>NC_043765.1:18839225-19189850 GCF_902148845.1 Salarias fasciatus | reverse complement strand
CCTCCTGTGTAAAGCTACATTTAAAAAAAACAACACAGGAGTCTGGACGTGGATGAACTCAGAGAGATGCTTGTGATGGGTTTTTAAACCAGCCTGCAGCAAACTGGCCTGGAGAGCAGATCCTGGAATGGAGCACTGAGAGTAAAGCTACTAGATTTGATTGTTTTAGAAAACTAATGTTTTTAAAGGGTCCTAATGAACAAGACGCGCAGAGAAACGGAGGCCTCTCCTGTAGAGACGCCTCTCGGTCTGCAAACAGTTTGGTCCACTTCATGATGTTACAGTGCTGTGCAAAAGGTTTAGGCTGATGTGGAGAGGGAGACGGCGCAAAAGCGCATTGAAGAAAAAAATAAGACATGTCACACCAGTTTTTTTTTTTAATCAATAATAGCAAAAAAATTAAAAAGAGTAAACCAGTGTTCTCGTCATTTCAGTTCAAAGCTGATCATTTGTCAGCACACATTTTTAAAAACATCTCTGATAACTAAGAACAAATTCACCGTGACTGTAACCTGGTTCGAATCCTGTAAACACAGACTTGATTATGTGAGATCAGAGCTCTGAGGACACTGGTGTGGGGGTGTGGGGGTTAGCAGTCTCAGGGTTGCACCCTACTGTGTGGTGTTTGCGTGTTCTTCCCATGTGTGCATGTGTTTCTCCTCGGTCAAAAAAAAAAAGTGGACTAATCAAAAAAACCTAAAACCTTTGCACAACCCTGTATATGTTTGCATTTTTGGGGGGACGGGGGATCGGTTTTCTCACTCCTCATTTCAGATTCTTGAGAGGTTTAATTCTTTTTGCTCATTTATAACCAATAAGTACAGCCTTTCTTTAACCCAGTGTTTAAAAGTCGACACGCCAAGTGGAGGCAACGACGTTCGTGCTCTATGTGAATATGTGAGGTTGAATTAATATGAAAAAAAAAAAAAAAAAAAAAGAGAGAGAAGCCAATATGGCACGAGAAACATGTGAATTCAATGAGTAACAGGTGACAGAAAGGGCTGATTCATAAATAAAGCTAATAATAAAAACAATGAAAGCGCCGGCCGGACGAGGCGTAGGTGAGGAGAGCTGAGCGTAACGATGCGCCCATCCACGCAGAGATATGGCTGCATGTCAAAAATCACGGAGGATGCCTCGAAATGACCAGACATTAAAAAAAAAAAAAAAAAAAAAAAGGTAATCAGTCCATCTATAAAAATCCAAGAAATAACGTGCTGTCAACATCCACATGACGGCAACGCCACAAGATTCAGCCTGGGTATTTCGGGGGCTTACCGAGCTCAGCTGACGGATACGTGGTTTGTTAAGACGCCCCCCCCACCCCCCCCATCAAGAATGTTAAACAAGCAGAGTACGGTGGGATTCTCCTCCAAGCGGGTTAGTATGAGATCGCATGCTGTTCAGCAGTACAGGTTATCAAATACTGGCCTAGTGCTGGTTGTGCACGTTGTGTGGGAAGGGCAACGAGCAATAAAGAAAATGGTTTCTTTCCTTCTCCTGCTGGCCAGAACGCCCCCCCCCCACCCACCCCTCCCTCCTGGAGCCTGCACCCTCCCTCCTCCACCCACAAACAATAGAAAAGACAAATAATAAAATCAAAATACATAGAACATTGTTAACTTTCTGCCCAAATCCCAAATCCTCCCCAGTCTCTCTTCTTTTAAACTCATCTCCTCCGGTAATAATGTTTTCAATATGAAACAGTGGACACACCCATGTCAGATTCTAACATTTACACGGCTTTAGCGAAGTCTCTCGGCTTTCCGTACGACGATCGTTTGAAGAGAGACGGGGAGGAGAGTAGAAGACGACAACAGAGGCAGGCGGAGGGGGACAGAGGGAGGCTCCTGCTCCAGAGACAGAGGGCGGAGTATCAGCGACGCCGTCTGTCCTCCTCACTACTTCAGGATTAGATGGAGTCCTTCGCCCAACTCATCTGGAAGGGAGGAAACACGCGAGAAGCTCGTCAGTGAACATCGACTCCAGGCTGCTGCGCTGTGAGGGACGGTCGCATCTTCATAAATCAACTGACCTTTGACGGTGCTGATCAAAAAACAGCTCTCGTCAGGCAAGTTGTAAACCATCTGAAAAACAAGCAGCAGAGCACAGATTGTAAGAGGAGTGAGTGCGCATCAAATATCGCCTGCTGGCACCGTTCAGAGCCTCGCTCCACATCTTAAATGTCTCCATGCTCCAACATGCTGGACTCCACAGAGTGGCTCCTCACTGCACCCGTCTGATTTACATCAGGTGTTGTGGAGCAGAGAGACATCAAGAAAACACTGTGGTTCCCTCTCTCTCTCTCCCATTGTGTGTACAGGAAATGGTAATAACATGCAAACATGAGACGGCCGTGTTATTCCTGCTCAGATCAAACACAAACTAGTGTGGAGGATGACCCGCGGTGGACATTCATCTGAAATTATCTGCACCGCCAGACGTTATGCTCGACTTCAAACGCCTGGCTATCTTTAGTGATGTTTGTTTAGGTGAGCGTGGCTCCAGTGTTACGGTGTGCGGGCTGTGTGTGTGTGTGTGTGTGTGTGTGTGTGTGTGTGTGTGTGTGTGTGTGTGTGTGTGTGTGTGTGTGTGTGTGTGTGTGTGTGTGTGTGTGTCAGAGTGCCGTACCTGGTCGCTTAGCAGGATGTGTATACCTGTGGGACCCTGTCTGTACACCTGGTTGATTTTTCCCAGTGGAAGGCTGCACACGCACGCCATCTTGCGGATGAGCTCTGCGGCTGTGAGCTCCTCTAGATACAGAGCGTGGTACACTGCAGAGACAGGCACGCCGGCGTCACACTCCACACGGTGCGTTAGCACACACACAGCCACGGGCGGGAGCAGGCGGCTTTACCATGTAAACTAGAAGAGAGGCTGTGTTCTCCGTTTTCGTTGGCGCCTTGTCTCTCCAGCAGGGGGCTCTCCTGAGGAGACTCCTGACAGACGTACACAGTCAACCTGGGACGCACAGACCTGCACACACACACACACATCCAGGTTAGCCAGAAAGCCTTCGCCGCTGGTGGTCATTATCAAAATAAGGGGAAATTGTGTGGATGGCTCAAAGTGAGGTATGACACACCTGGATTTGAGTGCATTAAAGAGTCTGATCCCATCTGCTGGACCACAAATCTGGACCAGGTCGTCCCGGGTTAGCTTCAACAAATCAGAACCTTGGCAAAAGAACACAGACGGCTCGTCAGTCATGAGGCCGGTGTGTGTTTGACAGAGCGAGAGGCGGCGAGCGTGAGCGTACCTGAGAAGTGAGAGAAGAGCCTCGTGTAGGAGCTGAATCGGTTTTTCAGCAGCCACTTCTGTGTGTCCTGGATGGATGCAGTGGGGCTCAACTGCTGCGAGACGCCACAGGAACACAGAGGACGTCAACTCATCACATATTTAATAATGCAACACTGCAAAATCCACACACGCCGTCTCACTACACTATTGATCCACTGATATCTGGTGTTTCGGGCCGTCAGGGAGCAGGGTCAGCCCACTCCAGCATCGAGCAGAGATTTTACTGGATAAGAGGAACGACAGCGACTCCAGTCGCAGGAAAAGCTGACGTGGTTGAATCAAATCGTGACGCCCACGTCATCCTCAAATACTGAGATGTCAGAAACTAACAGCTCCGTTCCAGCGTGAAAATGGAAATGATGGCAAATTTCATTTCAAAACATTTCCTGACAAGGTCAGTTGACCAAAAAAAACAAAACAAACTTTGTAACTTGTTATTGGAATTTGAATATAATCTGAATGACTTTGCATTAAAGCAAAACGCAGAGAGGCAGCTAACAGACGGAGGAAGACCACTACCTGTAGAGCACTCAACCATTAAGCCGATACTTGAGCTGGACTGATCGCAAACTTCAAAATTCTGTCATTTTGCCTTTATGTTAAACATGGAAGAAAGTGTGATTCATGTCAATGACTCAATTAACTCCATAAAATTCTAAATGATAGACAGCTGTTCTAATTTTTACTCCACGAATTAAATATCAATACCTTACAACACAGATCAAACGGAACATGAAGCTCTTTCAAAAGGCAGAAGCGATAAAGATCTGCTGCAGTGGAGCATTTCAGACTGAACACAGCGGCTGTGAGCCCTTTTTATGTCCAATCCTCAGACTGGGTTATAAAACAGCCGGTTCAGAATAGTCTGACACGGCTTCTTGTGTCTGGACACGCGGCGCGTGACACTTAACACAAGAGCAGAAAGTCCAGACGAACCTCAGAGTTGCCATGGCTGCCAGGGTCTGCCTGGTGATTGGGAGAGGACGAGTCACTGGGGGGGAAAAGAAAAGAGGAAGGGTTAAGAACGCTAACATCGACACACGTCTCACTTAAAGAGCACACACACACACACACACACACACACAGGTACCTGTCCAGCACTGAGGAAGTTGTGTAGGTGGACAGCGGTGTGGAGGTGAAGGAGGGAGTAGCTGCCTGGTTGGTGCTGGCGTAGGCGTTGTCTGGCCACGGGGAGCACTGAGGAAAGTCACACACATCTCAGTACCCGGCGGCACTCACGGAGCAGCCGCAGGGTCGCAGGAAAAAGAGCTGAAAGGTTACAGAGGAGCTCAGCGCAGGCCGAGAATTTATCTTTACAGCATGTCCACGCCAGTTAAATCGCAAAAAGAACAAAGTGATGAAACGGAGAGCTCACACTGCCTCTCTTGGCCAAGGAGTCGCCACAGTCAGCGGGGAGTGTCCGCTTGCTGGACTTCTTCAGCTCGTGGTCACCGGCATCTTCGATGATGGGCTCGAGCCTCGTCTGCTTATGTACAACACAACCACAGCGGCAGGTCAGCCCGACAAACAACAAGCCAACAGACGACCCACAGCTCAGGAGAAAGACCGTTCTCAAGCTTGTATCTGGTTTCTGTATGATCAGGGCTTGTGTGGAGTTTAAATGTTTTCAGTCGCTTTTTTTTTTTACATTTTGCTCAATCATTAAAACCTTCAACCATCTCTGATACTTCTGATCTTTTCTCATATCACAGTAGATTATTTAACAAATCTTCAATAATAAATGAAAATTAACCAATTCAGTGTCATCTATCCATGATCTATATCTGGATTTATTAAGGATTTCAAAGCCTGTTCTTGTCTCAATAGACACACAAGACATTATGCTTCCAGCTAAATTCTAATAGTATTTTTCTGTAATTCAAAACAAAGCTGGTTCCTTGCAGCTCGCTGTGACGAGTGTTTTAACACATTTGAGCATGAAAAACCCAGATGCATGCTGGTGCTTCAGCTGCAGCAGACTGACCTCTGACAAAATAGTGGTATCATACGAAGGTTGGTACTTTTCCTTCTCTTGAGCTGTGCGTTTCTCCATCTTCTCCCTGTCCGTCTTCTGCTTGCGGTCGGCCCCTTTTGGCTAAAACAAGAACCGCCGTTTAAAAAAAAAGTGACTTCAGGAGAAGGATTTCAGCAATCGGTCTTGATTCTGCACCTTGAAGACTTTGATTTGGCAGGAGGCGGAGTGGAGGTGCTCTGTGTACTCGCCGCCGTCTCCCAGGGCGAAGGTGTCGATCTGGATCCTGAAGGGGACGCCCTTCTCCCCGCCGTGCTTTCTGGGAGTGAACTCCGTGCTGATGCAATGCACCTGCAGGCAGGATGGGGGAAAAAAAGGAGCTCAAAGAATGTGTCTGATGTGGTAATTCACTGACACACCCAACAGATGGCAGAGGTGCGTGTGCGTGTGTGTGTGTGTGTGTGTGTGTGTGTCTTACCTGCACAAACACAGACGTTCTTTTATTCAGGTCCCACAGAAACTCCGCTGCGTTGAGCTGGGAGGGATGAGTCTTGGGCTCCACGATGCCCACAGACATTGGGATATCTGCCACACACAAACACACAATTCAGCTCAACATGACACACGCGTGCACACACACACACAAATACACAGTTCCAGTAAACATATCCAGCTGGCATCTTTACCGATGTCAAGGAGACGGTCACCCGGACGATTCCACTTCCAGCCCTCCAGCTGCTGGTGCTCCGTGTACTGCAGCCGGCGGTCGTGAAACACGACTCGCACGATGCTCTACGTAACACACACACACACACACACACACACAAACACACACGATGTACATGTTAGAGACAGGCAGCGGGAAGAGCAAGAGATGAGGACCTGTTCTCCGGCTGCGACGATCCGCTCACCTTCACCATCTTGTTGTTGAGTTCTGGTAATTCCCCGGGCTTCCTGTTGTCCAACATACGCACCTCATAAGACTGGCCTGAACGACACACGCAGAGAAAGAAAGAAATGAGGCAAACATTATAAAGATGACTCCAAATTTCTTCTTCTGCTAAACGCAGTTGAAGGCATCGGGAAGTTCACGGAATATATCGTTCCTGAATACACTGTAAAGTCTTTTTTATCCCCCTGAGTTTCATACCGGGGTCGTTTTAACTTGCTCTCTCCAACTTGTTCTTGTTTTGAGTCATATTCTTTGGATTTAGTGAGTTCATAAAGGTTTCAGTCCACATAAGAAAAAGGATAAATAACACATGGTCAATACTCTAACTTCTTCATTAAAGCAGATTCACCCTTTTTTCACCCTACATGAAATATTAATCTCTTGATCACGGGGATGGATATCGTTAAGAATTTATCAGTATCGCTTAATGATCATGTACTTAAACGGTATTCTGATCAGTACTACTTCCTTTTTTTAAATTGTTATTTAAAAAAAGATCAATCCAGCCATCTGTTGAGCAAATCTCCGTTATTAACACTACTGTGGCGACGATTATACTGAACAGCAACAACTACTTATGAGACAAAACCATTTGCAGCAAGGAGAGAAACTGAATTTTATTTTGACAGAGTACATTTACATTTTTGCTCATGCACGATGAGCTGTACTTTGAAAAATGCTTCACTTCCACCAGCACTTTAGCCTGTCAGTTTTTTGTTTTTTTTTGTTCTTCCATGCAGTGTTAAGCCCTTAAGACATTTTTATACACCACCCTGTCCATCTGTGGAAAAATTCTTGTTTAAAACCGGTCTGTGGTACAAAAAAGAGTGATCACTGTACTAAAGAACCGCTACCGTCAGAGCTTATCAACCCTACGGCATTTAAACATTCTGCCCGGGGGCTCGGTACCCCTCCCTGCTTAATCTTCACAAAAGTACTAATATTTAGTCATCAAGATCAAGTCAACCCTGACTTCTCAGAAGGTTAGAAGGCGCAAAGCTCTTGTTTTGAAGGCCACAAGCCTGCACGAGTCAGGACAGACACAAACTCCAGCGAGACTGAGGCCAAAAGGACACACCTGCCAAGGAGCTCCTTCCTTTATGCTGTGAAACCTGCCACTTCAGCTCTGACGAAAGACTCAACAAATCTTTTACCTTTCGACTCAAATCTATCAAACTTTGCAACATCAAATTGACGCTGCTGTTAGGGAGTAAAAATTAAACTTGCTGCTGCTTTCTGGGACACTTTTTGGAGACAGGAACTAAATATTGACCACGTCTCAGATTAACGATATGTAGAAACTAAAGTCAAAGTAATCTTTTAAAGGGGCTGCACGGTGGCCGAGAGCCATGTTCTCTCCCCATCCATCCATCCATCCATCTGCATGTTCTTCCTGATGCAGCATGGGGGGTTTCTGCCCTGCCCCCACCGCCTTTATTATTGCAACATATTAATCAAGAGACTCAAAAGAGAAACATCACTGTCTGTGCAGATGCTCACCCTTGAGGGTCGGATACCACTAGTATCAATTTTTACTCAAACGTGGCGAAAGAGATAAAAAGAACGGATGCGGATGCTGCTTAATATGTGCTGCACTACTTCCGTTTCTTCAGAAGACACACCTAAATATTCAATACGTGTCACTTGATATCATAATACAGCAGAACTGAAGTCCGGCAGTGTGGTTGAGAACAACACTCACCACTCACACACATCTGAAGTGAAATCTGAGTGCAGAAAGCATGATTTAGATCCAAAGTGACTGAACGGTAGAAAGACAGTTTGGGGAAAAAAATTTTTTTGGAGTGAGTTTCTAAAAGGGGAGTGACCCTTGTGAGAATTAGTTTGTGGGGAACAAAAAAAAAAATCAGAGTCGATCAGGAGGTTTAAATTCCATTTTGCAATTTGTATCTTGTAAATCTTGCAATTAATAAAATGTCCAATAAGTTAAAGATGATCAAGACTGACATTTTTATCTACGCCTAATATTCTACCATCTTGTTTGGGGGGGGGGGGCGTCTCTGGAGCATCTATTTCATGGTAAACCTTTCTCGAGCCATTAAGCAGTAAATCTTGATGCACACCATAAAGAGCGCGCTGCAAACTGCTGGTGTTTCTCTCTGTGTGGAGGCCAGTAACATCAGCAGTGGTTTCATTTTACAGCAATCATGCTAATGTGCATTGAATTAATGTGGTAATTATTTATTTATTGATGTTAAAGAGTAGAACACAAAGTCGTTATGAACAACTTTCACTGTGCAACTGGAAAAGTGAACTCCAGAACAAAAGTAAAGACTGCAGGCGAGCCAAGCCCCGCCCTGAATGTGCCGCGTGGTCCGTCTCACCTTGATTTAGGTATGTGAGTGTCTCGTCGTGCAGCTTGACAGCAGGCGAGGTGGCGGCGCACAGCACATACTGGAATGGGGGATTTTTGGTCTCGTTTTCCGGAGGAAGGCTGGAGTCCTCCTGCTTGAAGATGGGCAGAGCCAGCACATCACTGAGAGGGAGAGAGAGAGGGAGGCAGAGAGGACAGACAGTCAGTGAAAGTAAGATGCACATGAGCAGGTAAACAAACCAGAAATATCAGGTACAGCTGACACCTGCTCAAATTACTGGAAGTAAAGCTTAACCACAGGATTTCCCTTGTCTTTGGAAGTGTATTTCAGAAAGCTATTCAGCATGTTGGATCCCTAATTTGACAACAAACAGCCATTCACGACACACATCGAACTGGTTTGCAGTTTCACCCGTTGATCCGCCCCTTTCCTGAGGACAATACTTCACTGCTCCATGGTGTGCAATTATTAAATGGATCGGCCTATTTTAGAATAAGTGATGAAGGCCTTTCCATCGATCAAACGGCCCTCTTATGCATGCATGAGCCCGGAGCAGGATAAATGACCAGAAACACCCGGAGACAGTCTGAGCTGCTGACGTATACAATCTCTCACACTTGACAGCCACTCCAGACAACCGACCTGTCCTCAGCTCACCCTGATGAATGCCACGGAATGTGAGCAGGTGTAATTTCAGATCATGTGCAAAAAGACAACAAAGAACATGTCATTGAAAGGGAAGTCTTTGTTGGGAAGCGAGGAATCCAAGGCTCGGACTTGCCACAAAAGCAAAATAAAGTAAAAACGATGGCATTTTCTAGAAATAAGTGGGTCATCCTCACAACGCCACCTGTTTGCTCTGCAGAGTTGGGTCAAAGGCAGTGCCAGCCCTGGTGCTCCGGCCCCCTGCAAGCCACGCCGCCCGCAAAAACCAGGAACTGCTTCCTGAAACCCGAGGAGCCCGTCCCACTGAAACATTCTGTTCCTACCAGCTGCTGGCTCCAAACATGCCCCACAATCCATCCCGACACCATGGATAGAATGATGTCTGATGCCACTGACACCACACACACACACACACACACACACACACACACACGCTTCGCCGGCACTAATTCACCCGCACGCACACCGCCACTTGAGTTCTGGTAAACTTGCTCACACTGACGAGTGGCTAGAAGGCACGTCGCATTCAGATAAACGCGCTCTCCGAGCAGATGGACCAGCAGGCCGCTGATAAGACGCATGCAGGTTCTTGCCTTACAAACATCACCACCTCCCAGTGACCTGTTGCAAAACCCAACGCACACATACTAAGAATTACAAATGGAACAGGTGGACTATGTGCCAGCGAGTCTTTTTTGACTCAATAAAGAAAGACAAACATCGGGAACCTTCATGCATCCTCCACAAACGGTGTCGTGCTGACTAACCAGTGTTTCGTAAGACGTCACAGCACAGAATGCCAAAGAAAGAAAGAAAAGCCAACCGAGCATCCAGAAATGTATTATGAGCCCACATGTGGAACATTTCACACCCGCACTGTGGATGAACAACGTGTTGACAGACATGTATTCCTCTTTTTATCAATTCTGCAGTTATAGAAAGTGTTTGTGTACAAGGTGGAGCCAGGAATCACTCCATGTGTTTGACAACAGTGGAAATGTCATGCTGGTATGTAAATCCTGAGTTTGTGTAACTATAATGCTTGGAGCATAAAAGGAATGACTAAAGCTGCTACAAACAGACAAAAATCTTATATACGTTCAATAATGTAAAACTTTCTAATGAAAAAGAAACATATTGAGCAGAACTGCTATACTAGTGAATTACCTGTCTCAAACAAATATTTATAGTTTGCTAAGCTTGAGCTATTTCTAGCTTAAAAATGTGATTTTCATTTTCATTAGCACTCCGATCATCAATTCAATATATTATGGTTATTGGTTGGAACAAAAACAAGAACTTGTGTTGGCTTCAATTCAGGCTATGTGAATCACATGCTGTTTTCAAAAAATACTATTTTTACTGTCTGGTGTCAAAACACAGGGGAAAGGCGATCAATAAATAAATAACATACTAATAATGACCATTGTGCATGGACTTCGAACATTGGCAGGTGTTGTATTCTGACAAAGAGGATGCAGTAAAAGTATTTAGTAGCTTTATTGGGTGCTCCAACCTTCTATTTATCTTCAGTGTGTATGACAATTGCTTTTTGAATCAAACATGAACTAAGCTGAACTGGAAACCTACTGACACATTTGCCAAATAAACAAATCACAATCAGAATTAAGTAAATGCTGAAAAGTAGAGTCAAGATGTTATTGAAAGAGAAATGAAGGGGAGAGCAGCACTGATGGGAATATTAAAGGGGTGCCCAATGAGCTATTGATACTGGTTCTCCATGTCAAAACACTGCAAAACATTGGCGTGAGACACAATGTTAAACCTTTTGTTTCCTCCTGGGGCTGCTTCTTAAAAACAAGGCCACAGATCTGCTCTCACAACCAAAACACAGCCCTTCCTGCCGACCTCCTCGGCGGTCTGGACAAAGTTTCAGGAGTCCACTGACAACAGGGTGAAGTCAGCGCGTGTCTGTCTCGAGCTTTTGTGTGGATGTGGAGACATTAATCTTTGTCTCTGATCGTGGCACCCTGCAGTGACTGCCCTTCTCCAAATCCCAAAACAAAGAGAAACCATGACACCAGGCACAAAGGGAACAACTCTCCCAGACAGGAGGGGCATGGGAGGACGGTGATATTAACACCTGGAGACGCTGTTTGTGTTATTTTCGACAAGGACCCCCTTCCCATTGTGTTGGTGGCGACTCCCGTCCGCCTCTAACCTCATGCTGTAGGCTCCTGCTCCCAGCTCCTGTCCGATGCCGGACAGGCTGGCATCGAAGTCGTGCACCAGCCCCGACTCGATGGTGGCGTCGTCCATCTTTAGCACCCAGACCATGGACCCCAGCTCCTTGTCCTCGGGCTCTACTCGAAGGGCCGCCAGCTTGCTTCAGGTAACGAGCGGTCGGCCGGTGAGGAAGTGCAGCTTCTGAGTGACACCGTGAGAGCAAAGTTACGCTGCTAGCCCGCTAGCCGCTCCTCGGCGAGCTGGGCAGGCGAACTGGTAGCTTTCTACAGACACTGGGTGCACCGCCATACCTCCACTCGAGGAGTTTGGTTTTTTTTTTTTCCACAGAAAGCGGTGAGAAGTTATGAGCCACTCAGCTAGCACTCAGTTAGTCGTGACTGAGGATGCGAGGTGGTCGTCAGCATGCTAATGGCTAACGGCTAGCGTTACAAAGCTAGCTAGCATAGATACAGCGGCCCCCGATGATACTCCAGGCGCGAGGCGTCCTCCGGCAGTCGAGGTAAGGTTTGCTCAGCGAAACGCAGCAAGCGGAGGCGATTAAATTGATTTAGTCCACGCGTCGCATCCCACGCAGCGTCCACACACAGCTGTTGCTACCTGGCGGAGAAGCTAACTAGCATCAACTTGAGTTTGAGTCCTAACTGCAGCTCTGCCGCGGCGCTCCCTGAACCAGCCCGAACGGAGCTCCTCTTCTCATCGCGGAGCTGCAATCACCGCCGAGGCTCCCGCTCTGCCGCGCGCAGTCCTCTAACCATCCAAAACGAAACGTTTGACACAGAACCAGGCATCAACATGGCTCCCTCAGCCTTCAGACTGTCGCCCTATGAAGCCTGCAGAGGGCTGCCACCGCCAGCCTCGGGAACGATGCCAGGGCGGCGATCGGCCAATGAGAGGCCGCCTCCTGTGCCCAGCGCGGAGGGATCAGCCAATCAGAGCCCTCCCAGCTTCCGTCATTGTGTCCAACTGTAGCAGCCCTCTGCCTCCCAGAGGGGGCCACGCGCGCCCCTAGCGGTACTTTGCATGTACTACAACTTTTAAAACCCTATGCAGAACACCTAAAAAAAACTAAACATGAATTCAATAACTTCATTTCAAAATTTAAAATTCTGCAATGTCAAAGAAAAATATAAAGTTATTAAGTTATAGTTAAATTCACCATCACAGAGGGACAGATTGCAGTAAATTATAGTCGCCATTCAATCATCCATCCATCCATCTTACCCTTTATTCTGTTCAGGGTGGGGTGCTTTCTGTTTGGAGTTTGCATGTTCTCCCCGTGTGTGCCTGTGCACAGTCCAAATGCATGCATCCAAGATTAATGGTCATTCTAAATTACCTGTAGGTGTGAACGTGTGAATTACCCTAAATTTCAGCACCCCGGTGACCCTGAGGTGAATAAAACAGTAGACAGGCGATGGATTTATGTCCACCACTTTTCAATAATCCTGAATTGAATTTTATTTGTATGAAAGATGTTAAATAAACCTGTATGTATGTGGTTTAAAGGACACTGCTGGTGTTTGCATTGACCCACGGTTTTATTTACTGATTGAACTCTGTTAGACCCAAAGAGGCCTCCTTGATAATGATGATAATGCTACATTTACAAAGTCATCACTGAACTGTGTCACCATATGCACAGAGGTCAAACGCATATGAAGATTTGTACTGAAGTACAACCAAAGTCACACTGATTAACTCTGGGGTGTCAAGCAAACTTTAGTTAAGGGGCCACAATGCACTGACATAAGGTAAAAGAGGCTTAACATAAAGAGGCTTCAATCCAGGCTGCCAAACTAATCAGCAAATTGTCAAAGTAAAGAAATAAAAACTGAATGAGGACCTTTCACTGCAGTTTTTGCCCTATGATATTAACATTGGCTTCTTGTTGAGATTGTATTCATTTTCAGTAGTAATTGTTTTTTTGTGAAAATAGACATTTTCATTGTATGTACTCTGCTCCAGAACAAAGAAAACCTTTGAAGATTAAATGTGAAGGTAATATTCTACTATTTTACCAGTCCAGTACACTCAATATGAAATTGCAGGCAATACGAAACACCTGTAATTAATAGAAAAACAGTCATGTTTTTGTTTTTAATCTCAATCACCATAGTGTAACCTGTATATATACTTTTGTCTGAAAAAGTGACATAAAGCAACAAACTCGTGGACTCAAAACATGCAGATCTACCTGAGTATTCATTCAAACTGTGGACATAATTGCTGTGATTTTAACTCTAGCACAGATCATTACATGATGTAAACTGTAAACAATGCTTACACTAATGAGTATTTGTAATTCATTACTTGGGGTTAGACACACACTCTCACACACAGTGAGGTGACGGGACGCCAGTAGCAAAACCACTGGCTGTTCATTAACCTGTCGTGTGCGTTAGTTCAAACACTGCAGCGGACCCTCCGAGTCCAGAGACCGAACTGAACAAACAGGCTCGTACCGTGAGAAGCTGCTGTCGTGTCTCTGTGCGGCAGGTCGGAAGTTTTCGGTGTAGGGCTGCCAGAACAACATCTCGTCTGACAGCAGCTGCAGGCTCTCGGTGGCCCTCACTCACTCACTCACTCACTCACTGCTGCCTTCACGGCTCCGCTCGGTACCGATCCGGTCCGGGCTCATGCTGCGTTCATGTCCGCTCGGAGAAAAGAGTGCAGTCCGATCTGCTCCACCTGTTTCTTCTTCTTCTTCTTCTTGGACCCTGCGGTCAATAATTACCCCACAGTCGGACCCTGGACGTGGCAGGCAGTCAAGTCGCTGGATGGCAGTTTTTTTTTTTTTGTTTCCCCTCGCAGCAGGGAGGGCATGCTATTTTGGCCTGAGGGGGAAGACCCGCCTCATGACTTCCCCAAAGCCCCCCACCCTCACCCCCCATGTGTGAGCACAAAATCTACAATAACATCTATTACTTGCAACATTTCGTTCCTCAGAAGAGCTGTGAATGCAATAAATAAACTCGGTGTATCCTCACCACAGGACTTTCTAAGGATCTGTGTGTCATTAATGGGGATGCAGGAGTTGTTTTGAGGCGTTTCACTGCAGACACTTCTACACTGCAGCGAGGCCGGGGTGGGTGGGGGTGTGTTACGGGTCAAACTGGTGCAGTGTCCGCAGCCCTCTTTAGCTGCTCCTAAATTTACAGCCCAGAGAACAGATGCATACATGAAATTCAGCACCTGTTTCTCAAATAGCTGTGTTGCATAAGACATAAATGTTGTCTTTTCCACCCCGTCTGGATGAGCCCACTTTAACAACAAGCGCACGGTACATGGCTCTTTACAGGAGACGGCAACACTTAGGAGCAATCGGTCTTTTGACTGCCAGCTCTGTTCAAAGTCCGGATCGTCAAAAAAAATTCAACGGTTAAAAGTGAACGTTTTCTTTGTGAGTTGATTGAGACGCTCTTGATTCATTCAAGTGAGGAAAGACAAACAGTTTTAGAATCACAAGCCTCAGTCTTTAGTGTTTAACTGTGTGGGCATAAAGGCGACCCACGCTCGCTCTCAGTCACTACCCTCCGTTGTTCAATCAACACTTCTTTCACTGCCTCTCACCGAGCAACTCCTTCCTCTGTGCTGTAAAAAACCGGAAAGAGGCCGCGCTTATTGATCTGTACAAGTTCTTTATTTCATCGTAAGCACAGCTTTGTAAATGCACAGAGAAAAACACAACAGTGTAAACTAGAATGTTACGAGGGAGAGGAAGGAAAGAAAGACACCATGGACAGGAGAGAAAGGTGAGATGGGACTTTTTTTCCAGAGCTGTAAAATAATACAATTTCTACAAATTTCACGGCAGCGAGAAAAAATCCTAAGAGTGAGAGAGGGGGGGAAAAAAGAGAAAAGACTACTGCAGGCGCAACAGAGAGAGGAAAATTAAAAAATAATGATGGGCACAGGTGCGCGTGTGCACCCCCCAGGGGAAATCTAAAAGAATTATTGGATATTCCATTTTAATGTCATATACAGATACATATCCATTATGTAATAATAGTCCCCGTCCCATCATACTTCATATAGAGTAAGCTTTACGCTCCCGTCTCCCTCCACGACGTCGAAAAGCGGCCCAAACTTCCTGAATTCAACTTGTTGAAAAGTTTGGACAATGATTAGAGTCATTTAAAACCCAATAAAACGAATTGTTTTAAAATGAATTTCATGCAAAGAACACTACGCCTCTCTATAATTTTTAATCTGTCTATGTATTTGCAGAGAGCAGGCGAGACCACGTATTAGAGAGGAGGTTGTACCATTTTTTATTTTTTTTTAAATGAGAGGATCGTGTGCTGATGTGTGAGGGAGAGAGAAACCTCCAGGTATTGGGGAAGGAGGAGGGGAATCACCGCAGTAAAACCTGATTTAATAAAAGAGCTATGACACCATGTAAATTTACATTCCTGTCGACCTGGCCCCGGCGGGGAAACAAACACGGCACTGTTTGACCATCTTCACCCTCGCAGAAAGATGAGAACCATGCAGACGCACCATTTGTTCTCGACATCAAGACGTTTTTCGGAGGAGCGGCAGGAGGAGGAGGAGCAGCAGGGGGAATCTGTTGTGTTGTGGATGTAAAGCTGAGCGGACAGGAAGTGACCGACTGGGCCGGGTGGAGTATGTGGCTGCGTGTCTGTTAATGTCTGTTCCAAGCATCGGGGGTTCAGTTCAGTCTGAGATCGGGGGGTGGTGGTGGGGGGGGAGACGCCCTGGTAACGGTGAGGAGAGCAACGGCATGCCTCTCCTCTGCACCGCGAAGCCCATCTGTCACCAATCTGTGTACCTGTGTGTGTGTGTGTGTGTGTGTGTGTGTGTTTTCTCTGGTCAGACAGTGTTTGGGTCTGTGTGGAGGTGAACCCAGGAGTACATGTTTCAATGTTTTGGTGGGCAGAGGTGCAGTTCGGAGGTTGCCTCCTCAGAGGGACGGTGTTCTGTCTCCTATAGGCCCTCGGAGGGTTCGCTGCAGCTGGAGCCGGACTGAGCGCGCTTGATGTACAGGTTCAAGAGCTTCAGCTACAGACACAAAACAAACGGATACAAATTGTGAGAATACATCGTTCAAACCAGCTCATGAACAAACCGATTTTAGCTTTGACACACCAGCAGGTTAAAACACCTATGCAATTGCATTAATTTAAAAGTCACTTCAGGAATAATCCTGTTTACATTTGACAGATTTCATAGTGCTGAACTGGACCTGGCTCAAAGAAATCTTTGCAAATGTGTCTTGTAGGCTACAATAATTTACAGGTGTTACAGCATCGACGACCTGCAGGAACGCAGAATCTGTTGCTGTAACTTAGACATCAGTTTAATAAGTGACTCAGAGGCAAACTTCACTTATGTAACCCTGATTCCTCAATGTTCAGACATTAAAATGAGAGGAAGATCAGTTTCTGAAGAGATAAAGTTTTAATAAAAGACTAAAAATTAGACAGAAGCTGATGCCTCACAAATAAAGCATCTAAGCAGGTGGCCGAGCTGTGAGTCAAACTTGGCCCTGAGGTCTAAAATGCTGATAAAGGTGTGAACATTCATCTTTGTAAACACGATTACACACAAAACATCAGATGTGAATGGTCACCTTGCTGCTGGAGAGCTGGCTGAGGTGTGGTTTGAGGTCCTCTCCTATCACTGCGTGGATGGCCACCAGGCAGAACACGCAGGCTTTCCTCACACTGCTCTCAGAGTTGTCGTAACCCTGTTCAACAGCAGAAGACACAGATTTGCAAAGCTGCAGATACTGAACAGAGACGCTGGATCCAGGTGTTGCCTTCCAGCCGTCGTGTGCTACCTGTATGAGTCCTGGCACTATTTCGGGCAGCATGCTGATGAGGCTGTCGCCGGGAATCCTCTCCACCACTTTGGTCTGCATCTTGATGGCGGCCAGGTTGGTGGGGTAGTCGGCTGACTGGATGATGGGGCACAACACTTTGATACACTGCTCTGGGCTGATGGACAAGGCCAACATGGCCGCCGTCTCCTCTGCTGCTCGGACCACCTACAGAAACACACACACACACACACACACGATGCTGAAGTTCCTCTTTCAAGGCTCAGGTCACATTTTTTCATTCTGTGGAAACTCATGAAAAAAGCCTCCTGTGCTGACGCCGGACAAACAAGTTCTTTTCACTTGAATCTTTCTTGAACCATAAATAAACCAATCTTTCACACCATCTGTTCATGCTCTGGCATCATCAGCTGATTTCTTTGCGTGTTTTTGTTTCCAAACCTCCTTGTGAGGGTCTTTGTGAGCCTCCAGGGCCTTCATGATGGTGAGCTCCGCGTAATTCTTGAACCTCCAGGGCTGCTTGCTGAGAATCTCCCGGAGCACTCGCAGAGCCAGCGTTCGGATCACGTGCTGCGTGAGTTGGAGAGATTCAGGCTCGAAAGAAATGGAACCGACGGTGTCTTTTCTCTTGTTAAAGATTCCGAGCGAGCCCGTGGCGTACCTCTCCGTCTGCCATCGTCTCCAGCAGGAGCAGCAGGATGGTCTTGAAGTGCTCGTCCCACACCTGCAGGGTGTTTTCGCGAATCAGCTTCAGCAGCTCGCACAGCGCCGCCTTCCTCTCGTCGGTGCGCTCGTTGTGATTGGACAGCTCTTTGAGCAGCTCGGCCACCAGCTCCGACTGGTCCAGGCTGCTGTCTGTTCGGAGACACGTTGACCAAACAATACGTGATAGAGCTTCGGCGTGTGAGCGTGCGTAGTGTTCGTCCATCGGGGTGAGCGTACCGTCTGCGAGGTGCTCGGAGTCGTCCAGGCTGGGGTCCTTGCGGCCGTGCTTGAAGGGGGAGTCGGAGAAATGCTCGCGGGCCCCCCGAGTGCCGGAGGAAAGGAGGGGGGTGTTGAGAAGGGACGTCTTGTTGTCCAGAGCCATGCGGCCACCGTCCGTCACGTCCGAGCCCCGTCCGTCCGTCCCGCTGCCTCCCTGCAAAACGCACGGAAGAGAAACCGTTAGATCTGTTAGACACTAAATTTACTGTCTCTTTCATGTTAGCAGGTGTGAAAAGTTCTTAAATCCCAGATGCACCTCAATCAATTAGAACGTCCACTAAATTCTTTTTTTTTTTTTAATAAATTTAAAGTTTATATATTAAGGGCAAAGAAAAGAAAATAATTCACTGTTAAATATGTGTCAAAAAAGAAAAAAATTAAAAGCAAATAAATGCCGGTTTCTTTTCATGTGGTTGTTTCTCAATCAGGAAACGCTGAATGAGGTCTTATTTTCCGCCGGCATGCCGTACCGTGGATGATGTTACAAAAACAACCTAGTGACTTTTGAAGGATTCAACATGTGGCACCAGGTGAGGAGGAGCAGCGGCGGCGGGGTGAGACGGTTTGTGTGAGTGTGTGTGTGTGTGTGTGTGTGTGTGTGTGTGTGTGTGTGTGTGTGTGTGCGTGTATAAATTTACTCTCAAACCAAACTATTAAATGCTACGTTTGATGAGTCAGGTGTGCCGCGATTGGCAGGCCGATGACATGTGGCCAGGGTCGGGTTTCAGAAGTGTCTCATGGGGGAAATGTCAGGAGGTCACACCTCTGTACGAGAGTACACCGCGTCCTTTAAAGGGTCCCGGGTTATTAGCGAGGACTGCAATAAGACCTGGCATGACGTCCGCGCTCGTAAATTTGTTCGGAACCGGCAGACTGTTGAAGCATGCGCTTGAAAATAATACAGGGTTGGTTCCTGATTTCAGCAGCTGTGTGTGTTTGTGTGTGTGTGTGTAGTAAACAATGAACATGATTTTATCAGAAGATTGATTTCACTGCCATGGGCTGGATGCGTGCTGCTCCGTTCCCACGCCGCGGGGGCAGTGGCGGGGTGGATCACATGTCAGGGTCCCATATAGCACATGTGTGTATTCAGTCTCGGTAAACACAGCAGGTGGCCTAACAGGACGAGAATCAACCTGGGGTCCTTAAAGGTGCCTGTTGCATTGAACACACCGTCCCATTTTGTTCACATAGATTACTAATCAGGTTGCTGATACTTTGTCATAAATACTCAAATTTAGACAGAATGTCAGGGGTGATTAAACATGGCTTTAGTTGCAGATAAACTGGATTCTACAAGAAGACATTATCATTTCCTTTTAATGAGTCCAGCCGCTTGGCTGGAGATATTTCAGATAAACTAAAGAAACTTGTTCAGAACACTGAATTGTATTGTATGGCGGTATATGATCCAGCTGGAACCTCAAGTGTTTAATTCTAATTTTGAATAATATGAATCTGCAGTGAATCATCAGCAGTTTACTGATCAGCAACAGAGGCTGAATGTATTCACTTTTTAAGCAGACTCCTCTTCTTTGCTGATTTTGTTACTGATTGATCAGGTGTGATCGGTGGCCTGACTTCTACTTTGGATGAAACACTTCATGTTAGACATCAATGCTGCCACCTAGCAGCCGCAGCCTCAAGTATATTTCTGCTGAATACAGGTGTGAGGCAGATTTGAGAAAACTATGATGGGCTTTAAAAAAAAACAAAAACAAGTAAATTGTAGGTAAAACCCAAAATTGTCAATGGTTTTGCAGCAGAAGCTGCTTCTCCCCATGGGCTTCTGACCAGACACGACACATGTGGGCGCTCCCTCGGCCTCCTCCACTCACTTCCTCTCCTTCTCGTCGTTGGACAGGATCGTTCATGTCCTCCTGGCTGCGGACGCTGAAGTTCTGGATGGCCTCGGTGACGCCTTTCAGAGAGCTGTAGATGTCCTCAGAGTTCATGTTTTCGGTGTCATAGTCAAAAGCACTGCAGAGACGGAGGATCGTGTTGTCAGGACCATTTCACGCAACAAATGCACATTAAAAATGCTGCGATTTCACTGTTTTTGATTCCTTTTCTAATGAGGTGGGATCAGTGAATTGCTGAGGAGGAGGAGTGGCGTTACCTTGGTGAAGGGGTGTTCTGGGAGGTGTTAGTCGGGGAAGTGACGGGACTGGACCAGCTGGCTGGAGATCGGGGGGTGTGGCGGGTCAAAGGGCTGCCCATTGGTGCCTGAAAAGGTGACAAAGCAAACAAAAAAGCACACGAAGAAGTGCACCATTAATTCTACTGGATAATGTTTGACCGCTGCAGTGCAGCGGGAGTGTCTAAACCCCCACGGGACGGACGCTCTGAGCTGGACAGCGCTGTACCTGTGCAGCGTTGCCGGTGTTCTTCAGATGGTTTTGGAGCAGCTTGGTGGCTCCGTCCTGAAAGGTTTTGGGCAGAGCTGCCAGCAGCATGGTGAACTCCGGAGTGTTGAGCTGGAAGAGGGCGATCAGCACCGACTGGGCCGCCTGTTACACACAAATTAATCAATATCCTCGTGCGCCTCAAGCCATTCAGTTATTGCTTTATGGAGGACAGTTTTGAGAAGTCTGTACCTTTCTGACATCCGAGCTCTTGGGTTCGGTCGTCCAGGTGATGATACGGGAGACGGCCAGCCGAGTTTCGCTGGAGTTCACGAAGTCCGGGGCGTCCATCTGTAGCGTCAGCGTCTCAATGTACTTGAGAATGGCCACCTTCACCTGCAACACAAACACACACATTCTTACACGACGTTGAGCGTGTGGACTGACAGTGAAAGAGCATGGCCAATATTTACCTGCAGAAACAACAAGTACATTAACAACAAAGCTACAAACACTTATGTATGGGGAAAAAAAGAAGAACAACAATGTTTACAGTCAGCTGTACAACCACAACAGATTGTGCATCTCCTGCAAGTCTGGAAAAAAAAAAATCAAATGAACTGATTTGTCAGTGAAAGAAGATGAAAATACATTCGTGGACATGCTTTGCAAAAGAGGAAAAAAAACAACAACGAATCACTCAACAGAAAAGTGACGAGAAAAGATGATCCGATATCGGTCAGCATTCACCGCAGGCCTTGAAACGCCACAACTGACTCCTCCCTGATGTTCCTCCGCCTCTTTACACCAACACCTCGAGGCCCAGAGCCTTCTCCAAATCACTTAGCAGCATCGTGCGCGCCACATAATTGCTCCCCCCGGAGCGCACTGACCTGGGAGGACTGGCTCCAGGCTGCGGCCTGCTCGTCTAGAGAGCAGGCGTGGCGCCGCGCTCTGGGGGGGAACAATTTTACCCCGGACCCTGCCCTGCCTCGCCCTCGCCCGCAACACGAGCTCCGCACAGGCTTCAGAGAGAGAGAGGAGAGGCACCGCGTCAATCAACGGAGAGAGACAGGGACAGGGGCGGGAGGGGAGGGAGGGGGAGGGCGGCCAGGGGAGGACATGGAAGGAGGGGAGATGGGGTAAGTGGCGGGGGAGTGAGAGTGTGGGAGATTAAGCCGAGGCTGTGCTAAAACTGCAGGGCATTAGTGGGAAAATTAAACTGATGAAGCGGCACAGCGGCCTGTGCCGCGTTATTACAGCTCGGAGCCGCGACACGCGGCGTGCCAGCAGGAGCTGCTGGCTCGTGCAGCTTCGCTTAAGAGTTTACAGGCAGGATAATAGTGCGCAAACAGTCTTGTGTCTCAAAATAGACATTTCGAGCCACGCAGTCGCCAGAGATCTGAACGCGACTATTTGTAGCTTAACATAAATTTGAAGTACAGACCCAATAAACGGTAGACATGCCTCGTGAAGGTAAAGAGGGAGACTGGAGAGGATCGCTGTCGGAGTTAAAGGGAATGGGGTCCAATATCAAGCAGGAACGGGGAGAGGGAGGAAATAATGCAAGGAGAGGAAGAGAGGAAGAGTGACGGATGCAGTCGCTGAAATTGTGAAGAAGACAAAGAAAGGAGGGTTTTTGTTTTTTTAATGGATAAGGAGTTTGCGGAAGAAAGCTTGAGAGAAGCCGTCTGAGTGGTGCGATCAATCGGTAACCAATCACAGCCCAGGATTCAAGGTTTCGGGACGCAGAGCCGGCATGGAGTCATATCAGTGGAGCAGTTACCATGGTGACAGCATCGCTGAACTTCCAGCTTTATGTGCATGCTTCTCACACACAAACATATGCGCACACACATAAACGAGAGTTTACATGTTTGTTTTTTTTACCTTGAGGTTGGGTGTCTGAGTCTGATCCACAGTGAACCTCATGAGAATAGTAAACTGGAGTTCATTTGGAAAAGATTCTCTGGAATCAAGGAGGAAAAATGTACATCAGTGATTCATTTAACATACACAAATAAAAAAAATGGTCTTATCAAATCAAGTGAGAAAAAAATAGTTCTGCAAGACAAACTATGCATGAAACGCTAGGAAATTTGATGTTTGGTAAATTGTTTGTTCTGTTTATTTCCCTCGTGAATGAATGGCTCCCCATTTGATGGGAACATTTGTGTGGGATGGCGGCAGAGCAGAACAAGTACGACTGAAGAAAAAATATACCGGCTGAAAATCCATATTTAGCCACAACAGCCTGGTTTCTCTTTGTCAATATGAATACACAACAACTCCCTGCTTCTCATGATTGACACAGATAAACTAATATTTCTCAATACTTCAAACACCTGAGACTAAGAAAATCTAAGATGTAGACTCAGAGAACACAGTATTATTAAATAAGAAAATACTCATTAAATCAATGTTGTGTTAGCAACTCCAGACTAAATTCTTATTAACTCAACCCACAAACACACTGACGCTCATTTCCACATGGTCCTATGTTCCAATGTGGCTATTTGTTCTTGATCCCCTCAGCGGTCAGTGTGTGGATGAGCGTGATGCCCACCTCGTGACGTCCAGGGCTCTCTGAACTTTGGCCTGCACAGAGCCCAGCAGGTCGGCTCCCATCTTCTTCAGCAGCTGCGTGAGCAGCACAAACAACCAGTCCTGCAGGTCGTCCTTATGGACCTGGATGAAGTCTACCAGCGTCTCCAGGAACATACTGAACACCTGAACACACAAGGACACGGTTTAGGCTGTGTCAGTCCGCGTGAACACAGCCTTCACGCAACCCACTCAAACATGCAGACCAGCACTGCAATTCATTCGCAATTATTTTTGATCCAAGCAACAGTAGGTCGAACTTACTCTCTACAGAGAGTTCCAGAGTTGGGTGGCACAAACAGGGGAGAGAGAGAGAGACATTTGTTAGCATCCTGACACATTGTGAACTCACTCTGAAGCAACTTCTAACCATCCATCCATCTTCCATCGCTTATCCGAGACCCGGTCGCGGGGGCAGGAGTCTCATTAGGGATGCCCAGACTTCCCTGTCCCCAGACACTTCCTCCAGCTCCTCCGGGAGGATCCCAAGGCGTTCCCAGGCCAGCCGAGAGACATAGTCTCTCCAGCGTGTCCTTGGCCTTCCCCGGGGTCTCCTCCCGGTGGGACATGCCCGGAACACCTCCCCAGGGAGGCGTCCAGGAGGCATCCTAAAGAGGTGCCCGAGCCACTTCAGCTGGCTCCTCTTGATGTGGAGGAGAAGCGGCTCTACTCCGAGCTCCTCCCCCGTGACTGAGCTCCTCACCCTATCTTTAAGGGAGCGCCCAGTCACCCTACGGAGGAAGCTCATATCAGCCGCTTGTATCCAGGATCTTGTCCTTTCGGTCATGACCCAAAGCACATGACCATAGGTGAGGGTGGGGGTGTAGACTGACCGGTAAATCGAGAGCTTCGCCTTTCGGCTCAGCTCCCTCTTCACCACAAAAGACCGATACAACGACCGCATCACTGCAGCCGCTGCACCGATCCGCCTGTCAATCTCACGCTCCATCCGTCCCCTCACTCGTGAACAAGACCCCAAGATACTTATACTCCTCCATTTGAGCCAGAGTCTCTCCACCAACCTGGAGGGGGCAAGCCACCTTCTTCCGGTCGAGGACCATGGCCTCGGATTTGGAGGTGCTGATCCTCATTCCTGTTGCTTCACACTCGGCTGCAAACCGCCTCAGTGCATGCTGTAGGTCTGGGTTCGACGAAGCCAACAGGACAACATCATCTGCAAAAAGCAGAGATGAGATCCTGTGCCTACCAAACCGGACCCCCTCCGGCCCCTGGCTGCGCCTAGAACCAAGAACTGGTGACAAAGGGCAGCCTTGCCAGAGTCCAAAATGCACTGGGAACAGGTCCGACTTACTGCCGGCAATGTGGAACAGACTCCTGCTTTGGTCATACAGAGACCAGACGGCCCTTAACAAGGGGCCCCGAACTCCATACTACCAAAGCATCCGCCACAAGGCACCTGGACGGACATGGTTTAACATTTTTTCCAAATCCACAAAACACATGTGGACTGGTTGGGCGAACCCCCACGAGCCCTCGAGCACCCTGTGGAGGGTATTGAGCTGGTCCGATGTTTGATGAAAACCGCATTGTTCCTCCTGGATCCGAGGTTTGACTATTGGTCGAATCCTCCTCTCCAGTACCCTGGAGTAGACTTCTCCAGGGAGGCTGAGGAGTGTGATCCCCCCCTATAGTTGGAGCACACCCTCTGGTCTCTCCTTGAACTCCACACAGACCCGGGTTTTTGCCTCCACAACCGCTCGGGCTGCAGTTCGTTTGGCCAGCCGGTACCCGTCAGCTACTTCTGGAGTCCTCCAAGCCACCAAGGCTCGATAGGATTCCTTCCGCTTGACGACAGCCCTTACTTGCGGTGCCCACCACCAGGTTCGGGGTTTGCACCGGAGACCTTATGACCGCAGCTCCGAGCAGCTGCTTCGACAATGGAGGGGGAGAACTCGGTCCACTCGGACTCAATGTCCCCAGCCTCCCTCGGGACACGAGAGAAGCTCTCCCAGAGGCAGGATTTGAAAACCATGCTGACAGATTGACACATTTACAAAATTATTTGAGCATTTTCAACCAGGCAAGAATCAGAACACGGAAGATATTCAAGATGTCCTGAGCATACTAAAAATAAATAAATAAATAAATAAATGACAGAAGAAAAAAAAGATGATCAAAACAAAAGGAAAAGGGATGCTTGAGACAGACAGATGTAGGCAGGAGAGAGATCCACGGTGAGATGCGGTACCTTGAATGAGGCTGAGCTTATACCGGATTCTGCCGTGCCGTACACCCTGCCGGAGTCTCGCTGAAATTCATCAAATCGTCAAACGTCAAACGAGGGGAAGGGGGAGGAAGCCCACACACCTTACGACATGTGTGAGGCAACGGAGCACTCAAAAAAAAAAAAAAAAAAACGCCGGAGGAGAGGTGGAGGTGTTAGGCAGGGCGGGCGGACCGCAGCGTGTTAGTCAGAGAGAAGAGCTGCCAGCCCAGACGTCTTTGTGTGTATCTGTGTGTGTGTTTTAAGTGCTTTTGAGCTGCGTGCGGTCAGTGACGCTTCAGACTGCAGGTGGTGGGGGGGGGGAGGAGAAGAGGGGAGTGGCAGTGAGTGCAGACAGCGCAGCCAACGAACCGGCCGCTCAACAAGTGAGAGGACGATCCAACAGGACGGCGGAGAGCATCAAGTCACGCGCAAAAACTCGGTGCGGCATGCCGTTAGAGAACAGTCCGTTGCACGCTCCGCATGCCTGAGGTGATGTTTCAGTGTTTATGTCAATGTGCGGGCGTCTGAGAACGGTTTATCCCGTCTTTTCTCCAAAGTCCATTTAAAGAGGAAGAACATTTACCAGCTATAATAGTTGAAATGGGTGTGGATCTGCTCTGAACAGATTTTAAGCCTTTGATGTTTTGGCAGAATCCGGTACAGTGAGGGAGGGTGAAATCAACAATTTTTTTGAAATAAAAGTAAAATAAAAGTTGAACAGAAAAAAATCTTGGTGAAATGGTTTTGTATGGAGGTGCTGTGTGTGTGTGTGTGTGTGTGTGCGTGTGTGTTTGTGTGAATACCTGCTCTGCATGCATTCATACCTTACTGTGAGGGTCCGCGAACATCCGGGTGAAGATTTCACACAGTCTCTTTAACTCCACCCGACTGCAGAAAGAAAAACAGCTACTTATCTGTCTGCTTTTTATTCATCCAACACTCTTTCCTGTAGTCTGACTGACCTGAGGGTGCGCTGGTTTTTGAGCAGCGCCTGCAGGCCCAGCAGCCCCTCCTTTCTCTCAGACCAGTTGGCACTGGCGCAGCGGTTCAGCACCTGGAGAATCACACAAATACAAGGCTCTGCTAAAACGCTCTGTTGGTAGAAGGATGGTTAAGAAAACCTTGACGCATCGTGAGAGGAAGCTGGAGGACTCAGAGGAAATCCAAATCAGGATTATAAACATTTCCAATCAGGCAAATAAGACCCAGCAGCATTTTCTGTCAATATTCCAAATTCTAAAAGAGCTTCAGACCAAGTTTATCCAGTTCACGTAATAATTAAAAGTCACCTGAATCCAAACCAGGGTTTATATGATCTGTAACAATTGTGGTTACCTCAGCGACATCTTCCGTTTGCCTCATGTAGGTGGGAATGGCGCCCCCGTTCCTGGAGCTGTAGGACCTCTCTGAGCACGCGCTGGACGCGTCGCTGTTGGCATCGTCGTCAGAGTACATGCTGTAGTTCTCGTATCGCCGCCGAGCAGGTTTTTTCTGCGGGCAGAAGATTGAGGACATCAGATCCAGGCTGAAACAGACGCAAGGCGAACGGAAAAAGGTGCGGGCAGGCACTGACACATCCTAAAAGGAAGCCAAACAAGCTAAACACACACTCAACACACAGGTTAGATTCAGGGGAAGAAGCTGACCTTAGATCTCATGTCTCCCAACAGCTGACAGCGTTAAACAAAGGTAGAATCAGGGTTTAGTTAACACACAGACACACACTCAAGGAAATGTGAGCTCAACGTGGTGACACTGGATTGTGCACTGAACTTGCAATTTTTGTGTAAACGTGTGCAATTCTTCATACCAGCGCGTCTGCAAGAGCCTCTTCTACATCTGAGCCGGTGTTGAGGACCCTCATGGCGCTGACAGACGAGGAGAGTCGACTAGACGGACTGATGCCAAAACCCGATCCTGCAGACGTCGAAAGGAGGAGACGGTCGGAGAGAGAGGAGGCATGAGAACGAGAGATTCAAGCTCTCTAAAACCCATTCAGTCTTCACAGTTAATCCACAGTCCATCTGGCTCACATCGCAACTCACACATCCTTCAATTCTCCCAAGAGACAATCCTGTAAGTCAATGTGATGACATGTTAGGGGGAAAAAAACCAAAACATGATTGGCATAAAACACAGGAGGGCATGTGGGGCTTCCTGCAAAAGAAGGGGTGGAACTTAAATAAAGAAAAAGAAACCAGCAGAATGGTTATCGGCTTGCGACTGGACGGGCGGAAGCATGCGATTCCACTGGACATCCTGGAGCACGGCGTGAAAGAAAAAACTGAGGCTGATGGACGAGAACAGAAACAGTCAGGCACAAACGTAAGAAGGTTGCTGCCACTAAGGAGAGAACGGAAAGAAAAAGAGTGAGCAAAGAAATCAAAGCTGGGTGGGTGGGTGGGTGGGTTGAGGTACAGGAAATAGATGTACTCAGCCTTCACCTGCAGCCCCAAAAGCATCAGGTGTGTGGAGAGCTCCGGTGGAGCGAGAGTAGCTCCGCGTTGCTGCAACCAAGATTAAAACACACACACACAGTTTACCGCTCGCGCATACAAACGACGGGCAACACACGCATGAACTTCACAGCGCTTGAGAGAAGCAAAGGAACTCTGAAACATATGTAAACCCATGCAAGTTTATCTACTTTCTAACTACTGCAGAACAAAGGTGGCTCTAAATACTTGAGAGAAATTCAACGCTAAATAGAGGAGCGCATGCATGAAAGAGGAGACGCTCTTCCTCTGGACGGCCTTCCTCGTTCTACCACATGTCCCTGCAGGGTGTCTCTCTGCTCGCTGCTGCTGCTGCTACTCACCCAGAGGTGTGAAGGAGCGTACGGGGCTGGTGTCCCGGCTGCTCTCCCTGCTGGCCTCTCTGCTGCACCCCTGACTCATACTGGGCCGAGGGATACGACTGCCCCGAGCTAACGCCACCCGGGTTACAACCGCACATCGCAGGAGGTGAGGAGGAGGAGGAGGAAGAGGAGGAGGAGGAGGAGGAGGAGAGGGGGGGCAACAAGGGAAAGAACGACAAGTGGAGGGAGGTAAAAGTGGCAATGAGAAGGAAAAGGAAACGGGAAAGAAAGACAGAGATGAGCAGTGATGAAGAAGTGAAGGACACGAGGATAAAGACACGAATAAGACAGAGCAGGCAAAAAGTGACAGGAACAAAAAAAATAAAAACAAAAACATGAGGCCAGGTCGACTGGCTCTGCGGGGGCAAATCAGCAAACCCAAACAACCCGGTATTTGATTTAGGAGGCGATCAGTTCTTGTGCTTTGATGATAATCATGGTGGTCGATTCATCATGTTAAAGAGTGTAATTATTTATTAAGTCATAGATTAACACAAGTCTGCATGCGGATCAGGTTGTAGGCTGACATACTTCTCATCAGACTTCGAGCTAGTGTGATCAGCTCTCGAGCAGCAAGGATGAAATGTTCCTGGCCCTCAGTGATCACAATTGTTTATCACAAAATGTTTAGCATCAATGTACTGGATCGATGGTGCACTGATCTTTCATTTTACTTTTAATTTTCATTGTTTTCTCAATGTACTTCTTTTTTACTAACAATATTTGACAATATATCACATTTGGACTTTTTTTTTTTTTATTATAGCTGTGCTTGATTTCTTCCTAACTTTTACGTACTTGATTTCAGGCTTATGTCTGTGTGAATTTAAATTCATACAGTACATAAATGAGCAGATGTGTCTACATGTAGTGTCTGATTATTTTGATCAATCACCCGTAAAGCTCTTTGAGTTACATTTACTGTATGAGAAGAATTGTATGAATAAAGACCATCATTGGGAAAGAGTGCTATTAATAAACTGTTGCCAAAACAGGTCTATCACTGATTCAAACTCTTCAGGTTTAAATGAGAAGCGCCCAGCAGGAGCAGAAGACTACAGCCTCAACAGTCTGATATTCACATGTATGCAGATGATCCGGCTGCATCGCTTCAGATTTTCACACAAACACACAGAATAGAAAGGAAATGAAGTGATTAGAAGGCGGATGGAGTGATCGAAGGGGTGGGTGAAGGGAGGAGCTGCGTTTCATCCAGTAGCGTTTACTGTTCATTGCTGTATTCGTGAACTTTGGCGCTTGCTCAGCCAATCACTGTTAATCACAGCCGGCCGAGGGGCTTACAGGGCGGCGCTGAAGCTCTGCTGATCTCGCGATAAAGCCTTGCTCACCGGCCACTGACAACAGGTTAAAGGAAGGAGGCGTGTTCGTAATGATGGCGGGCGTCCATCGCGGTCATGAGATCAGAGAGGAGTTAGAGAGATGAACTCTATGAAGCGAGAGCAACAAGCAGCGGCCTGGGAAAGGGACTGGGATGGCGGGATGATTCAGAAATTTGTAGCAATCGAGAGATTTTTAATTTTCGTTTTTTTTTTTTTAAAGATGAGGACAGGAGGTGTGGATGAGTCTGATTAACGTGGAGTTAGGCGGGCGGGAGTCCGGCTGAGGTTGGAGTCTTACCTCCTCTGCTCGCTCCGTTGTAGATGGAACTAATGCTAGAAGGAGCTGTTCGACAGAAGCAGCGGTGGAAGAGAGGAAGGAGAACAGGAAGAGGAAGAGGAGTGGAGAAGGGGAGACAGAAACGGGAGTTGAGATCCAAGCTTACAGGGAGCAATGTGTGTCCGCGGCAAGACACTGGTCACGTGAATCTCTAAACACAAAGTATCGAGTAACCTTTGGGCTGCTGCTGCACAGTCGACGTCGGCGGACGGATCAAATGAGCATTTTGGCATCGATGCGACTCACCGACAGACAGGCGGGTGGGGGAGGAGTCTCTGGAGCAGCCCTGGCTGCGGGGGATGCGGCTGCGCCTCTGTCCGTCCCCGGTGGCTGTGGCCAGCACCCGGTGGGCGCCGGGGCTCATGGTGCTCAGGGTCGTATTCGCCAGCAAACGACCTGGGGAGCCGCTCCGACTGCCAGCTTCGAGGGGATGCGGGGAGACAAGACGACAAAAATAAATAAATACAGGAGGCCACATCAGTGCCTGACTGATGAAGTAGATTTGACATTTAACTGTGAGAGCTGTGAAAAAGAACAACACTCTGAAGTGATGGTCTGAACACAAAGGAACTTCCTAGTGTCTAAGTTAGGTGCTGCTTTCTTCACCACTCATTAATAACAGACCCAACTTATTGACAAACACGGTGCAGTTTGAGATCGATGGAAAGAGGATTCCTGGGGGAGAGCAAAGCTAACAGGCACTAGCTTAAAATTAAAGTTCAAAATCATGTATTTATGATCCATCTCATAATCTGCCATTAAAGACACAGTTATAGGAATAAATAACCAACAGTGCAGGATGAGTCAGATATTCATGGTGGGTTTCTCCCCCGTGGTCTCCCGTCTCCATGTGCAAAAGCCCACAGTGCCTTTTACTCTACATGAAAACACACCATGTGGATATGAGGGACAGTCCAGGAGAAACTGCTGGTGTGGGGGTGTACAGAGGTGATTGGTGCTAACTCCACCTGAGCATCAAACTCTTTCCAGACAAAGTACCTAAACACACACACGCACGCACACACACGACTATCAACTACTACCACCACGGAGCTAAAACTACATCTTAAGTATTTCTAATAAAAGACAAACAGTGCTAAAGTGTTATACTTGTGTTATTTTGAGAGCCTCACCCTGTTTAACCTGACTTTATTTCTTCTCATATTTTCTTAAATAAACAGGTTCACTAATGTGAAATCCTTTGAGCAAACCGTTAATAAGGCACGCCCATGAGTGCAGAAACTCAAGCCTCTCAAAGCGGTGTGTGTCGAGCATGATTGTGGAGCAGCCACATTTAAACTCAGTGACTACAAATCCCAGCATGCTTCAGCCAGAGTGGGAGAAGCTCTGAAGGGATGGTTCACATTACCTGGAGTGAGGTTGCATGAGGACAGCGTCGCTGTTTAATGTATGAGGCGCAGCGACTGAGAGCTAACGAGTCCTCAGTCTGGAGAAGCTGGCAGCTGACAGGACCGTTTATTCCACATTCAAAGGTAGAGCTACCGTTAATTCATACGAGACTCCTCGAGAACCTCAAACAACCTCACTGAAAAAAAAAAAAAAAAATCTGAGCGTTCCCTCAAAGTGACTTTTCTGCGTGCGCGTGAAGAGGCAACAGAGGAGAAGCAGTAAAGCTACAGAAAGGGGGTAAAAATAAGTAGGGTTGTAATCTTACCACCAACAGGGGTAGCAGACTGAGATCCTGAGCCATTAAGCCCATTGGTTGGGAGGAAGGGGGGTAAGCAGAGGTGAGGAGGGAGGGGAGGGGGAGGGGGGAGGAACAGCAGATTAAACAAGATGAATTATGGGAGGTAAAATAATGAAGCGTCATGGGAGTGTGAGAGCGGAGCATGATGGGAGCGCATCCCGGAGTCTGACACCAAGAATGAATGTGCAGCTGAAGCACTTTGTTTTAAATAAATCCACTCATTTAAAAGAGAACAACAAGGACTCAAGTGCAGCTGAAAGACACACACACACACTGAGCCAGCTGCAGATGAAAAGCTGGGAGAAGCAGTGCATGTTGGGACAACTGGTACAAAAAAACCAAAGTCTGGTCACAATGAGTAAGAAAAATGATTTTAACTCGTCACTCTTGCTTCCACTCGCTCACGTTCACACACACACTCACACCCGTGGAAACCTTTGTAGCCCCATTTCCTTGTTTCAGTCAATCTGCAGTTGAAATGTGAGCGCTGAGGATTTGAAAATTTGTTTAAATTGTGTAGGTTTCAGATTCAGAACCACCGTCCTCCTTCAACATGATGTCAAAGGCGTGCACAAGCAGCTCTTTGAAAAGTCAGTATTCTTGGGAATCCGGTGCACGCTAATCTGATTCTTGTAATACACAGTGGCTCCATGTTGATTTTTAAATATTGAAGAATCTTTAATAACCAAATGATGGGCAGGCAGGAAATGAACTGTCCACCACGCTATCCTCAGTGGCAACACACAGCATGCGGCAGAAAGCAAAAACACAAACACTCACTAGTCTTGAAAGAAAACACTTTGATCAGAATGAAAGCGGTAGCAGGTGGGTCACCATTCCCACTGTGGGACACAGAGAGACGAGCACACACTCTGACTTCTGACACACGGACAAGATACCTTGCGTGCAATCGGATTCGTCGGAACCTGAAGGCACAGAAACATTCACATGGAGCTTATCGTCACCGTAGAAGGCAACACGTTAAAGAAACTCCACAACCAGAGCCGAAGAAAACCACCGCATCCAGCTCACACACGCCATCTCTGCCGCTCCAGTCGGTTACGCTGCCAGCGCACCCAAAACGCACCACTCACAGCCGCCGACAGGTCAAGGAGGTGTTTACTGGTGAAGGGAGGAGGTACGTACGTTGCGACTGGGAGACCATCTTGGTTCGGCTGCGTCCCCGTGAGTCCACCTGGCTGGACATGCTGCTGGCGGTGGACAGCGGCTGCTTGGTGCGCACGCGGCCTGCACGCCAGTGGAAAACCGACATGGAAACACAGAGGAAGAGAAAGAAAAATCACACAGCTGTACCTCCTGTGTTCAGGGTCTTGTGCCGCCCAGCCTTGGACTTGCTGAGTCACTTCCTGCCAGTTTCAATCAAAACCCTGCTTCAACAAACCCAATTTAAATGAATGGATCATCAGCAGAGTCAATAGAATTAGGAGCGCTGAAGCAGGACAGCCTTCAAACTGCACGGCAGTGACCCCCCAAAGACCAGGACTGCAGACACCAGGAACACTGGCTACCTGTGTGCAGCTAAATGAAGCCCAGAGACTAAAGCAGCACTACAGCGCATTAAGAGCCTCCGACCTCTGAAAGCTGCTACGCTGCCAAGCCCTACACTAAACACTCACATTCAGCCAGGTGCGAAGGCAGATAAAAACACCAGGGATGCTTTAGCGGATTAGAAACCAGGCATGAGGTGTTTCTCAGTCACAAGGATGCGTCCCAGATAGAGCGTATATCGAGGATGCTGCAGCACAACCTTCCACCAGAGAACTATAACCCAATAACCAATATCAAACTTCCTTGTCAGGTATGTGAATAGATTCAGTTCAGTTTATTTTATCACAAGTGAGCATGCTAATATAATAGACTTTATAAATAGTTTTAAGCAATTAGACAGGGTTTCTTGCTTAGGATTTTGAGAATCTTTTAAAAGAATGGCAATATCTGACAACCCTAGAATACACTTCACGTATTATCATAAATGTTGACATTTGTGCCTCTTTGTCTGTAGTGCATTTGATCCAGTTAACTTAAGAATATGCATATAGAATCCAAGTGGAACAATGTATTTTCTTAAACATGCATCTCATGCAGCTTGTTGTTAGAATTTATTTGTTGAACAGTTTTTTGAAAATAAAACATTACATGATGAGTTAATAAAGACTACTTTGTTGCATTCTCTGAATAATAAGACAAAAAACAAGAACAAACACCGCATTGTGTCTCCTAACCTACTTTATATTTAAACTTTAGAATTACATCTGGATTAAAAAACTCTGTTTTTGTCCCTTCTCTTCACAATTTTTTTTCCTACATCTCTCAACTGTATTTATATGACTCAATTCCTCGGACCAAGTTGCCTTCAAAACAATGAAGGAAGAGTAGAATGACTCAAATGCAGACTGTCGTATCTCTGGATACTGGGAATTTCTAGCTGTAGACGGACTGGACTGAGAAGTATTCATTCAAATGGGGAATCATGCTTGCAATTGAGAAACACACCAATAGTAAGGAAATATCATAAAACCTGACAGTAATGATTAAACACCCAGTGATCTCTGAGCGGGACGAGACTACAGACATGTGCAGCATTTGATGCAGTGACTGAGAGAACAGTTCTTTTAAATATTAATGCCCTGGAGGTTACTCATTTTAGTTGTAAATATTAATTAGACATAGTTCACTGCAGCATATGCAATGCAAAATCATCAATCATATACTGATCACAACAGATGCGATGATTTTATTTTGTTTTTCTAAACACTGCGCAATTTAGAAACTCCAATATCTCCCGACTAGAACATCCCTAAATTATGCACACAGACATTCACCGTAGCTACAGTCTTACCATTATCTGACCTGGTGCCTACAGACAGACAAAGAAGGAGCACATTTTAAAGACATTTCACACCGTTATGTCGTTAATGCTCAAACTACAAACCCTGAGTACTCTAGTAAATCCTTCATGATGTAGTATGACTTGAATAAGAAAAGTCAGATTAAACGTTAATAAAGCAAAAAGATGGTTCCGGATGTGTAAATGTTTGATCTATAATGCAATGAGAGGAAATGTGATACTAATGAAGGTTAAACGTGATGGGGACAGCAGGGGGCGCTGTGGCCACGCGCTGCCAGAATAAGGTTCACATGAGCTGGAATGAAGTGAGGAAGGGAAAAGAAAAGAGAAGAGGCAGAGTGAGATGATCTTACCATCCGTTTTATCAGAGGCATCATCTTTAGTAGCAGAGAGAGAGAGAGAGAGAGAGAGAGATGGTGGAGGAAAGTAAAGGGGGGAATGACAGGAGACAAAAAACAAAATAGTGTGCAGAAATGATTTATAGAAGAAACAGAAAGCAGGAACGAAAAATGATTCAGAATATTGAAAGAAGAACAGAAAGTTTAACGAAACAGGAAACACAAATTTTTAAAAAGGGGGGGGGGGGAACAAATGTAAATCAAAGAGGGTAGAGGGCAGGAAGAAGGGAAACAAGAGAAGAAAGGAGCACAGTGTGCATTAGTAACATTACATCTGTAGAACGGAGAACCGTGCAGGTGTCGGGATGAAGGGAGGGACACAGAGACGAGCTGACAGAGAGGACGATATTCATCTCAGCATGCAGAGAATATCAGATCAAAGCACAACGAGAGGCGCATGAGCGGGCAGCAGGAGAGGAGAGGAGAGGAGAGGAGAGGAGAGGAGAGGAGAGGAGAGGAGAGAGAGAAGCCAGCACGAGCGCCAAAGTGTGTGAGTGTGTCGGCCCATCCTTGCAGACTGATGTGCATCTATTCCAGAATCTGACTCAGTTCTTCCTTCAACCTGTTCAGAGCTGATCGGGAGTTCTCATCTGGTCTGGCCTTCCTGTTTATTGCATGCTGACTGAGGTCTGCTGGACTGTTCTTCTGATTCGCCTTGCAGGGCCCTTACCCAGAGACGAGTAGGAGCCGGGGGTCAGACGCCCCGCTGCCCCGGCTTGTCCGACGTGCCGGTGCTTAGCAAGCGCCGCTGCGTTTACATCCACGTCACTACGGGAACGCTGCAGGGCTGCCGAGGACAGCCCACCCTTTGAGCCCGCGGGGACTGACGGGGGGCGGGAGGGGTGCGTCGGAGAAGGGATGGGAACGTGATGGGATATACAAACACATCACAATCACATGCAGGCACCGTACGACACAAACACAATATTGAAACCATACAGGAAACGGACAGCCAGACACATGTGCACATGTTTGTATGTGCACAGATGTGCTGTGACATGAAAATAAAAAGAAAAGAAAAGAAAAAAAAAAAGAATGGGATGTGGCTGTTCAGGGCTGGACAACAGGCAGATGAAATGATGGAAAATGGCTTTTGTAGGACCTCAGAGTGTGTGTGTGAGTTTGTGTGAGTGTGTGCATGTGTTCATAGAGTGAGCATGAGGTTATGTGTTGGAAACAGCTTGTGGATGTGTTGGCTGCTAGCAGTGTGTGTGTGTGTGTGTTTGACTCACCTCGCCCTGGAGCTGCTGACCACTTCGAAGTCAGCGGGCGACTGGAAGAAAAGAAAAGTAGGTCACTACCATCAACACAAACAAAACACACCACACATAACAGAAAACCAAAAACAAAACAAAATACAAAATCCGTTTCAGCAAAGAATAATTTAAATACTATCCTGTGTGTTTTTTCCAACACTGGCATTAAGTCCACTTTAATTGTATTTATTTATAGAGCAGAAAAACTGAGAAGACGACACCTAATAATGTTCAATGAAACTGATAAAAATTCTAATCATTTCACTGCCAGCTGCTGTGGAGAGACCTGCACTGAAGTATTAACGGGCAGCACAGAAGGGTCATTACTTGAGGCTTTCTTGAGAAGAGGATGAGGAGCGGTCACTCTGGGGAAGAGAGGCCACGCTGCCAGAGCTCTTCAGGCAGGACTGAAGTGTCCTCTGGTACGACGACTCTAAGGAGTTGTAAAGAGCGTCGGCTTCTGCTGGGAAGTGGTTCCTCAGACCCCAGTACGCCCTGGATGAGCGGGTGGAAGTGAAACGTGGATGGGGGGGAAAAAGAGGGTGAATGGTGGAGCAATAAGAAGAAAGTTAAAAAATAATCAAGAGAACAACAGGGATAAAAGGGATTCAAAAAGGTGGTGAGGAATTTGACTCTACTTGTGCTCCACATAATGAAACCTCTATCTTACTTGCGGGCCTCGACTCTGGCCTCTGAGTCAGCATCTCGAATTCCCTTTTTGATACTTTCGACCAGAACCGCCGTGTGCCTGAGACAGCATGAAAACAGTTACAAGCTGATCTGACAGTCCGGCGGTCACGCCTTTATGAGAACAGCTCGTCCACGTCGACGCCAGCGCTCACCTTTCTAAAGAGTGGGTTTGCCATTCCTGCAGCAGAAGGTCTAAGAAATCATAACAGCGTCTGGGGAAAACATAATAGTATTACCCTCTTCAATATTGCATCCTTCGTCGCGTCAACACCGGCATTTGATGATATTGCAGCCGTTATCGACTCGAGAGCTGCTTTTTATAGCATCCTCTGTTATTTGCACTGTAGTAACAACAGCATCGACTTGATTAATCTCACCTCCTCACAGCCACAGACTTGGACGTGCAGTTGCTGGTTATCAGGGGGATGAGTCTGGGGACGTGTGTGTGCTGCAGAGGGAACAGGTCGGGTTGAGTCGAAGAAGCCGAGGCCAGAACACGGAGAGCTGAAACAAAAATGATCCACTCTCACCCGGATGATGATGCGGATCGCCGAGACGCCGGATGTGGCCATGACTTTGGCACAGTTGGGGATGAGGTTGAAGAGGACGGGAACGATGGCCTCTGCTCCGTGGTCAAACTTGTTCCCCAACACTGATGAGAGGTGGCTGCAAGAGGACGCCAGTGAGACGGTGAGCACACAATCACAAACCAACCCGGACTTATTCAGACGACGTAAACTTAAAAACAACCCCATTTATAAGCCTTTATCTGCATCGATGAGTAATATTGATATTTTCTTTCCCATCTCATTTTCAACAATGGCTCTAACAGTAGCTGCTGACGCAGTCCAAAGGCAGTCTATGGTAACCATGGAAACCAGTAGATCAGAAACACCGGTTCCTTCAAACCTGCCACAGTTCTTCACTGTTTGCATGTAAAATTCTGTCCATGATCAGCTGGGGTCTGCTTCGGCACCTCAACATCTACAGTCCATCTGGAGTCACCCACTTCTGTTTTGAAGCCACTTTTACTTTCAAAACTAGACAACAAGTTTACTCTGCTGTGTGCTTTTCAATAGTGTGGATGAACACTTTTTCAAACTCACAGCCGACTGACAGTTTAACCTGTCTTTCAACAAAGCTCGAAATCATTGACCAACAACGCTGAACTGTTCTTGAATGACTCTAAAATAGACCCAAACAAGCAAAATAAAAACCGAAGATTTTCATGTTTACTCTTTGCTCTCAGACTTGCTTCATGTTGTTTTGCATAAGCAACATCGCACTGTTGAGCCATGTAATCGCGTTACATCACGACATGAACGAATCTGGCAAAAACGCCGTGATCGCCACCGCCCTGCTTCCAACTCACCAGCTGCTGTTTACTGGACAACACAGAACACATTCCTCGCAAAAGCAGTGTGTCTTTACACTTACGCCACGGTGATGCACGCCTCCCGGACCACCTGTGACCGCAGGTCTTTAGCCGACAGCTTAAAGGCTCCATCTAGTAGCCGTAGGTGCTGGTAGAAACAGTCGTAGTTGGCTGCGCCTGCCACCAGCAAGGAACGGATTTTCTTCATCTGTTCAAGAGTAAGAAAAAAAATGTCACCCGACTGCCTGCTTTGATCGCTTATGTAACACGTAAACTATCGAAAAAGCACTGACGGCGTTGGCTCTCTGGTCCCAGTCGTGTTTGTCATCGGAGCAAACCTCACGGATCTTATTCAGGTTGTCCTCGAGATCTCTAGTTGAGTAGATCTGCAGAGGCAGTGAAGGACGCAGAGGAGAGGAAGGGCGGTCAGCAGAGGACGGACATGAACAGAATGATGGTTTTTCAGAGTTCAATTAAATGAAGGTGTGATTGAGCTCCTGTGTGTATCGTACCTGGACAGTAGGGACATCTGTGAAGGCTCTAATGAAATCCTCTTCATCAACTGCACCGGCGCCATCCTTGGACACTGAGAGGGAGAAAAAAAAAAACAAAACAAAAACACAGCCACTGAATAATTTAGTGATATGCCGTCACCGTTGTTTAAATTTGTTAAAAACGAATCAATTGCTTGTTAGCAAAAATAGTATAACCACTTTTTACAATCAAGTTACAAACAAGAATATTTCTGATCGTAGGACGGGTTGCAGCTTGAAGATGATCAAGCTCGAGCAGCATAAACACACACAAGGTGAAATGACCATCTGGTCAGAACAACAACAACACTGAGGCCATGCAGTTCACATGGCTGTGAAGCATCATGCATATCTGCAGCTGCCCTGCCAATATGTAGCAAAACTCTAAAGGAATATTTTCAACACAACATTAATGCTACTGCAATGAAGGGAACACTGACAGAAACTAAGTTCTTACAGCAAATATAACGATAAGGACACAAACAATCTTCATTCATTCTAAAATGTGAGGAATGTCCCTGTTCTGAACTTATACGGGTGGACCTCTGTTTTACTTCAGTAAATGCTATAAATGTGTCTGCTGGGCGAAAGGGCTGGAGATTTCTTATCAAACTGGTTTTGTGAATTTGATTGAAGAAAATACACACAATGAAGTGTGCACCAGGAGCAGACTGCGCTTCTAATGGACTTCCTGGCAGTAATGGGCATGTCAATCCTAACCCTCCAGGGGCTGGATGCTCTGTAGACCACACCTCCCATAACTCCTTACAGGGGGAGTGGACAGTATGGAGAAGGATCAAACAAAGAAAGACAGTGAAGGAAAAAGAGAGAGAAGCAAGCGCTGAGGAGTCTGGAGGATGGGAACATTAAAAAAGCTCAATGAGGAAGTGCGGATATTCACAGGAGGAAAGAGAAGCTGGACCGCAGCAGTAAAACGAGGAGGAGGAGGAGGAGGAGGAGGAGGAGGAGGAGGAGGACGGGCATAAACAGGCAGACTTGCAGTAGAAATGTATCCTCTTCTCTCTTACTCCCTGAGGTTGGTTTACGTATCAGGCTGCACCACAAAGACGCGACATGTCAAAACTCTACAGGGCCCTCCGAGAGCTGAGGAACATCGATGCTCGCCCGCTGGTTAGCCGGAGGCTCTTTTCCCTTAGCAAGGAGCAGGAAGAAGCCTCAGCCATGAACGCAACCTCACTGCACCCCATCACCATTTTCAATTATCTTTATGGCTGTCTCATGGGACGGAGGGTTGTGCATTCAATCCGACTGGCATTTAGGTACTTCAGTCAGTAGGTAAGGGGCTTTATGATAGATCAATATAACTAGGAGGATGACTAGGACTGACCCGCATGAGCATGTAGGCTTCAGAGAAATTACAGCGCGGGACCAGAATCCTTTCAGATACACCTTTAGACATTTTGTGCCTGGCAGCTTTCTGATACTGTGAATTGGTGAACTGAGACATCAGTCATCTGACTGAAGCTTACGGGTGTGCCGGAGTGTGTGGGCGTGCTGTCATCTAAATGCAAATGTAGACAATAAGGCCGTCACAGATACTATTTTCATATAAAATGGAAAAAATAGAGAGACTTTAAAAACCAAAAAGGTGAACACAGCTGGCTGTTTTTCAATACCTTTCCCATATTCCAACAGCAGGAACAGGGCTGGAAGCAAACACTTGGAATCACAAGTCATTCATAGCACACTGAAATTATTAAAATACCCGAAAGAGCTGTGGCTCTATGTTTAAATAATACCCAGCATGCCCCTGCTGTGGCATCACACAGCCGCTCTATAATCAACAGGAATGTAATGATCCAAGTGATAAGGCATCACAGTTTTGGGTTTCCGACTAACAGACTGATGCATGAGGACTGGGAGCTCATTAGTAAAACAAACTGATGACTGTATGTGAAGCAGACACAGATCTGCATGCGGCGCAAATCCGCTGCAAGAGAAAGATGACGAGGGATACAAGAGAAGAGAGACTCAGTGGATGAGAGGTAAAATGAGGGATGATAAAAGCTATTTTAGAAGGAAGATTACCTGAAGCCCTGAGAGGAGTGATGAGAGACTGATCAACGTATCGGATACAACTACATCAGATTTGTAATGACATGCAAAGCAACTGCAAACCGCGGGACACTTGTTCACATCCTTTATTTCTTGCAGTCACCTGTTTTGAAGCCATTTTTGGGCAGAACTCCAATTCTACAAAAGCCTGACCTATAATCCATTCAGTCTCTCAGGGCAGTAAAGCTTCGTAGTGTACTTTCTCTTTCTTTTCTCTAAAACAATGGATGAAATTGAGATTACCGACTGAACTGTAAAGACATTCAGAATTAATGTGAAAAAAAAAAGTGTTTCCGGATGCAACAGATGAATAAAGTGCACCTTCGCTCAGTGCATGTCTTAATTTTAAATCAGATTACGTACCGAGCTTGCCTCCAGTCGCGCTGGGTCTGCGTGCAGCAGAGGAGTCTGCAGGTTTCTTGGGAACTTTGGGCACCTTGAAGGCGGCCTGGGACGACGAGCGGCTTCCGTCCACGCTGTCGTCATCCTCAAAACTGCGATCTGCAAGAAGACGACAGAAAGCAAAAAGCGATGTTTAGCAAAGACTGAGCAAACCGTTTTAAATGACACAAGACTGAAAACAAATTACAAAAATCCAAATGAGGTAAGTTTTCTTTCTTTTTTTTTTTTTCAATTTACTGACTCATGAAAAAGATCATCAAGGAAAAAATAACAGCATTCCATCAGGTTAATATCAAACAGTCTTTGTTTATTCGGCTCTTATAGTGCTAAAAATTAATAGCATTGCTTCTTAATGTTAACCATAAAGAGCTCATAGCTCTTAGAAAACAACACACTGTAAGAAAAAGTATTAAAGAGAAGCTGTGCACAAAGAGGTTGTAGTCTGCAGATGAGCCAAACCAGAAAAATCTGTAAATCAATACTCATTACAAACCCTTCAAGAAAAGGAGGTAAAAACACAAACCTACACACAAAAAGGATTACTTTTTAATTACAAAAACACAGCTCAACAAGATGTCCAATGGGTGACTGACAGCCCTCCAGAGACTGATCGCACACAGGGCATGCTAGCAGAAAGCTAGCAATCAAACTTGAGAAACATTTGCAACGGTAAAACAATTACAACGTGCATCTGGAGGTGCAGACCGTATGTGGGAACGGACAGACTCCTGCATATGTCGAATGTGAGAATCGAACTGTTGGCAGAGGAATGCAGTTGCGCTGTGGTCGCTCTGACAGTCAGCCGTGGAGAAATGCGCCAAAGCCACCACCCTACACCTTGACTCATACATCAACTTACCTACATGCAATCAGACTCAACGTGCAAGGATCAATAACACGCATGCATGTGCATACACACGACCTTTCCTAATGACACCAGGTAGCCTGTCACTGTCGTGACACAGTCGCGAAGGTGTCAAGCGGACGCGTAAAGGCACGTACGTCGCCTTTTGGGAACTGACATTTACGAAAACACCCCGACACGGTAACCCGCCCAGGTCCGTCCTGCACTCACAGTCACAGATCCGATCGCAGATGAGCCGCCTCATGCTTCTTGGGAGGGCGTGGCAGTGGAGGTGCCCCCCTCTTCTCCGCGATGCACCCCAGAGCAGGTGCACGAGCCTCACATGCACCTCATGGTGTGGCTCGGGCGGCGCTCACGGACGCACCTCGCACCGTTTGTCCGAATACTCCACCACCCATACAAGTGCCGGCATTTTCTTGCACTCCTCTCTATCTTCTATCCCTCCCTCCCTCCCTCGCTCGCTCGCTCTCCTCCTTCTCTTAGCAGCCTCACAGCCAATCAGACGAAAGGTGACATCATGGTGTTGCAGCCAGTGCGGAGGCAGGACTGTGAATGTGTGTGCGTGATGGGAGAGAGACACACACAGAGGCGGACACCCCAGGAATATTAACAGCGCTCCCTCCGCGTCTCTGCCAGACCGGCTGATCTAAACCCATTCCCACTGACAGCACCAGCTCCAGCCGCTCACTGTCTTCAACACTTCCCCACATCCACAGTTACATTTTCACCTGAGAGGCAAAAACAGACATGTATGCTCAGCCTCTCCACAAACACAAAGGAACAAAGGATAATGAAGTGATGAGCAGAGGTGTGGGGGGAGGGTGGGTTGGGGGCATGGTGGGTAATTTGTAGGGTAAACCACACCCCACCATCTGAGACCTTGACCCTCATCTGCCACACACACGGTGCAGGCAGTGAGTGTGTGGACAGTGACAGGATTGTAGATGTTTGTCTACATTGAGTTACTGCATAATTCCGCTCCACAGAAGCAGTAAATTGTCAATGAGAGCAAGTGTAAACAAATATTTAATCCTTTTGTGGGTTTCACACATTTAGGAAGACAAGTCAAAGCTTTTTCTTCATTGTTGTCTGTCAGGGTTGAAAGCCCCTGAGAAACGGCCGGCTGGGACCAAAACCGGAGAGCTGTTGTGTAATTGGTGTTGTGCTTATAAAAAGTCATTTCGGGGACTGTATGAACAACCAGCCTCAGAAAAGAGGCTTCGACAGGGGTTGTCATGCCAGCTTCCGGCCTCATTCCTGTCTGTGTTTGTTTGTCAAACTCTTTATGTTGCGTTGTGTGTAATACACAGCTGTGCATGTAAATCGATACATTTTCCCCGACTACTGCCCACGAACACAGTCTACAACCTAAGATCAATAGATCTGTGTCAGTCCTGTACTGAAGCCATGCATTGTTCTGTCTGCGCAGAAGCCCGCTACTCCAAATGCAAACACTCATTGATAAATGCCGTTTGACTATTATTCAATACAGACACCCACGCTCAACCTCAGACAGCACCTACATCTATCAAATCATGACACTATTTCATTTGTTTGCCTTTATTAGTGAGGCTTTAGTCAACATTGGGTAAATAAAAAAAAAAAAAAGCATCATGGTTCAAATTTGGGTCCTGTTGGGGTGGAATTAGGAGTTTAAGGCTCAATTAAACTAAAAAGCTCATCTCCTTGCTATTATCTAACACGTACTTAAGCAAAAAGCAGCATTGTTTACAGATAAATGTGATGGAGAAGTGAATGAATTCACACCATCGGACAACTGGTTCGGTGAATGTGATTTGCTTTGTGACCAAACCCATGGGTCCATTTGCACCACTCCGTCAGGCATCGAGGGTTTTTTGCATTGATTAGCATCGCTGTTCGCATGATTCGCATCTCTTGCTTTTGTCTAGTCAGATCTCAAGGGAGTAAATGTCTGAGTGAGGGGCGGAGCAGAGATAAGATGGAGTGAGAGAGATATGGAGAGGGAGAGAGGGAGAGAGAGATGAAAAGAAAGACTGCAAGAGGACCTGGTTACACACATCCGGTTACTATAGCAACCTGTGCAGACCAGTCTGTCTACTGAATGAAGCAGCAACATCAATATTTAGTGGAATCAACAGCTGAACTCATCCTTCATGCAAGGTCATTCTCTCAGGACTGATGTCAACGTAAGCCAGTCACTCAGGTGCAATAAAAATCCCTTTTGGATATAAACACAGTGGCAAAAATATGACCACACAGACACACACGTACGAACACACACAGACATACACACACAGCAAGAGATATCAGCTCCACCACGTACCAGGCAGCGTTACTATGGAAACTCCGGGCCGAGATTCCCTCCTCTCTCCATTTCGCAAACGCGAGAAGAGCAGATGATTGGTCAAAACATCCCTGATATGTGATAGCTGAACCCTCGTTCGGTCAAACTGAAGACACATCATCATCATCTCTACTCAAGCAGGGAACAAAACAGCAATTCGCCAGCTGCCTAACCCTGATCGATTCAAACAGGTCCTCACGTCATAGAGAAAACAAACTGGTGTTGCCATCTGAAGAGAAGAGAATACAAAGGCAAAAGGAAAACTTCTTCGAACATACCTGCTCGCATGTCTATCAACAAAAATGTGTAGATTTGTGTTTTTTTTTCTCTGTAACTTCTTTGAATCTTGCACAAAATTGACAATGACACAACAAAACACTCTCTTCCAATCAAACACGCTCCATTTTTTTCTCAGCTTGGACCACATGGTGGCAGCACCGACTCTAAATTAACCAAACCTTTGCTTTGAGTCCATCATTCCAAAACCCTGAAAACACAGAGACCCCTGCTGGTTTTCTAATCAGAAAAAGTTCCAGTATGTAATTTATCTACCGAAGAAATTTCACACTGAATTACCTCTCCAGTCTTAACTGCTTAAATCAAACTCAGCTTTCTGTGCAAAGCTAGAGGGTCAGTATATAAGAATATTTTGCTGATTTGCAAATTGTTTCCAATTCTTTAACTGATGGCCTTGATCAGTATCAAGTCTTTTCTTACTGTGATATTTGTCGGTATGCATGAGGAGTCCTGTATGTGTGTACGTGTTTACATTTTTTAACAACCAAAGCTTAAACCAAAGCAATCTGTTGTGTCGGCAGGAACATGTGAGCTGCACTGGCACAGGTTGGTTACGTCACAGGTTCCTGCTCGGGACCATGTGACGGTGGGCAGATTCGACTGCAAAAGTTGACACCAAGAAACTATCAGGAAACTGTGCAGCACTAGAAGGATTAGAAGTGGAAAGAAGAACATGAGCAGCAGAGCAGAGACCCAAACTGCTCCATTTCCAAAATAAACTAGTGACAGGATAACACGAGCGAATCATGCACAAGTCAGCTTTTTCCAACTCAGACTGAAAAGCTTATAAAGCGACACAAACCCACGCAGAAGACTGCAACTATGAGAAGTTTTATGTCTGTAGCTGAGTGTTGATTTAATAGCAAAGTGAAATAAGTAGAAAACGGTGAAAAAAATAAAATGATCTTCTGAAGTAGGGAAAACGCAAAACGACTTGTTGCTACGGTTATCCAAATTAAACATTTCATCTGTAGCTATGGATGAGCAGATGCTTCAATGTGGGACAAGGAACCACGGAGCAAACCAGAGTAAAAACAGCGAGACACACATTTAGGGTTGAGGCCTGGATTCTCTCTGACGGGTGAGGAGACTGCTCCATTTCCAGCACAGCTCTGGGAAAATGATCTCATTAAATGAAGACAGACACACACACACACACACACACACACACACAGGTATAATTTGAGTCGCAATTCCAAGCTGCAGAAAGGGATAAACCATAATATTCAGAGGGAAGCTTTGCTATGGCAACCAGACGAGCCTGGAAACAGGGTCACGCTTCCCTTTGCAGAGCCGGCGATGCACTGAAGCAGAATGAGCATGTCTGCAAGACTGGGTGAATGAGTGTGTGTGTATGTGTGTGTCCTGTCAACACTGGGGTTCTGTGCAAGCAATGGAAGCTGCTGCTGACAGTCAGTTAGCAAGGCACCAAATATCCCCGCGCTCCCGTGGTATGTGTGTGTTTTCGTCTTCATACAAGCACATCTTCAGGCCGGGCCAAATAACATTACGCGTAAATCCGGCACGGTGCCAGCGGCACTGACATGCTTTACTTTCTCACGTACAAACACCCGACGTCTCTACATGCAATTAACAGGAGAAATAAGACGGCATTCAGCCTGTGTCACAGATCATTTATTGTTATTTCAACAGGAACGGATATGATTCTAGAAGATGTGGGAAAAAAATTATATCGATTTAAATGTGACCTATTTTTAATTTTTTTTTTTTTAAAGAACAAATAAAAAAGTCCATTTAAAAGAATAACAAGACTTTAATCACTATTTGGTGTGTTGCTGTTCTCTAAGCCATTCCAACCGTTGTTCTTCCAGATTGCATATGAAAACACGGCCCTTCAGAGCAAAGACAGTGGAGCAGCTCCCCTTTGACTTTCTTAGCTTGTCAAACAATGCTGAGCATATTATTTCACTTCTACTTTGTATCTTCATATGAAGTACATAATTATAGGCATAGTGTGCAGGACAGCACCCGATGGAGCTGAAACTTTTGGCGACTCGTGATGAGCTAGACTTAACCGCCTCCTGTGCAGACATCAGAAGCGTGCCTCATTTTACTGGTTACAAGAATATCTGTGTAGTTTCTCTTACAATTCAAACATTTATCGTCACAATAACAGCAACATGCCACACTGATGCACATGACACTGGGTGCTTTAAATTATGATGGATATGTCAAGGCACACTTAAATAAGACTGAATTCATGCATTTCCTCTACTATATGTGATTATTCATGGCACCAAGTAAACAGAAAATTGTCTTCTGGAAGCTTGTGTTGGTGTCATTGTGTGAGAGCAACTTGTTTGGCGCCAGTTTAAAGACGCGTTCAAGGTCGGTTCACGGTTTTGGTCAGCTGCGATTGCAGAAATATGTTTGAGGATGTCTGAGATTCTCTCAGCTCACAGACAAGGTTACAATGACTGTATTCCTTTGTAATCTACCCTAAAATAAGCCAACATTTTTAAATATCACATCATTAATAGATATTATTTTGGGGATGTTATCACCTCCTCCAAACACCCCCCCTCAGAGAACTCTCAATGCTGTGTCCTGTATGGCTGCTAACGCCATAGAGAAGCTACTTTCAAGGAAAAAGTCACTGGGAAGAAATGTCCTCTTCATCAGACAGGTCCAACTGAAGGAAGCAAAGTCAGGTTTTAATAAATGCTGACTTTGAGCCCCTTGCTGGCTTGTGCGCACACCACACCATGTAACCGAGAGACAGCTTGGGGTCAAGCGAGGCCTCAGGCAACAAGTCGTCACTGCACAAATATCCCTCCCACATTACTCCTCGTCTCCTTATATCAGGTTCATAGAAGATAAGCAGGGGGGGGAAAGTCTTGACTATATTTATGTTTATACATGTGTGCTTTTTATCTCAGTACAGGAAAATACTTCACAATGGAGACTTTTCAGGACACCCCAGTTTGCCGTCTCACACACACACACACACACACACACACACACACACACACACACACACACACACACACACACACACACACACACACACACACACACACACACACACACACACACACACACACAGATGTAGCCTCTGCCTGAGCCAAAGCAGTCGGGGTGAAAGTGCTTCAAGTTTAAGCTGATTTCAATCTAAAACCATATGCTGAGGCTTTTGTCTGAGTGCCAGCATCCGTAGCCAGATGAGATTAAACACACATCCACACACACACACACACACACACACAAACCAATGCCATTGCCCCCAACTGCCGTAGTTACCGAGCCATGGGCAGAGCTCCTGTTGTCTCTGTATCTCTGCCCATGCCCCTCTGTTCTCCAGTGCGCTCCTTTGTTTTGCCCTCTATCTCTTCCCCCCCCCTTCATTTGTTCAATCTCTCTCTCTGTCTGTGTCAGGATGAATCAGGGAGAGGCGGTGATAGGCACAGCGCTCTGACTCGGCTACTGCCAGAGATCTCTGTCAGCTTCCTCCCTCGATCCGCTGCCCTCCCTCCTCGCACAGCAACAGCTGCCTCGAACCCTTTAAAGTCAACGCCAAGAGCGCCGTGAAAGCAATGCGGTGCAGGAGCTGCTAAGATCTCGTGTGTGTGTGTGTGTGTGTGTGTGTGTGTGTGTGTGTGTGTGTGTGTGTGTGTGTGTGTGTGTGTGTGTGTGTCTGTGTGTGTGCAGCAGATGGCTTTGGTTTGCCTCTCAAAGGTTAAGACAGAAAAAGAGCAGACAATAATCATTCCAATTTAATAGTGGCCTGAAACAACATTTGCAGGTAGATTTGTTCGAATACATTCACAGAACACTTAATCCAACTGCTCTGTAGAAATCAGAAGGCGCATCGGCGTGCGTTATGTTCGGCTTTATTTCAGTCGAACTTACAGGTTTACATGTACTTTGAAAGACCAGTTGTCCAACAGAGCAATGATTTTTTTTTTTTTTTGTCAGAAGAGAAATGGATGGATGGAAAGAGGAAAGTTTCAGTAAACTACCCTGAAATGCTAAACTCATTCTAATAAACTTTAATAAGCTTTAAATTAATTCAAAAGACTTTTTTTTAATCATTTATACTTTTATAGTAGGAACACACTAAATGCAACTACATTTGACAGGAGGTAGCATCTGAATCTGAATGACCAACTGTGGCATGATAAATCGCCGGAGCCAGAGCACAAGAAAGCTGCTTAAGTACACTCGAATTTGCAGCAAGGCCAAACAGCAGGGCACGAAGCCAGGGTTCACAATGGTAAGCATCTGCAGTCACTTCCTCTTCATGTTTACTCTGATGCCTTGCGCTCCACCGAGGTCATCAAAAATGTTTCTAAAAGCCACAAAAAAACTCTCCAGTTGTAAATGTTTAAGAGAAACTGAAGCGTGGGCGCTAATATTGCAAGTTGCAGTACTTTTGTAGGAACCAAACGAGCTGGGACCACTTGTGGAGAACAGGTGTCGCCGAAGATCGTGGCGTGCCTTATTAGGAGCAGAGTAACGGATTGCAGACGATCTGTACGGATCAACCCCCATGGCTCAGCACGCATGTCAACAGAGGATTAATTGTAAAGTCTCACTGTATTTCTCCAGAATCATGCTGTCTGATCAATTTTCTGATCAATTTTGACTAATCACACCAGATTGAGTCATATTAATGGATTTATTTTGGAAGACGTATGATAATTCTTATAAAAAAAAAGACAATGAACCCTGAATGCTGCCTTTCATGGATTGTGGCATAGTGATTCTGTCTGAGATTCCCTCTCAGTCCATCAATTTTCTGAAGGGCAAAAATGGTGTCAGAATCCAGCTGATAGTCCTTCCTAAACCTCAGAGTTCCAGAGAGAGGAAACAAACAGAGCTGACTGTGTTACAGGAGGATATTTAAAAGCCGCTGACAATGACAGTCACAGCTGCTGAGGTGGACTGAAAACCATGATGCAATCTGTTTTGCGTCGTTGTTCACCTCTACTGTTAAACAACAAACCGTGTTTTACTTGGATCACTGTGCGAATGTGCTCTGACCTCAAGAAAGGAGATGACTTGAATAACACTTTCTCCCTTCCTCTGCAGCCGTCAGACAGCTATACGTACTGTACGCCGTGAGCGCTTTCTCATGTCAAGTAAATACGGTGCAACGGCCTATCAAGTACCAACCACCGCGTTCGCAGCTGGACAGATAGATACAGTGACAGGACTGCCTGAAGGTACAATCATCCAATGACAACCTCTGCGAGACACCAAGAGAGGAGATCCCACTGACCTCAGCGACGGCACGCACTCAGCGAATCGCCGCATTCAAACCTAAAGTCATCATTTAAAACGTAATCAACCACAAGTTGTCAGTGTCCTCAGAAGGACAGGCTCACAAGATTCATAGGGTTTGAATCCCTCCTCATAATCTGTCTGTCGCATTTGGTTTTCCATAAATCTGAGGTCGTCGGAGATCTATTGCTCACACAATTCCTAGACAGAAAAAAAAAATACTGGGAAGTAGTAGTAGTAGCCTTTAGCTCAGGTCTGACTCAGAAACCTGCACACACACAGACACACTAAACCATTAATCTCGTTAGGTGCTCTTACATGAGCTCATGGCAGCAAACTGAAGTAACCATCAGAGAAGATGCAGATTTAAACACACACACAGTTGCTCATTTATATAAAAACAACAAACCAAGATACAACTCGGAATAACAAATGTGGCAAAATTAATGAGAAATAGCACTGACCGTGACTCGGACTGAGAGCCATGTTGCCTGAATTCAAAGCTTCATCAAAACGGGAAAATATGGTCTGTAACCTGGGGAGAGAGAAAAGGGAGGTTAGGGCAAAACACACAATGTCAACTTAATAAGCATGACTGCGGTGCTGAAGGAAACCCAATGACTGAATCAACAGAGCTACGCATACACATGCAGACACACACCCAAATAGCCCTCGGCTTTGACCCAGAGAAGGAAAAAAAAGGTGTGAATGTGAATCCCAAGTAGCATTATCATCAACATGTGGAGAGCCTGCCCGTCTGTGTGTCGATGTGTGGGTGTGTATATTAGAGCGGTCACACTCCTGAAGCCGCAGCAGCAACATGGCAACATGCTGCTCGGCATCACACACACACACACACACACAAACAAACACAAGGGGAATCTGCACAGTCATGTGATTCCATGTGGCTGCATGGGCACAAGGCAAAGACTGGCCGCAATAATCGGAGCACGCCAACGCGAACGTGTTTCACAAATGAAAACATCAATTGTCTCCCATTAGCGGAGCAGTGTGGGATAAATCTGATCTGGTGTGACAGAAACACAATAAAGGCACGATGACACATGTTCAATAACATCCTGTGCACGTCTTCCTGTAAAAAGGTTATCTATGAATATCGGCACGGAAGAATCAGAAGCATACACACCGACCTCTACGTGTCAGACTCTGTCTTTTGGTGTCTGGTTGCTGATCCACAACCAGCAGACAGCTTAGCAGATCTTGATAAGTGACGATTAGCGTTGCAACTGGCTCCTCAGCCGTGCAGCCTTTTCACTTGGTTCCCTCCCTTTCATTAGCATTTTGCTCCTGGAGATGGTTTTAAAAAAAATAAAAATCTGGCAGTTTGTCTTCAGTGCTTATTTTCCTCAGCGCTTCCCAGTGGGCTGGTTAATAGGCTGCTGCGTTGCTGCGCAACCTTGCATTAGCTCCCATGCTAGTGACACACACACACTGGTCCTCGGCTCTTTGTATCCAACATGGTGCAATGGCTCTGAGAGGAGGGGAGGACGAGAGGGAAGACGAAGGCAAGAGAGAGGGAGGGAGGGCGAGAGAGAGAGAGAGAGAGAGAGAGAGAGAGAGAGAGAGGGGAGGGCGAGAGAGAGAGAGAGAGAGAGAGAGAGAGAGAGCGAGCGAGAGACCAAAGCCCGCTACGAGCATGCGACGAAGCACCACCTACTGTCGCACGTACATACTGTATGCTGAGTGGACGTACACACACACACTCCACAGAGGTACACTGCATTAAATCTCAGCATATTTGTGTGTGTGTGTGTTTGGGTGAAGTGGGCCAGTGTGTGTGACAGGCAGCAAAGAGATTCAGTTACCCTTTACATAACCTCCCTCCCATATTCAGACACACAACTACACACACACACACATCAGAGGGGGAGGGGCTGCGAATCTCACAGCAGACAGAGCAAGGCTACTCTTCCCCCTCCACGTCTCTCCTTCCCACCCGGATTGCCTGAATTCATATTATGTGATCAACATTTTCCAGTTTCATGCTGTGGAACCTTGGCTGTCATTGAAAAAAAAAAAAGCTCACCCGGCAGTCATCGCCAACAGGGACGATTCTCACCGCTGCAATAATTCAATTCTCTTTCAGAGCAGAAACAAGCATGTGAAAGTGTTCTACTGGATGCTAGTTCAACCTGCACTTGACCTACTTACAGGAGACTGTTGTCAGATCATGGTAATTCTTTGTTGACATTGCCGACAAACTCATGATCCAACTGCACTACGCTTTGTTACTATAAAAAAATGGACAAACAGAGATAAGTCCCATGTCTCTGTGGACATGAAGGAATGCGTCATATTATTAGTTCTGTCAATAAAAGTACCTGCTTTGAATGGAAACACCGGATCATCAGTGTGGGATATTACTATCTTTTGGAATCGTGCTGTGCAATCAAACCAGAAGACATGTTCACCCGTTTCACCGACAGCAAGAGAGGTCAGCAGGTTCAGCTGCACAATCAGTCTTCAGATATAAACAATATATACATGTGCAGGTAGACTTTGAGCAGAACCTGGGATATTTAAAACTATACGTGGTGTAAAATATCGTAAATTGATCTTAACCACATGGTATCAAAATTCAGTCGCAAAAAAGACAGAAATCAGGGTGCATTGACCTGCATTAAAGTGTAATTACCAACAAGCAAATACCACAGGGAACAATAAACACTATTCATCTAAAGCAAATAAAAGCATCACGGACAATACACGGATGATGGTTTGTGAAAGAAAACAGAAAGCTCTTTCCATCATTTGGAAAAAATAATAGCGCTCATATCTGTCAAGCACATCACGCAAATCAAGAAGTGTTTTGATGTTAATGAGTTTAAACGTTAGTTCTGTCTCCCTTGTTAATATCTGGATTTTAATGTCTTACACACTTTTAATAGTTTGTTCTACTTCTGGGTGAAAAGCATGGTTAGTCACGGTCCAAAGTTTCTGTATTTTCATTCTTTTATTACTGGGTGAAGAGTATCTTTCTATCCATTACTGAAAGCTGCTCAGCAGAGTTGATATATGATCCAGTTAGCAAGGCCTGGCTGCAGCGGTGCATTCCAAGCTGCAACCATATACTAACACAAACATACTCAAGACACACACAACCTAGCAAAATGTTCCCACTGAGGCAATCAGCCTGGTTCGGTCGGCTTAAGGGCTGAAAAGTTACTAGCAAAACAATCAAAGTTGTGATTCTAGTTTGGACTGTTGGACCTGCAAAAAGCATTTTTCATTGAGGCTGCAGACTACTGGAACTCATCTGTAGGAATTGTGTAACAACAAATAATGAATAACAACCACTTGAGAAGATCTAGCAGAGGTTGAAGACCTAAATCCCTCCATCTGACAAATATATCAAACCTTAGACACACTGGTCAGAATAAATCCCACATCCACAGACGGTGTGTTTACACTGGAGACAGACTGGCTTAATATGCGCAACACATGACACATGGCTGCAGCCAGCATTCACAGACGTAAGACTCATGCTGAGCAGTCAGTATACAGCAATCTGCTACACTGGAGAAAAAAGGAAACTGGAGTGAGGGGGGGGGGGGTGCTCTCCTGTGTGCTCAGAATAACCCTCAACCCCGAAAATGTAACCACGACGACCAAAGAAGGATGAAACCACCAAATGAACGTCTTCAGTAGGCTCCAACACACTCACAGACATACACACACACACTTTCTCCGGTTTTCCTCCAATTCTGTTACCACCCCCCCATTCCGCTTTTGTACCCCGGTCACCCCCTCCCCGACCTCCTCCCTCAGTCAGTCAGCATTGTGCTCTGGATGAAAGTGCCTCTGTGTGTGTGAAGGGCAGAGTGGTGCATGGTGTGGCCTGGAACAGACTGGGTGCCAAGACCATGAGACCCACAGGCCCTCCACACAAATGTGCAAACACACACACAAATATAGAAAAAAAAAAAAAAAAGTACTACCAGCTATAACAAAGAAATAAACTCACCGCGCAGCTGGAAGTCCTCTCTTTCCCAGGTCTGCTCTCACCCTCTCTCCAACGTGACGATAAACATCTACAAGCGTCGTCACGGAGGCTTCACGTACCTACAGAGAGCACAAAACAAAGAACTGAAAAGCCATTTTAACACACATACACACTTCTACACTCCTGGCCCTGCAATTTACTAAGTATGCAAATTGATTTCAAAAATATTATGTTTACTTACACAGTGTAACTGTTATAAACACGCTAAAATGCATAACTTTCCAGGCCTGTAATGTCGCCTTCCCCTGAGAGGCATTTGATTTGCTGCCTGTGTTGTGAACACTGCTGGGATTGGACGGTGGGATGCGGATAAAGTGAATCTCGGCAGCCGGGGGTGGGCAGGCATGTTGAGCCCCTTGATTGGTCAGGACAGCATGTGGGTAGATAATCATTGGGTAGAAGACAGAAGCAGATTTCGGCTTTGGGGTGCAACTCGGTAGGAGGTTAAAGCAGCCTCTCTCCTTTCCTCGGTCTTTCTCACACACACACACACACACACACTCACAGGGCTGCATGCTGGCGTGTGGGTTAACAACTGGGTGTTGGTGCCCATGATTCAGCGGCGAAGCTTTGGGGTAGGGGTGGGGGGTGGGGGGTTACAGACCCTCTCCTCGCTAATAACAGCAATAATCTACCTCCTGGTGTGCGCCAACACATTGTGTGCTGGGAGATTAAACCACACAGGAAGCTTCAGGGTGATACAGGGGGAAAAAACAACAACGTCCAACCAGAAGCGGCATTTTTAGCCATGGAAAAAAAAAGGCCTGGCAACTACTATTTTGACAAGCTCAAAGTATGAGAGCAATTGTGACTATTGGACAAAGGATGCAAGTGACAGCAGGAGCAGGATTCCTGGGCTGTAAAGCCTTGGCTTTGGCTGCAGTGACTCTCAGCAGCAGTGGCTGCACACGTGTAACATCGAAGTGAACCATGATAAAAGTTTCACACGTTCTCCCTGAGTTTGCGTGGACTTTCTATTTGCAGTCTGGTTTCCTCATATCATCCAGGAAACATTTTCTGGTGAACTTTTCACATACGGGTGTTAGACACTATATGAATTATACACCGTGTGAAAGTCCAAACCCGGCGTGGAGAGATTCCAGCACATGTGATCTGTGTAGGATAACGCAAGTCCGGAAGATGCGTACGGTCCCATGAGCCATGCGTTTAAAAATGTATTACATACACATGCTCATTTGCAAAATCATGTTTTGGTTCAAGCCAATTTCTAACCTAGAACTGAATACAAGAGGGAAGTTCAGTCAAAACAAAAATACAGCCATTTTGTTTTTTAATTGAACCGCAATGGAAATGTATCTTTTACCTGTGGGTTTTGGTCTTCAGTCAAAGAGCACAGATAAGGAACTATTTTACTAAGGCTCAGGGGATGGGATCCAAACCTGGAAGAAACACACAGAGAAAACAGTCAATGTGGCATCTGCTGCATCATTCTACACTGCGCTGAGCCGAGCATGCTTCCCACGGCCATGTGGACGACACACAACTAACACTATGAATATGTGAAAACCCAGGAGCGGCTCATTACGGTGCTGTGTTTTTTTTCCCCCTCACTCTGCTCGCTCTTAATGGATGACCGAGTTTGTACAGCAGCCATCTTTAGCTTTACTATCAGGTAGCAGCTTAGCATTTACCACAACAGTGTCACTTTCCATTAGCAAAAAGATGCTAAAATTAGCACAGTGGATCTCACAGCCTAGATTTGCTGTGTGTCTGTAACCTCGAGGTGGAAAATACAGTGCGGGCCAAGCCTCGGAGCTCTTAACTGCTGTCAAACAAGCTGCAACAAACTTCTGTTTAGTCATATGTGCATCTATACAATGTTTGCTTAATGCCCCTGTGAGTTTGCATAATCCAGTAACAACCAGGACAGAAGTGTGAGTGCAATCATATGTCCGCTGGATCTCGAAGGAGAAGAGATTACCTCATAAATATCTAAGGAAACGTGTGTCTGAAAATTGTGGCATCACGTGACCAAAGTGCTGGTTTCACGTGTGCCAACCCTCCAGAGTCACACAAACTGTTAAGAGGATTAATCCTGGAAACAGAGGACATGTGTTTCTTCGACAAACAACCGGGTCATGGGAAAGTGGTGGTGGTTACATGACTGTGCACCCCTCAGTCTGGAGAACTTTCACTAACATGCACTGAATATGTTTCACAACAGTGCAGGGTTAAAAACTGGACCATTTCTGACAAACATACACACAGCAGCCACAGCATCAGATCTGTAACATAACCAATATTTATTGATACTAATACTCTGCTGCTGTGACCCAACGGCTTCAAGGTTCCATATGTGTTTATAGATGATCCAAATAAGCATGTCTTTGCTGTAAAAGGTGTGTATTTGTGCTATGTTGACTTTCTGTCCTCTCCAATCAATGTGAGCTGCCTGATCACTTAGACCCAGAGCATTCTGTGGTTGTGAATGAAAAGTAAGTAGTGTGTGTGGGACAAACCTTTCATAACCTTTCACATTTCGGCAAGTGACGCAAACTGAGGAGAAGTAACTCACGTGCTGAGCGTGGCACTGAGACAAAGGCAGATTCCTTCTCGACTGCGGAAGTTCTTGTGTTTAAAACCAGGAAGCAGCCTTTCCCAAACATACTGGATAAAAGACAGAGGAGGGACAGAGAGAGAAAACATCAGCTAGAGCAAGCAGAGGAGACTTTGATACAAGGTTTTTAAAGTGATTACAATTAATGATATGCATGAAGAGATGTGTACAAACAAAACTAAACTGACTGGAAATGTGGCTTGGTGGTTCCTTCAATACCCAGTAGAGGGAGCCAAAACAAACAGTACCATTCACTGTAGTGAGTTTAAATTATGGATGTGAAGGTTTGTCGTCTGCGACTTGTTCTGTATTTGTTCTGCATTTTAAACAGGCAACGTTCAGAAAGCCATCCAAGAACTATAACAAATATTTGAGTGTTAGTACAAGCAATCTGTATTATGTGTACAAAATGCACAATGCAGTGTAGTTTACCACGACTGCAACCTTATAGAACATCTGCCGTCATTGGCTTCAGCCCCTGAACTTCAACTCCTACATGTTCAGGCTGCTGATACTTTTACAGCTCAACATTTTCTCAGCTTTTCCATACTACACAAAGTTTGAGTCACTACTTTTTAAAACAACAACAAAAACTATCATTTTGCAGTATCTGTCATGTTACAACAATCATGTAAGGAGGGATCAGTGTGTTCGCGGTCCTCACACCCTCTATGAACGTGTGTATGTGTGTGTGTGTGTGTGTGTGTCTGTCTCACCATGGGCGAGGCCGTCTGCTCCATGCAGCGTAGGATGAGAGCTTGGCTGTTCTCCCTGACCTGGTCCTTCCCATCACCCAGCCTGTCCACCAGAGCGGGTAGAACTACAGTCCAGGAAGGAATGAGAGGAAAAACAGAGAGAGCAGCTTTAGATGAGAACAACAACGTATGAAATTACAAATCACAATGTGCGTCAAATGAAGAAGAAATTAATCCACATGTGACCCCGACTCTCAGCCAGATTTAAAGGGCAAAGATAATCAAGACTGCCCCCAAGTGGAGCTCTTTTAAAACACAATATACAATTCAGTAGAGCTTGTGATCCGACAGAGACAGAAACTCAATGCGATAATATACACGCTAAGGAAACAACAGTCAATACCACGGCTCTGGCAAAGTGGAATAGGGGACAGGAAATGAGAAATGGACCGTGAGTAAAATAATGTCAAGATCATCAAATGCTCTCATGTCAGCGTGGCCTATCTATCGCAGTGACACCATGAAGAATAAACACGAGCCTCGTTTCTCTCTGAAATCAGCAATAGAGTTACAATAGAGGCTGCTAATGGTGTTCATCATCAGCTAAACTCGCAGGTCAGGAGGTAGACGGCAGCTTTCCATAATAAACCGACGGCCACGGCAAGCAATTCAATAATGCTTAGATCTCATTCATCATGTGAACGAGAGACCTGCAGTGCAAAACAATTCTGCTGAGCGTAATGAAGAAATACCAAGAATGACATCAATAGCTTTCTGTGCCACAGGCCTCTACACTGCTATTACATTCTTCTTCATTACTGTCTTTGAAGGCAAGTTAAGTGATGCATTTGAGTACCAATTTAAATAAAATCTTGTCTCTTTAGGTGCCCCCCCCCCCCAATGAGAGATACTTCTATATTTAGGTGAGTCACAAAACGATCAAGTGTTTCAGTTTCGTTGTTTTTGTGTGAATGCTGAAGGCATTCACACCTTTGTTTTTCAAATCTTTATTGTGTGAATGCTGAAGGCATTCACACGATTACATTCCTCCTCTGACTTCTTCCGCCGTTTTTTGGCACGCTTCTCCTCCTACAAATTTTGTCCGATTTGAACCATTCAGATATCAAAATGTGCAGCTTTTTAAGGACATTCCTGCTATGTTCTGGCTTTTTAATATCTTTTAAACTTTTTGAAATATTTCAACTTTTGTGCAACTTTTTTCCCCATGTTAACGGATGGAGATTTTTTCAAATTTTGGAACCTTATAACTTCCTCAAATCTTAACCGATTTTAACCATTCAACTTTTAAAATATTCAACTTTTTAAACTCTTTCTTCAACCTTTTTAAACTTTTTCAACTTTGTTCAACTTTTTGAAATATTTCAACATTTTAAAATTATTTTTAACATTGAAGTCAATGGGAAAACCCTTCAACTGACCTTTCAACTCCTTCAAATTTGAAACCTTACAACTTTGTCATACTTTCACGTAGACAAGTCATTTTAGCTTTAAAACGTAGGCATTTTTGTCCTCTATTTCGCTATGTAATATCATTGCAAAATCTTTCACCAAAATTCAGCTGTGACCCTTCAAGTATGGAGAGAATTTCAGCCATTTTTGGAGTTTATAATGGGTGTGTATTGGAGAAGCTAGAGTGGGAGAGTGGCAGTTAGAGTGTGGGAGGCTCTGAATTTTAACCCAAAAAAAACTTCTTTTCTCGTCCGTACGGCCACATTTCTGGCTCAATCTGCACAATAACCCCTCAAAACGTAGGAATTTTTTTTGTGACCCGTACAATTGAGTCACTTTGTCTCTATCTCAAACGGTTCTCTCTCCAGAGGCATTTGTTTGAGGAGAGTGCAGAATTTTCTCCCTTCCGCTCCAATGCATTTTCGAGACGCCTGAATCCAAAACTTCACTCGTGTTCGCACAATCGCCGTGGCTGAATGGATGACCCTACAGACATGATTCCTGCACCATTACATTCATGAAAGACTTCTGAATCTGACTGTGTGAAAATCTTTTTCAATTTCGCCTTTTGGTCCCCGAGAAATGCCATTTCTTCAACCATGCGCACTCCATTAAAAAGTGCTGATTCACTGTCATGGCTGCTGTGCAGCTGGTCTCCATAGCAACAGACACACCTGTTGTGCTGCTGCTGCTTGATGAGTCTGGACTTTTCCATTAAGACTGGAGCTCTATTGATCCTCTGTTACTCTGACACTGACTCCACTGCTGTTTACTGCTCTCTTCTGCTTTGTCAACTATTAACCTTTTTTAAAAATTTTCAGTATTTTATGACTTTTTTTTAAGTTTTTCAAACTTTTTCACGTTTTTTCACCTTTTTTCAACTTAATCAAACTTTCTCAACTTTTTCCGCTTTTTTAACCTTTTTCAAGTTTTTTTCAACTTTTTTCAACTTTTTCAAGTTTTTTATGCTTTTCTTTTAACCTTTTCAACCTTGTTCAACCTTTTTCAACTTTTTGCAGTGTTTTCAAACTTTTTCAACCCTTTTCAACCGCTTTCAACTCTTTGCAGTCTCTTCAAACTTTTTCAACTTTTTTCAATTATTTTCAAAACTTGTTCAACTTCCTTTTCAACCTTTCTTCTTGAACTTCTTTTGCATTACAGTTTACAATTTTCAGCTCAGCATTCACACTTGCAGTTTCTTCAGGAACTGCAAATTTTTTCTAGTTTTTATTCCGACTTCTTCCCCTGTTTTTTGGCACGCTTCTTCTCCTACAAATTTTGTCCGATTTGAACCATTCAGATATCAAATTGTGCAGCTTTTTAAGGACTTTCCGGCTATGTTCTAACTTTTTGATATCTCTTAAACTTTTTGAAATATTTAAACTTTTGTGCAACTTTTTGCCCCATGTTAACGGATGGAGATTTTTTCAAACTTTGAAACCTTATAACTTTTTCAAATCTTAACCGATTTTAACTATTCAACTTTTAAAATATTCAACTTTTTAAACCCTTTCTTCAACCTTTTTAAACTTTTTAAACTTTCTTCAACTTTTTGAAATATTTCAACTTTTTAAAATTATTTTTAACATTGAAGTGGATGGGAAAACCCTTCAACTGACCTTTCAACTCCTTCAACTTTGAACCCTTACTACTTTGTCATACTTTCACGTAGACAAGTCATTTAACTTTTAAAATGTAGGCATTTTTGTCCTCTATTCAGGTATGTAACATCATTTCAAGATCTTTTACCAAATTTAAACTGTGAGCCTTTAAGTATGGAGAGAATTTCAGCCGTTTTTGAAGTTTATAATGGGTGTGTATTGGAAAAGCTAGAGTGGGAGAATCAAATTTAGAGTGCGGGAGGCTCTGAATTTTAACCAAAAAAAAATTCTTTTCTCGTCCGTACGGCCACATTTCTGGCTCAATCTCCACAATAACCCCTCAAAACGTAGGAATTTTTCTTGTGACCCGTACAGTTGAGTCACTTTGTCTCTATCTCAAACGGTTCTCTCTCCAGAGGCATTTGTTTGAGGAGAGTGCAGAATTTTCTCCCATCCGCTCCAATGCATTTTCGAGACGCCTGAATCCAAAACTTCACTCGTGTTCGCACAATCGGTATGGCTGAATGGATGATCCTACAGACATGATTCCTGCACCATTACATTCATGAAAGGCTTCTGAATCTGACTGTGTGAAAATCTTTTTCAATTTCACCTCTTGGTCCCCGAGAAATGCCATTTCTTCAACCATGCGCACTCCATTAAAAAGTGCTGATTCACTGTCATGGCTGCTGTGCAGCTGGTCTCCATAGCAACAGACACACTGTTGTGCTGCTGCTGCTTGATTAGTCTGGATTTTTCCATTAGGACTGGAGCTCTATTGATCCTCTGTTACTCTGACACTGACTCTACTGCTCCTTCAAGGTATTTCAACTTTTTTTCAGTTTTTTGCAGTGTTTTCAACCTTTTTCAACATTTTTCAACTTCTTGCCGTGTTTTCAACCTTTTTCAACCCTTTTCAACTTTTTGCAGTGTTTTCAACCTTTTTCAACATTTTTAGACTTTTTGCAGTGTTTTCAACCTTTTTCAAACTTTTTCAACTTTTTTCAAACTTTTTCAACTTGTTGCAGTGTTTTCAACCTTTTTCAAACCTTTTCAAACTTTTTCAATTTTTTCCAACCGTTTTCAACTTTTTACAGTGTTTTCAAACTTTTTCAACTTTTTTCAAACTTTTTCAACCTTTTCAACCTTTTTCAAACTTCTTCAACTTTTTGCAGTATTTTCAACCTTTTTCAACTTTTTTCAACTTTTTGCAGTGTTTTGAACCTTTTTCAACTTTTTGCAGTGTTTTCAACCTTTTTCAACATTTTTAGACTTTTTGCAGTGTTTTCAACCTTTTTCAAACTTTTTCAACTTTTTTCAAACTTTTTCAACTTGTTGCAGTGTTTTCAACCTTTTTCAAACCTTTTCAAACTTTTTCAACTTTTTCCAACCCTTTTCAACTTTTTACAGTGTTTTCAAACTTTTTCAACTTTTTTTCAAACTTTTTCAACCTTTTTCAAACTTCTTCAACTTTTTGCAGTATTTTCAACATTTTTCAACTTTTTTCAACTTTTTTCAGTGTTTTCAACCTTTTTCAACCTTTTTCAACTTTTTTCAACCCTTTTCAACTTTTTGCAGTGTTTTCAACCTTTTTCAACATTTTTAGACTTTTTGCAGTGTTTTCAACCTTTTTCGAACTTTTTCAATTTTTTTTCAAACTTTTTCAACTTGTTGCAGTGTTTTCAACCTTTTTCAAACCTTTTCAACCTTTTTCAACTTTTTCCAACCCTTTTCAACAGTGTTTTCAAACTTTTACAACTTTTTTCAAACTTTTTCAACCTTTTCAACCTTTTTCAAACTTCTTCAACTTTTTTCAGTATTTTCAACCTTTTTCAACTTTTTTCAACTTTTTGCAGTGTTTTGAACCTTTTTCAACTTTTTGCAGCGTTTTCAAACTTTTTCAAGCTTTTTCGACTTTTTGCAGTGTTTTCAAACTTTTTCAACCTTTTTCAACTTTATGTCAGGCTTTTTCACCTTTTCTTATTCCGTTTTTCTGCATTACAGTTTAACATTTTCAGCTCAGCATTCACACTTGCAGTTTCTTCAGGAACTGCAAATTTTTTCTAGTTAATGTTAGAATGCTCAGTGGAGCCTCATCCTCCAATCCAAAGTCCAAAATACAGAGCTTACAGAGGTTAAAATTGTCTCTGGTTACTTTCTGAGTTACATAAAACTCTCAGACTCCCTCTGACATTCACACAGTGAGATGAAACGCAAATACACAGAATGGCACAAGCATACACACACACACCCTGCCCACATTCCTCATCTGAAACATCAGCGAGAGTGATGTCATCTGTCCTTTTCCGTGTGTGTGTGTGTGTCTCTACATTATGCGACCACAACAGCTGGTTGTCCTGGAAACAAGGACAATACTACCAAACAGAAAAAAAAAATGACAGGGGGGTCATTGTCGTACCAAACCACGTCATCTGCTGTAGTAAAAATGAAAACATAGGATGCAGACACACTTCAACAGAGCCGCCAGAAACTGTTACACTGCAAACACAATACGTATAAGAAATCTGAGAATGGCCGCATGTGATCTGTATGCTCCACTTCTATTTCTGCAATACACAAGGGAAGTGCTGGGCAGGAGGCTCACAGTCACACACACACACTAAGAGCAATCTCAGGCAGCAGCCCTGTGCAGTAAGTCAGGCCTGGAGATCAATATAATCACTCACTCTCAATGATCTCATCTCCCTCCCCTCTGAGTGCGTGAGTGTGTGTGTGTGTGTGTGTGTGTGTGTGTGTGTGTGTGTGTGTGTGTGTGTGTGGGAGCAGGGAGAAGAACAGTGCGAGTACAGGAAAGGAGAAATGGAAGTCAGATGCAGGGAGGGGAGATTCCAGGGCTGGTAGTGGCTGACTGAGGTGTTTCCATCATCTGGTTGAAGCACACACAGCTGTGCCAAGGCACTGTGCTACATGGTGTGTGTGTGTGTGTGTGTGTGTGTGTGCGCGGTGGCAGACTCTGCACAGCGTGACAGGTCCAGTCACCCCTGAGCTGCGGCGCTGTGTTCAGCATGCTCGTTTGTGACAGGAGCCAGTCTGGCTGACAAAGACAGCTGGTGACACCTTAAGTGGGCACACACTCACACAGGGGCTGGCACTGACATAACACACACATAAGACACACACACACACACACACAGAGCCCTGAAACCTGACACAGGACTCAGTCTATGAGATCACGCTTGTACGGTGTGTTTTGGGGGTGTACCAGGGTGAGCTACAGTAGGGTCTAAACATAGGAACTCGGAGGATGTATAATAGAGGGGGCGGTGCCAGGCTCCACTGCAAGGCCGCCGGCCGGTCGCAGAGGAACCACAAAGTGGAAGTGAGAGACAAAATGGAAGGACATGTGACAGAGAGGCTGTATGACAACACAAGGACTATGACACTTCTTGAAACCAAGAATAATAAGGTGGACTGTAAGCTTCTTATTTTAGACTAAATAACCTTTACTACTGAGAGCCACCCACAGCTAAAGACGAGGTCTGAAACAAGTTTCGAACCTCATTAACTAAAAGATGATGATCACACCTCTCACAATGAGGGAAAAACGAGGACAGGTGTTGCTGGTTGTCATGTTAGTAAAGACAAGTTTGCACATGTTTGGTATATAAAGATGGAAACCGCCACAAAAACATAAACAGTGTTTGTGTGCTTCATTAAAGTACTTTTGGAAGCAACAAATATTTCCAGTTTAGTGGCTTTGCCACTCGTTTTTTGAGAACAAATACGAGGCTTTCATGAATGACTCTGCTGTAAATGGAGCACAACCTGTAGAAAACACAAAGTGGCGAGGGATAAAACGTTTCACCTGTGCCCAGGTATCCTTTGAACCGTTCTCCCATGCGATCCACAAAAGCGCCGCAGATGTCCATTCCCAACAACGCCACCTAGAAAACAGAGAGGAAGTTTATATAAGGTCATGTAATTCTATGAGCGTGTGAGATAGAAACAGACCTTTCACACCTACAGCACTCTGTAAATCATCACAAATACAGCAGAAGACCAATAGACGGAGGATTAAAATTACTTCTTACTGCAGAAGTGTGAGAATAAATTTAGATCTGATCTTGGCAAATTGTGTGTTTAATTTAAAAAAAAAAAAAAACATAACAAAAAAGGGGTAATTCGAGTTGTCTCTGACCGAATGATTACACTGGTATGTAGAAGCACGCCTTTTGCCGGCTTTTATCAGGATGTGGACCAGTAAGTCTGCGAGCAGGTTTTTAATCTGGATGAGTCTGAGAAAGAAATAAGATGCTATCATGAAATGACGGATGATTCAGCTTGTAAACCGCGTGGAATACAGTGAAAGGAAATAATGACGAAATGGATCAACGAGCCAGCTGCTTCCTATGACTTGTGACTTTGTGTACTGTGCATTTTTTTGCACTACAAAGGGAATTATTTGCGACTATGGACTGCTCTGTATATCATAAGAGACTGCTGTGGTTGTGGCACTCCAGAGGTCTCTGAAGAGACTTCTTCTCCTGACAATGGCCTCCTTCTGCCTTCTTTCTAACCGAAAAGCAAGGCAAACCCGCCCATGCACACAGACAGTGCAGACTCTTCTTTTCACTGCACGGGTGTCTGATGGAAGAACCGCTGTGCTAAGATATTTTCTGACATGTTCATTTTTTTTGCTTTTAGATGCTCTTTTAAACTCGCTGGTGCTACACCATCTTTTATTGAACAGTGTACCTCCCAGCCAGGGAGCCACGGATGCTGATTTTGGTTTGATAATGTGCTAAAAAAGGTCTGTATGGAGACTCCCGACCTCGACATTTTAACAGGTCTTCGCAGACCGCTTTAATACTCTGTCACATGACCTTCATGTCATATTTAATGGTGAAAAACAAGCCGTTTCAAAGGTTGTCGTACTTCAACAGCTGTGACACTCCTGATTATGTAACAGTGTTGTGTCCGTGTTATTCTACCTACAAAACAGATGCTAATGAAAGCAAACAGAGTGTCACTGGGGGTTTAGTTTAAAAATGAAAGCACTTTGAAAGAAACTACTTCTAGACTACAATATTCATAGTTCACCAACTGGCTTATCATTTCTCTCTGACTGCTGTAATTCACATCTGTTTTTTTCTCTCTCTCCAAAAAGCACCACGTGAATGAAGCGACAAAGAAAAAGCACTCATATCAGCAGTGGTCTGGACATATTTGGACATTCATATGCTTATTTCTAATATGACTGATGCCATGATAACCATCCCACTCTATCAACTTTTTATACATTGTGTCACAGGTAAACTTGAAATGCATCACATGCACAAATTTCCAACCATGTTTCTGGTTTGGAAACATTTTCATTGAGTCGAATTCCTGATGAAAGCTTTCTTTCACGCACCAAAGCATATTTTAAGTCAGTACGCTGCTACCCTTGTGACTATGCCCTTAATTTTCCAAGGTCCAGGGTGTAAGTAATTTCTTGAAAGAAAACTTTTAAGTGACACAACTTATAGAGGGGGAGGCAGACAGATTCTTGTGTCTCGCTGTGGAGTTTTTCCACTGTGTTTCTGATTAGGATCACATCCCACACTGCGCTGTGCTCCTGGAATGCTTGTTTTGGCAACGCTGTGGTATAACTCAGACTAAAAAGAAAATCCATTTAAACTGCTCTCTCTCGACTCTGTCCAGGACTGGTGAAAAAGAGCCAGACTGCTGTTTTTTTCCCTATTTTAGTCAAAGGAAGGCCAGGTAAGAATAGTAACAAAAACCATGAAATCAGGGGTGATGAACGAAGAAAACAGGAAACCGCGATGAAGGCCATAACACCAGATAGAACGAAAAATCACCTGTACACAAAACACGAGTTAGTGTCACTATGATGACTCCTTACTGATCTAATTTAGGATGAAGAGGCAAAACAGCAAGACAAAGAAGAAACTGTACAGGATGGAAACAGCCCCGAGGCCTCCCGACCCCTCCTCCATCCAAGAGCCCAACAAGCTTGGTACCCACAACCATATGGCATTTTCACTTTGGTGAGACAGCAACAAGGGGGTGAGTGATGGAAGTCATGCTTATTCACCTTGAGATTACAACATAAATAGAAACACATGTGCCTCTCCTGCTGGAAAGACCCCCCTGCAGAGTAAATACCCAAATATGGCTGCAGAATAAATGGAAAATATGGGTGGCAAGCAGAGAGAAAAATAAGGGAGTAAATGGTCACTCTGGTATCGCTCAAAACCAGTGAGAAATTGTGACTGGGTTATCACACATATTTTACCCTCCATCTCTAGAATGCTAGCTTCTAAACGTTTTGGTGGCTCAGACATGTCTAAGAAAAACAACTGTAAATATTTAGCCCAGCATGAATGGATCTTTGTGAAGGCTCAGGTTGGAGTGGAGGGTGGCTTAGCGCTTTAATTCGCACACCGTGTCCAGGGTTTGCTGCGGAATCTAGAGAGGCTTAAAATAAGTCTTGGGACGGAAAAAACAGAGGCTCAGGAAGAAACGTCGAGACGTAGACGAAGCGTGCAAAGATTTGACCACAGCAATTTATTTCAAAATTGATTAATGATCAAAAGTATATGCTTCAATGTTTCATCAATATATTTCATCAAGCAGCTGCTCTCACGTACCAGTGGCACTTCCTCAGATACACTTACATAACACTAAGGTGATGTTACCGTGACTAAAGATGAGATAAGAAAGCACATAACTTCTATTATTAAACTGCAGAAAGCACTGAACTCCACTCCCAATCACTGGGAGATGATGACGTAACATCAATAAATGTCAGATTGCAGATTACAGTCATTGATTCACATCCTGTGCCAGAGACATTTGAACATGTATGACATGACATTTATAAAATTGCCACAACTAAACAAATTTACGTGTGTGAACACAAGAGTCTGAAACCAGAATCAACCCTGAAGCTAGTGGCTATCATCTCGATCTAAACAGGCAGCATGCAGTATTAATGCTCCATTGTCTACATGTCTCACTAAAGACTGCTGCCTCTATGAAGCTTTTGAAGCAAAGTGCATTCAATGACTGTGCTGTTCCACCTACTTCAAAAACAAAGTATATCAAGTGATCAAAATGAGCCAGGTGTGGGCGTACGACTGAAAAATAATAGCTTCAAAGAGGCTCATGTACTTTCTTCCCCAATCGACTGATTCCTATGAAGTGTCTAAGTGTGACACCTGCTTTTTCTTAAGATCTTAAATCTCTGAATTGGATTACAGAGGCATGACTTGTATTTTTCACTCACTCCTCCAAACCCATTCAACCTGTGCTCCTCTCCTCCTGTCAGCTCTGCATCATCTCTCCATCCTTCAGACTCGCCGTGCTGACTCAGCATCTTGTTCACAGCCAGCTCTTAATGCCTTTCGCACAACTGGGAGCCAATCATCACTGCTGAAAGCCTGCTGTACAAAGGCCTCTGAAGGGTCACAACTCACTTGCGCATCAGTGCCAAACACTGATCTCAGCTCAAATTACAGTCTGTGTCATCTACAGAGAGGAACCGACCTGCACAAAGGGAGACGAGAGGCTCATAGCAGCATAAAGAAGCACAAAAATTAAAATTCATGAGTCATGTAATGTCAACTTTTCGCCTGCTTTGGAAAAAGGGATTTGAATTTCTTTGCTTTCTGTATGGATTAGAGCGATGATTTGACAAAAAATGAAATACCCAGAAGGCAGAGTATCTGAAATATCAGGGACACAGAGAGCAAACAAGTTTACTGCACAGGCCTACCACAAGAAGGAAAAATCAGAAAAAATAACCCGTAAGAGCTTGAAGGAGGTTCAGAAGGAGAGGGGGAATGATGCAGAAACAGCATGGGTCATAACAATGAGTCTCCTAACCCCTCCCCCACCCCATCCCCATTTCTCCAGTAGTCTACAGTGCTGACAATGGGTCTCGATGACAGACACAGTCTCAGGCAACAACAGCATAAACCTCAACAAACCACAGGAATGCCTCACAAAAGTCTCTCTCCATCTCTGGGGAGGAATTTAAAAATGTCTGCCCGTTTTGAACTATGATTAGACTTCTTGGCATTCACAAAGAACCATCTCTCCTTCATCCTTTGGGATCTGTGAGAAAATCCAAAGAATTATGAAATCTGTCTTGAACGGTAAAGCTTTAAAAGCAATGATGCCTGAGTAAAAGTAACTTTAGCAGCTCTTTCAAATGTTATCTTCAATAAAGTTCTTTGCACTGAAAATAAATAACACTTCAATCGCTCCCCATTTATGTTCCGTTCATCGGGCAAACGAATGGAAAATGATTCAGGCAGAGGATGAGCGGATGTCTGATACAGTGACACTGCACTACCTCCCTTCGATGACTAGATCAGCATCCCTCACCTTGAAATTGCTGGAGTTCACCCATCCCGTCAGCTCGTCTATGGTCTTGTCCAGCCGGGGTTTGTCCTGCTCCACGTCCGAAGAGCGCTGCGGGTCGTTTAAGTAGTCCACGAGCTCCTGACCGACCTGCAGCCTGCGGGTAACGTCTTTCTGCAGTACCTGCTGGTAGAAATAGTCCATGTTGTCATGATCCTCCATCGGGCAGTCAGTGCCGTGTGGCCAGCCCCTGGAGCTGGCCGGAGTCAGGGGACTGTGGTCGGTGGGATGGGGTGCGGAGAGCCGGAGATGTGAAGTGAAGTCCCACCGAGGGGCAGAGAGACTGCGCGGTCTGGACTGCGTCTGACTGATGTTGGATCATCAACATGCAATCCCCGATAAATGAAGACTAATTGAGCACAGAAAACATACTTCTGCCCCTTAAAAAAAAACTCGACTTTTCAGGCTGCGACAAAAACGTAGTCCGTCAGTTTGGGGTCTGTGCTTTGTTAGCTCAAACTGAACGTAAAAGTTGGAGAAACTTCTGGAAATGTGCAACTGTTAAGGTCCACGGGATGTTCTTTGAAGATATCCGCATCCAAGCAAACTAGCAGTCTTGTCTGGCTCTCTGTTATGCTAACAAAAATAGCACGAAGCCAGTTAGCAGAGCGACCCAAACAATGCTAGACAGCCTCGCGTAGAGCTAGCCGAGCCCGCTAACGTCTCCTGTCCGCAGGCCTGGCGCCTGGCGCTGCCCCGCTCCTCCGCTCCATACCCCCGGGGTGAAAGGTCTGGCAGCCGTCCGCTCTGCCTGCGGAGAACTTGCTCCAAACTTTCCCAACAAGAGCCGGACCCTGATCCCGCGCTAACCAGACCCTCTTTAATCCGAGAACCTTCGCTGTTGCCGCTGAAGCCGCTCACTGAAGGGACAGACTGCGCGTTGCCCGGAACCGCAGTTCAGCAGGAGGCGCTATGGCGCTTACCATTAACGGACCAGGCCGCCGGGTCTTCAGGCGCCGCACAGCTAGCCAGACACATGCCTGATCAGAAATGGAAAAGTATTCGCCACCTCATGAGCCACAAGCATCACTGCACAATAGTATGACATGATTCCTAAATTAAAGTGTATTTTTATCTTTCGTCATGGTTTGATATTTTCTGGAAAACGTAAGTTATAAATTTAATAGTTATTGTGGGCGTGTTATTGTCTGTCGTCCACATGGGTCTCTAGTGACATCTAGCGGTGACATGGCGTTACAGCACGTGCTCAGTTTGCCGCAGTTTAACAGTGGATGAAGTCTGTTCAGATCAGTGACTCTCAAACTACTGTGGGGTTCTGCAGGGGGTGTTTCAAAGTTTTAGATTTCCGTTTTTGAAATCATGGAAAGGCGGCGTTGTGGAGTATATTGTGATGGGCCGAGTTGTCACCCCGACTGGGGATGTGGTCATCCAAGGCTTAGAGGAAAGGAAAGGGAAAAATCAGGGTGAAGATTTGGAGTTTCTTCAAAGAAAATAACTATTTGGGAGTTTTCAGTTTCCCAGTTTAAGAACACACAGGATCTTCTTCAGCCCCACAACAAGCTCAAACAGATCCTCAGTCAGTCTGTCCTTCACCTCAGCAAATGATTTAGATATAGATAAAGAGACGATGATGATAATATCTCAAATCTAAACAACAGATCCCCAAAGTTATATACACATAAAGGAATAAACAAATCATTCCCCCCTCTATATAGTGGAATGTGCCCTCTGCCTTTGGGCAGGTGAAATACAGACAGGAGCAGGTGAGGAAGTGTGTGTGATGAGTCTTTCCAGGAGTTTTTCTTGAGTCCTGATTATATGCAGGGTATAAATTATTCAAGGGGTAATGGGTACTACACGACTGGCCCAGAATATTAGTGCATGTGCTCACCGATGATGAGGGATGCTTAAATAATGGTGGGAAGTGCTTGGGTGTCTCGGCCACATCTCACTCCTCACACAACCTCCAAAAGTTCACAAGCGTTCCCTATATAACTGTGTACAGGTGTGCAAAAATCAAAGGTCACAGTGAGAACGGAAATCACCTTCTCACATATAAATCCATCTACTATTTGAATTTTATCCAACTGGATCATGGGGCATACAGTCACACATACCGAGAAGCAAATCAGAGTCTCCAACTGGAATGAAATCACATGTTTGGACTGCAGAAAAATGTCACACTGCAGAGACAAGCCACATTTACTATTAGTCACCTTTATTTATTGATTTGTTTATTTTTTCATGTATTATTTTATTTTTTAAACATAAAACTATTAAAACAGCTGTCAAAGAGAGGGCATTAGTATCACAGCCAGTCAAGTCAGCTATGTATCAGAGTCCATCTGAGTCTCTCTTCATATTACTATGCTCTTTTTTTGTTTCAGTCCTATCCATTCTCCTGCCAGTCTCCCCACTTTTTAAGCACTTGCCAGTCTCAACTATAGCACAACATCGCAAGCTGCTTTTTTCTCTGTTGGATTTTCAGTGCATTAGGTGATTTTTTTTTTTTTTTTATGTCTCCTGCTTGCAGAACCCTGCATGGAGACGCAGATACTGTTGATTTCCTGCTGACCAGGAGTGTCTGTATAGAGTGTGATAAACTGTTTGTTCTGGACCTTCTCAGTCGCTGCTAAACCACTTCCCTGATGTCACGTGTGTTTTGCCAGATTCAACGAGAGTTTAGGGCTATTTAACAACATTAGATGTCAGCAGACATGTGTCCGAAGCTAATTTCAATTCCTCATGTGCTGCTTTGGGACCTAAATGTATTGGAGTACACTGAGGATCATCAGTAAGTTGACAATTACACCAAACTATATAAAATTAACTTTCAAATACACACATTTATGTGATTGTCAAAGAGTTGAAGTGCCATCGCTCACAGTCTTTTATGCAGTTTTTTTTTGTTTTTGTTTTTTTTTAGGCTTTTCGCAAATTTCTATTTCACTTTTAAAGCAAAGTAACACCAACATTAGCCCTGATTGATATCCAGATACACACAGCAAATAATCTGAACAGTGGCCACCTGCAACACCATTCGTCAGTCATACTAATTATTCAGAGTACGTTGAACAGCTAACCCTGAACAGTGCGGGACTGGAAATCTACTGATGTAAACAAGTTAGTCTGTGGTGCTAACCTAGTCCATGCTGTAAACAAATGCTTGAGTGGCCATATAGGAGCTAGTGCGCAGGGCTACTGACAGGATTGGATCAGGGCCTACGAGCCAACGTCACCACGCGGTACACAGGAGAGGCCTCTCATCCCAGCAGCATACAGTGTCAACATAGTGCATTTAGACACCAAGGGTCTGAATCATAGGTCCTTTTTTTTTTTTTTTTTTTTGTCAAACAGCAACAGTATTTCTTTTACGGTTCAAAAAGAAAGACAAGCATATCTCCCTCTGTGAACAGACAGGCATAGACAATTACAATAAGCACTGAAAAAAAAGGAGAGAAAATAAAACCAAACTTTTTTTTGTCAGCCGTCCCAATTTTTTGTTTTTTTTATAGTGAGTTGTTGTAAGTGTAATTCTTTTTTTCTTTTTTTTTTTCTGTTGCAAAACATTCTTTGTACAAACAGAATCGAAATCTCAACAGAAGTTTCTTAGATGCACAAATATGTCACATGTCCCAGTCCGTAGGTTCCGTCTCATCCTGGACTCGTCCACGTCACAGAGCTGAGCCGGCCTTGCCAAAGCTTCACTGTTTATATCTTGAGGATCCCCCGCAGCCCGGCTCTCCTCCGCCTCGGCGCTCTGTGTTTGTTGGTCAAAGCAGAATGAATCACAGAATGGTCACACAGAGCTGTCACATGATTGGTTGAGATGATGCTCCAGTTAGAGTGAGCGGCTGTCCTCAGATGACAATGTCATCTTTTCTTTTCTTTTTTGTTTTTTCTTTAGTTTGAACTTAATGCGACTCAGTTCCACCGTTCGGACTCCCCGGCTGCAGCTGTCCAGGTGCAGTCCTTTCAGACCCACAGGCGGGGAAGTCGGGGTTTTGTGGGGAGACGAATGGAGTGGACAACCTGTTTGTGTCTTTACAGCGTGAAAGAGAGAATGAGATAAGAGAGAGAGAGAGAGAAAAAAGAGAGAAAGTCCATCCATCCATTCGTTTTTCTTCATCTCAGCCCCTCCAGGCTGCTAAAGCGCTGACTGGTGAGCCAGAGGAGAGAGAAGGGGCGGGTTCGACTGATCAGGGATCAGCCTTTGATCAGTGATCAGGAGCAGTGAGTGGGTCCAGCCCCTCCTCTCCCCCGACGCCTACCCCGGCCCCTCCCCCACCCCCACCCCGCCACCCCCACCCCAAAACCCGACGTCAGCCCACGTCAGAGCAGCAGGACCTGTAGACAGAGGTGGCCCCCCCTGGCCCTCCACTGTCAGAGGATGATGCAGCAGCGGCACAGACGCTGGCCACCTCCATGTACAGACGGAGGGGGCGTCACTGGGGCAAAGTAGGCATGGACCTTGATCTCTGGAAGGTGGGCCTGTGTGGGGGGGAAACATGCATTAATAAAGTACTATAAAGTCTTAAAAATGCATTTTGAAAGTCAGATGGATTCTTTAATGCAAAAGTGGCAGGAGTGTTTTGACTGTCTATGAATTAGAATTATATAAATGTACACAAACAATATTTAGAAGCTCATATTTCCTTATTTTCTGAGATGTGGATGCTTTAAAATGTGGCTGCAATCTGCAAAAATGAGCAATGTCCAAAAAATGCTTAGTATCCCGAGTAAAGATATCACAGACATGAGACTATCTAGATTACACTATCATCACTTCAACATGTTATTTTATAATATGACCAATGTCATGAGACATTTTGTGAAAAAAAACACTTGACAAATATACAACTATTGGTCAACTGTCTCAAAGTTGAAGATATGTAATAGTTCCTCATTTCAAATCAAAAGTGATTACCGTACTTATTGATGTTTAGCAATTAAAGCTACCATAATTTCCACACTAGTTAGTGGATGCATTCACATATGTATTGAGCACATCAAGCAAGATGGTCAGACGTCTTTAATACAGCTGTTTCCAACTTAGGGAGAAAAGCGCGGCTGGAGCCGATCCCAACAATACAAGTGAAGGCAGGATGTACCTTGGACCGGACACCGAGTCCATCAGAGGGCAAATACAGAGACAGACATGACGGGGATCTGACAGTGAGCAGTTAACCCTCAACTCATGTTTCTAGAATAAGGAATATTCTTCCTGTGAGGGGTGAATGCTAATCACTACATCGGCCTGGAGATTGTCAGACAGGAGACCTTCTAAAATCACAAATAAGGAAAAGAACAAAACTACAAAGTTGAGTTGAAAAATACAAAAAACTACAGACTACTCATTGAACATGAGAGAACACCCTGTCCACTGACCCTGATGCGCTTGATGCCGGCCCTGGTGACTTGCTGACAGTCGTAGAGCTCGATGCGCTCCAGCCGATGGCAGCTTTTCAGGTGCTCCAGGGTAACGTCAGTGATGAGGGGGCAGTTGTCCAGCTCCACCACCGTGAGGCGCTCTTGGCCACAGGTACTGCTGCTCAGTGCTCTGATGCCATCATCGGTGATCAGCTCACAGTGGGACAGGGACTGTCCAGGGCGCCGGGACACGGAGACGGAGACGGAGACACAGAGATGGATGGATTAAACCTCATAAAGACAGGCTGAGGAGGGAGCTGGCACACACTCGGACCTGCGGGCGTAAATGCTTACCAGTGCTTGCAGGCGAGGGCAGTGGATTGACAGCTGAACCAGGGTGTTATCTGTCACCTGAGGAGAGGACGGGCTTGATTAACGGACTGTTCTCGCATGTCGAAGGACAGCTGAGAGGCTCAGAGCTCAAGTCTTCGTAGGCGTGTGTTGTTCATGTTTTTGTTTTGAGTCTCAGTGACACATTTCCTCACGTCACCTCTTCAACTCTGTGACTGTTTTCTGGCAAAAAGACTTAACAGCGAGATAAGGAAACCGAAATTGTCTTACCAAAATACATTCTTCTAAGTCCATTTTTTCAAGCTCGTGACAGTTCTGTGAGGATAAACACATTGTTTTATGAGGAAAACATTGCACTCGGCCCAGAGAGAGCCGGATGAAAAGGATGACTTGTGTAATAAAAAAAAGTCTGCGGATAAGAAAACAGCAGTCAGCAAACAAAATGAAACTCACTCTGGCCAGCACAGTGAACCCAGCGTCCGTAACATGGGAGCATCGTGCAGCTTCAAGAATCCTTCAAACAGAAAAACAAACCGCGTGAAGCGCTTCTTCGGCAGCACCCCGCTGGAGGCACTGTTTTATTAACTAACGCTTTTCATGTATTTACTTCAGTTAACAAGAATCATACATCTTCAGGCCTGTGAGACGGAGTGGGCTGTACTCGGATACAGAGCAAAGACAGCCGAGAACACTCAGTACTGTACACTGTATGCAACACGGTATCCTTAAACCAATACAGTAAATGTTCAGGCCATTTTTAGAATGCCTCAGTGTCTTTTTAGAAGGCTGGTGGAACAGATGTATGGGTGTGTTTGTGTGTGTGTGTGTGTGTGTCTTACTTGAGTCGGGGACAGTTAAGTCCCAGTGCAGTGAGAGAGGCATCAGTGATGTTGCTGCAGCCAGACACACACAGGATCTGCAGCTTGTGGCATCCTCGGCACAGGCTGACCAGACCTTCATCTGTTATTTGCTGGAGGCAGGGGACAGACAAAAAACAAATTACAAACACACCAAAGCGTCCAGACCGCATCCCTCTTGCATTATTATGAGTCTCCATCTCCTCCCGCCGTGTCTCCACCAAATGTTTTTTGTCTTACTGTGCAGGACTGCATGTTGATGGTGGTGAGTTCTGGGCAGTTTTTCTGAAGGTGTTTCAAAGCTCCATCATCCAGCTGGTTAAAGAAACAAAACAAAACAAAATAAAAAAAACCAGTTGTTGTAAACTAGTGTCGTGGGTAAATTAGAGGTGCCTTGTTATCAATTTCAAGGCGAGCTTTCTCTTCCTGTTTTGTGAAAAAGGCAAAATTCTGACTGTAAAGTACTGTAATTATGAATTAAATGCTGTTTAATGATGTTTATTGTCAGATGATACATAAAAAGCTCCTTGGCCTGTTAAATTTTTGCAGTGTCTATAATTCATTTATGATAGTGTTGTAGCAACAGTCATTTTTAAACGCCTCCGCAACAGCTGATTTCTCACCATATATTTTCCATTCGGAAGGACGCTTGAATTAAGGAGCAGCGATGCAAATTCCACAGAAAGTGTATTTTCAGAAGCGACATAAACACAAAACAACCAAACACATCAACAAGTAGAGAAACTAAATGTCATTCAAACACAAGTGAGCAGCCAAAGGGGGGAAGAATGTTCTCCACTAGGATAAAAAGGGTAATAAAAAAAAAAAAATCACATTTCTCTTCACTGAGGTCTGCTGGGATTGTTCAGCAGTAAAAAAAAGAGCAGTCTGGGATTTGTTTTCCAGCTTTTGTTGAGTGGCTCGTTTTATCATTAGCCTTTAATTTCTTTCTCAGCTGAAGCAAATTAAAAACTAATTTCACAACACAAGATCCTGTTTACATAAAATGAGAAAGGCAATTTCTTCAGAGAGAAAATTGCATATTTTAATGCATTAACAGATTGATTTTTATGCAATCATTTGCATAATTTTAAATTTTTTTTCTGTGTAAATTAAAAAAAACCCCAGATGTGATGCTTTTGCAACAAAAATAAAAATACACACTTGAGTTTAAGATGAGCATCAAGAAACCTGGCAAAAAGTTTACTAAATATATGCATAAAATAAGGATCAAATTGAGATTAATATTAAGCACTGTAGTGTTTTATATAGCGACTCACTTCAAGTTTGAATATACATGTGGCCATTGTAAAACAAGCTAATCAAACGATAGCAGCAGACACGGAGACAAACCCCCTGCTGCTTGGTCTCCTTGATCTCCTCATGTATTAACATTTAAACTGCCTACCGCACTCTAGCACCTACATGAAAACACCCCGGCTATTGATCACCGTCGTATTATCATACATGCTTTCTACCCATTATCCTCACAGTCAGCACACACTGACTCTGTAACACCGAACTCAAAAACCAAATTCTCACTACAGGAAATAAAAATCAGGACTTTGTGAAACACCGCACCTGTGTGCAACCTCTGAGGAACAACGCTCGTAAACCAGCGCACCCTCTGGCCAGGGCCTCGATGCCGTCACGTGTGATCTGATCACACCACGACAGGTTCAACATCTCCAGCATCCTGCAGCCGTCACTGCGCAGAAAAGAGAAAAACACAAAAAGAAGTGAGAGTGGCGAAGGGCGGAGTTACTAAAGGTTTGAGGTGCGCGATCTACCTGAGGGCCTTGAGGGAGTGGTTGCTGACGGACACGCAGGAAGTGAGATCGAGATGTTTGAGTTTGGAGCAAAACTTGCTGAGACTGAGGCAGGTGCTGTCTGTGATCTTAGTGCAGCCGTTCAGGTTCAACACCTCGATGTTTCTGCAGTTCTGAGCGAACGTCCTGGTAAACAGAACAGTAAAAGAGGAGAGTGAAAATCTCTCAAGAGCCTCTTCATTGAATAAATACGACGTGAGATGCCGGGAGTTGCTCAGGATCCAATTAACAAAGCCATCCACGGGCCCAGGGGAGTCTTCTGTACAGCCGGAGCACGTTGCTTTCTTAGACCAAAGACGAACAAGGTTTACTTTTTTAAATCCTCTGCTTTTCAGTAGCTAGTGATCTGCCAGCAAAAGCATGCAGAAAACGCAGAAATGAAATTATACCACTATTAGTCTGCTTTGGTTTTGTTTGTTTTCCTTGTATGCTCACAGTCAAGTGAGATTAAATGGAATAAAAACAAGGTTCTTTGCACAGAGTCCCTTGGGAAGGAGACAAGAAGAGGCTGCTTAGAGTTTAAAGAATAACCGTACAAAGGCTAAACACGGCAAGCTATGAAATGAACGAGGGAATGACATTTGGTGAAAGTCAAAGCAGAAGCTCGCCCATCACATCACAGTATGTCAGGGGAAGAAAATGTGACTCTCACTTCATGGAGGCATCTCCAACACTCAGGCAGCCCCTGAGGCTGAGCTGCCTCAGGAAGCCTCCGCAACGCTTCGAAATGTTCTCCACCACCCGACCCTGAGAGACACGGGGACAGGGAGAAAGAGAGAGCGAGAGAGCGAGAGAGAGAGAGAGAGAGAGAGAGAGAGAGAGAGAGAGAGAGAGAGAGAGAGAGAGAGAGAGAGAGAGAGAGAGAGAGAGAGAGAGAGTGACATGACTCGGGCCACAGGATCAGCTGTGACGTCACAGTCGGCACCAAAGCCTACTGACCCAGCACTAAGCCCTGGGCTGGATAATGCTACTCAACAAGCGCCCACAATCACACACACACACACACACACACACACACACACACACACACACACACACACACACACACACACACACACACACGGGCAGCAAAAACACAGGCGTGCGTACAAGTACTGTCCGCTCGAGCGCCGGCGCTTCTCCCTTTCCCGTCGTCACAAGTGACACGCAGCTCACCTCTATGTCTGTCTGGAAGTTGAACAGGTCGATCTTCTGCCAATTGCTGCCATCAAGGGCCAGGACGTTCCACGCCTGAGAGGGTGACAGGGTGTGGAGAGGGTGAAAAGGTGTGAATATTTGATAATCTAACCCCCCCCCCCCAAAAAAAAAAAGAAGAAAAAAACATCACTCAGCAATCCACATTTCTATACGCATAAATACTGTTTAGATTCTGGATGCTTTTTCTCTGAAGTAATGAATGTTCTTCTCTTGCCTGTTTGTTATTATTTTCTCAAAAATTATTTTTGAATTAGGTGGCAGAAAAAAAAGGAGCAAATTTCAATAAAACACCCTGGAGGCAGACAAACTGTCATTTGTCTTCACTTTCTGATGATTTCAAACACGGTATAATGAATCAAATCAAATAAGCATCACTATCTGAACCTGGGATCCAATTATTTTCAGATTTTTTTCACATTATCAAACAGAATCAAAAGATTAGGATATTGTTTTAAGAATACACTGGAGCTGTTGTAACAAAAGGTGCCACTGCTGCTCTGCATGCCAAATATTTGTTATTATTCAGATTCCTCATTCATAAAAGGGTTTCAGCTGCAATGCACAATGGTAACTCACTTCCACAGAACCAGCAGAGGGCACCATATTATAGATATTTCTAGAAATCCAGAAATAACACACTGGTTTCAAGTTGATTATCATGTAATTTGGAGTTACTGCAAAATAAAAGAATGGAGTCTGTTGTGTATTCGGGAAGGCGCTTACCTTGGATACCTGGGCACATCTACAGAGTGTAACCACATCGAGATAGGAAAATATTCTACAAACAGAAAAACAGGAGGGTGAGTTTGTCTCTGGTCAGTGATTATTCACAAACAAACAGCTCTATTTCTGACATTTTATTCCCCCTGGTGTCGTGTTGGTTTGTTTAAGAGCAGAACAATCCCCTGTGTTTGGCTGGAAGCAGGAGAGCCCCACAGCCAGTGTTTGAGCTGTGGGCCGCCCGGCCACAAAGGCCTGCATGCAGCCGGCTACTGGGTCAGCTCAATCCATTAATCTGCCAATGAGTAATCTCTGGCACTCAGACAGGCAAGGCCACGGACATGCTGGGACAGACGGACAGACATATATGCAAATATTGGAGGATACACACGATCGCGCGCCGAGATGAAGCCAAATATGCAACCGCTCCTCTGAAAACCCGGCCGTTTAAAGGCCTGTGGCTGTTCACAGACGGGACTTGAGGGGAAATCTATAGAAATTTGAGGTATTCAGAGAACTGTCACGATGCCAAAGCTTTGAGTGCAGCTGGGGTCTGAATGTCCTTTTAACCCTCTGAAACAGGAGCGGGCCATTGTTTCTTTCATATAGACAGACAAAGGCCGTGTGTTTTGATGTGTAGGGCCAGGGCATGTTGGGACATGCCTGTATAATCTATACCGGAGTCTTGTGCTGGGGTGTACGCAGCAACAATTGACAGAGCAGCCCACTCAGACACAAATACACACTTTTGGTGACTGAAGTCACGGCAGGCCACCGGAGAAGCCCAACAGTCCAGCTCATCGATCTGCCTTCTAATAACTGGTTAATGGCCTTGGCGCTAATCATTGATTGACTGTCTGTTCCAATCAAATACAATCTGACTTCCCATTATGTGAGCGAGACGGGTCTTTTAGGAACCACATAAGAATTCTGTTAATCATAATACCAGAGACACAGTCAGTCAATCCGACCGGGCAGGTGCTATTTTCAGGCCTGTTAGCCTAACTGATGATCGTAACTAGTGATAGAAATAAATATATGTAATAAATATCCAACAACAAAATGATAAACTGGTTGCCGAGCTCAGACAATTCATATCATGGACATTTTCAGAGACAAACAACAGAAAGAACGAGCTGACCAATAAAACCAGACAGAAGCGTACAACACTGAGAGCAATCTGCGTTTCCTGTTTGACCACCGTCTGGAAAGCAGTCATGCTGCCACTGAACACAAGCAGGAAGAAAAATAAAGCGAACCGCTCCGACTGCTCCGGCTGATCTGGCCTGGCCACGACCGCTTCTCTGGACAAGGTACACGGCAAGAATCTAATGAAGCACGGTTCCTTTTGTTGACAAAATGTATACACCCCTCCCTTCAGGCATGGCTGGATAAGCGAGTGTGTGGAGCCTTCGCCACAAGTCTGGGGCTGGTAGCCATAGTAACAACTCAGACGTGAATTTTGGGTGGTGGGGAAGATGCTGAGTCAGCGACTTCTCGGGTAAGAGGACTCCGATCCGCTCCGATCCATCTCTCAGGCCTGTCTGTCAAAGGAAGTTCATCCATGTGGCAGCAGGGTTTCTACAGTTTCTGTCCATGCAGCGCTGGCCTAGATAACAGCTGTTTACAACAGGCGCTAAAAAACGAGTCAGGCAATGGGACTCGCTGTCAGTGATGGATTACACATAAACAGGACCGCTAATGAGAACGCTTACTTATCAAATTGCCAATTAATAACCGAAAAAAGAGCGAGGAAGTTTGTGTTTGGGAGATTATTTAAGTGTTGTGGCAATGCTTCTTGGCAATGAATCCCATAACGTTGTTGTTTTGAGCTCAGGTGCCCTGAGATGTTGACAGTCTTCTGTCTTAAGTTCATTTATCAAGGCTGGAAAATCTAGATTAGAATCTGCAACCAGTTGCAGTTGCATATCTGCACAGTTTGGGAAACTCTGTCTTCCAGGATGGCAACACCGGTTCCCGCTGAGCGCGGCTCAGCAGAGACTCCCTCTAGATAGAAATTGAGAGCTAAAACCTGCCAGCAGTCAAAACATAAACCTGAGTGTTTCACGAGAAAACAGGATCGGGAAAATGTCCCACATAAATTCTAAACTTCAACTGCAGCATTTTCCTTACCTCCTCCTCCTCTATCAATCATCCCACAGCCACTTATTAGATTTATGCTGTTGCTTCTTGGCACATATCACTGACTTTCCATTTCTACAAATGAGATAATGGTGTCAGAATTGAGAGAAAAGCATCGATGTCGTGAATTTCCTTTGTTTCTCAAAAATAAATAAATGAAAAAAAGCTCAATATTTCTTTTGTTAAGTGAATCACATTTCTTATAAAGTCTACACACCTATAACCAGATTACAGCAAAGCTAAAGGGATAACAAAATTCCTCCCACTGTGTAAAGCAGACGCAGAGTGAAGCTACAAAATAAGCTGAAGTCAATCCACTTAAAATGGTCTAAAAATCAGAATTACTGCCATTAAAATGAGTTTTCCCCACAGCGGCTACGTCGTGCGGCTATCTCGACTTGACACATGACGCTGAGGGTACAGAGCAGTGTGTCGTTGCCAGCGAGTGTGTGTGAGGACAGGTTTTCCCAGAGTGTGCTGGTTGTAATGGGTATACTGGTCGTCTCTACGGAGTGCAGATGGAGCAGCAGAAGAGCACAGCACTGCGGAATTCCCCACCAGCTAAGACAAGCTATTTATAGCACGGGAGCGCACACACACACACACACACACACACACACACACACACACACACACACACACACACACACACACACACACACACATACGCGCACGGGAGCACACACACACAGTTTGCATAGGCCCAGAAGTGTTTCACACATGCACAAACAAACGTATGCCTCTCAAGTGCAGGAATAAAAACATCAGCTGATCGACATGCAGGTGCGTCCTTTACGACTCGTGGTCAAACACACCCAAAACTCCCCCCAAAAAAATCCACCCCGACATTTGTGGAGGGTGTGTTAGATTTATGTATCAAGTACAAATGCTGTGGGACGAAATATTGGTCTGTAGGTCACACAGCTTACAGCAACACACATCATAGACACACCTACACAACGAGTGACAAATCACACACACAGTTTGAGGCTGCTTCACATAATGAGTCAGCCTGACTAAAGCTCTTGTCCCGGGGTGTGTTGTGTCGTATTCTGTGGACTTTAGCGAGTGTGAATGGGTGAGGGAGATTGTGTATTCTCAATCTTACCTAAGAAGAAGCTCTTTGGGGAGCTTCTTGTTGATGGGGGCTTCATCGCTGTTTGAGAACACCTGCCGAGACACAAGATAAACAACAACAATTAAGGTGTATGGAAGCCATTTGCATGTAAGAGCGGCAACGGCATGGCAAGGCATCTCACATCATTTTAAGCACACAACGCTTAAACGATCCAATAAAAACAGATCATCTCGTAATGTTTACAGTGGTTTCAGAGATATAAGCCATCGCTTCCTTAAGCTATTGTAATAAACACACCAGGGCTACATTTGGCTTTCCACTTCCCCTCCTTACAAGCTTATAATTCTGTTAGCCTGGTCAGCTTGTTGGCATGCTTATCTCAATTAGTCTACTCGCTGGATGTCTGGCCATCTGCTGAGTGGGACACACACACACACATGCATACACACACACATATACACACACACACACACACGCAGGTGATTCAAGTCAGACCTCTCTGCGCGAAGAACAGAAAGCAGAACATTCTAGATCAGGTGGGCTGTAGTCAGCCATGAATTTAAATTATGTCAAACACCCACATTCACTGTGCCTCTGCAGACACGCATCCTGCCAATGATACACTTGTATCCTCAAAGACTCCGAAACCCTGCCTAATGAGGGGAGACTCCCTGCCGCTTCACGCGCAAACACTGGAAATGCAAAAAAGCACAAAAGGCGCAGGACGAAGCAACGGTCTTGCTTCTAGCTCTGGCTAGCTGCACGACAGACGCCGCCTCCTTGAAAACCGAAAGCAGTAAAATGCAGGGAGGAGGTATAAAAGTCATAACATCAGCGTGAGACTACATAAAGGAAGGACAGAAGGAGTGAGGAAATGAAATCCATTTGAGAGGAAGTGAGATCAAAAAGAAAGGAAAAAAAAAAAAAAAACGTCAGTCCAGCCAAAGTTTGGTAAAATATTAACATTGCTGGTTTGAATTTTAACATCTCCGCTTGGTGGTTCCAAAAATGTAGATTAACTATCACTAAAACAGAGTTACTCTCTCCACCAGTCCCCACACACACCTGTAGTGGATAACACATTAACACGTGCACGGCAGAGACGGGTGAGTGTATTGTGCCGTAAATGATAGGCGAGAACCCGGCCTATAAATACACCGTGCATCGACTCTCCTGTCAAGCCAGAGGTGGCTGAGGATTTAAAACTAAATTTAGACTGGACTCCAAACCACCTCTGCTACACATCAGTCACCTCTGACCTCTCTGACCACAGAGGATAATCTGATTACTGTCCAACATTTATTATCAAGTCATATTTTCACTCAAAATAAAAAAAAAAAAGAGCATTTGCTGTTTAGATTTTAGCCTGGATGATAATGGGATCAATGAGAAAAGCCATCTCTGACACACACAGTTAATTCAAGTTATCATCTCAGTATTGTGGTGTCCTCATTGTCAGAGCAAGAAAAGCAGCATTCCCAGGCAGGGAGCTCTGCTCTGCATTCATATTCGTATTCCTCGACAGTGTACCACAAAAACGTGTTGTTGGAACCTGCATAGCTCACATCTAGAGTTTCACTGCGACATCAAAGCAAACGTGAAGCCATTAGACCCGGGCCGTGTAGTGTGTCCAATTTCAGGCATGCAATAGATCAGCTGGAGGGGCCTTGTGCCAGCCAGGTGTTGCGTGGCATAAGGGGGGACAAGTCGTGTCCAAGATCCTTCTTCAGATACGCACAGCCACATGGGCTTGCTTCCCAGCGCGCACTGGCTTTCAACTAAGAAAGTCTGTGGAGAAATCTACTGAAATGGCAACACACACACACACACACACACACACACACACCCGCGCCGCTAGCACCTTCCACTCTCATTCACTCACACGTAGACGCATACTACCGGCGAAGCGTTTCAACACCGGACCGAGGAAGTCAAGTACTATCAAGTCAAACCATAAAGAATGTCAACAATGCGCTCCATTGCAGATAAACCGCGCTCACAGCTCCGAGGACCTGATAACCAGTCCAACCAGGTGATTTAACTCGTGCAAAAAAAAAAAAAAAAAGTGAAGGGAAAGCTGACACGGCAAAACATAATGCTTGTTGCATGGTAGATGTTACGACGCATATTAAAGGTTTATGAACTTTAAAAGAAGCCTATGAAAGTGTGATCGACGCACAGTGAGGATGAATGACTAACCGTGGCAGTGGCACAGTACGTCTGCACAGCTTCAACATGTTTATATTTCATGCTACAAAGTTCATATCCAAATATTGTACTACTGGACTCACAGCAACTGTCATTGTCAATGTCAAATATTGTTCAATAAAAATGTGCTGCTCTGAAAGAAAATTTCACAGAAGCGTGGTACAAAGGATTCATTTAGTTCAACTTTTGGTTTCAGGAGTCTGCAGTCTCGTGATTCTGATTCTGATTCACACCTATGATCAAATTCGAAACACCATCCATTCATCCCTTTAACCGCCCCATCCACCCTACTGTCTCGGGGAGCTGACGCCGGTCCCGAGTGGCTCAGGATGAAGGCGGGGGACACGCTAGAGTCACCGGTCCATCACAGAGGAAACACAGAAAGACAGACAGTCACACACACTCACAGTCACACCTCAGGGCAAGCCCGTTCAAAGATAACATGGGAATTTTTCCTCCACACTGTAGGAGATTTTGTAATTTAGCAACATTTTTAATAATTTTTGAGTGGATTTAATTAACCTCGAACAACAAGAAATAGAAAGCGTCTATAATAATATGGACACTGTTGACTGAAAGGAAAAGAATATCAGGAACAGATCACCACCACTGGCTAAAACCTTGATAACTTTCACAAAGTAAAATGATCATTTTTACGATTGTGACAAGAAAAGGTAAAAAAATTACGTCATAAATTAAGTTATGTGGAAGAATATTTTTTGTGTGAGCTGCTTTGTTGGACCATATTGAATTTTAAATATAGCTGCAAGGTGTATAATGCAATAAAAATAACTTACGTTGTTGCTACGCTTGTATAACAATAATTACCCACGAATATGATAAAGGAAGATGTTATTCATCCATCAATCTTCTGCAACTGTTTATCCATCTTGGTGTCACAGAGCACTGGAGCTGATCTCAGTTGACTATCTACCAAAAGGCTTTATGTACATCCTGGACAGATTGCCAGTGCATCACAGAGCAAACAGAGTCAGACAGTCTCACACACACACACACACACACACACACACACACACACACACACACACACACACACACACACACACAGTCACATTCATCAATTAACTTCACATGCATGTTTATGGACTGGAAACCCACACACAGGGATGACAAGCAAAATCTGCACGGATGAGGAATGACTGCTTCACACTGCATTTACTACACTCCACTGAAATAACCCACGTTAGCTGATGAATTAAAGACAATGTTTAACACTCTGTCTGCAGAATCGGGGAGATGTTATGGAAGGACACACAGCTGATTAAGGGAGTACCTGCAGAAAGCCAGCCAAACCTCCTGGCACCTGTCATTCACAGGTATTAAAGGAGGTGTCACAGGGCTCCGGTGTAATCTGCCATACCTAATAGATGACTGATTACACGTTGCTTGTATTTTTTTTTTTTTTTTTAACGTTTGTTTCCCCTGTAAAGCCAGTAACCTCAGCTGACAGCCTCGGCCCTGATGTATTGACTCCCCTCAGCCACAGCCCTCCTCTCCTGTCCCGCAGTCCTCAGCTCCATGTTGTCGCTGTCTACTGGTGCGGCAGGACAACAACAGGATTTCGGATTACCCTTGACCAACAAAACGCCTCGGCTGCACTGGCTGCGTGTAATACCGGGAGCAGCAGACCACACACATACACACACACACACACACACACACACACATACACGCGCACACATGAATATATATAAACACACGCACACACACTCTCTGCTTATACAAGACCCACGACTCCCACGTCTAGTAGAAAGAAGCAGTTTAACTGTTGGTGGTCCACTCCCTCTGTCATACCTCGAACCGGCCCTTGGTGATACCGTTCATGTCTGCGGCGGCTCGTCCGCTGCTACACGCGCCGCGCAGACACCCGTCGAAACGCCGTTACTGTTTCTGTCCCCGTTTTAATTTTTTTGGTCGAGTGTTTCTCTCTTTCTTTCTTTGTTTTCTTTTCTTTTCTTTCTTTCTTTCTTTTTTTTTAGGGAGCCAGGGCTGGAGCTGGGTCTTCAGACCCTCCTCCCCTCTCCTCCACCCCCGGCCGCCAGCGAGGCTCCTGTCCCCGGGTCAGTGAGGCGGCGGCGGCGGCGGCGGCGGCGGCGGCGGCGGCGGCGGTGCGGGCGCTGAGGGTGGTGTCGGTCCGGGGCCGGCCTGCGGTAACGTCAACGCTGTCTCGGAGAGCGGCGGCTCCCCAGCCCGTCTCATCACACAGGGCTACCAAAATAACAATAATAACATGGACGGTCTGTCAAGTGACTTCACTTCCGCCTCTCCCTTCATCGCTCCAGCTCCAGTCCGCTGGCACGACCCCAAAAATCCCGCAAAGTTCAGGAAAAACACGCGGGGGGACGCCACACGAACCCCTCCGATCATTCCTCGGCGTGGACCCCCCCTCCCCTCCACGCATATATCACAGGTCCGCGCGCCGACACCGCTCCGTGTTCTGTTTACTTGCGGGGAAAGGGGCGGGCCGATGTGACGTCATTGCTGCGGGAAAAGCACGCGTGGTCGATTTGTTTTGATTGTGGGCTCTTGCGGAGATTTGGGCGAAATGACCACGACGGGGTCACGTTTGGACGCATGTCGGAGCGGAGCGGCTGAGGCCGGAGCGGCTCCGGGACGTGACCTGGTGCGAACCCGCGGCTCCGGGGAGGGGGAAAGGAAATACTGGGCTGCCGAGGACGCCAGAGCCAGCCTCCGAGATTTTTTTTTTTATTTTTTATTTTTTTCCTGCGGAAGAGATCTGTAACACCGCCTCAGTTTAGGCTTCCACCTGCACGCACACGCACACGCACGCACACACGCACACACACACACGCGGATTACAGCAATGTGTTGCCCTGGGATAACCCCACATCCAGCGACCCAGTACTACTTTCAAATATACCATGCATGGAAAGACTGCAGAGTTGCATTGGATCACAGCTGAAGCTCAGCAGGATAGATACCATAAAAGATGACGTGCAGGGCTGTGCACAGATCGTTTGAAATTCAGATGCTCTGGCAGATCAAGGGAAAACCCTTTACACTGTAATGTTCACATCTTTGAGGTGGGTTGATGGGGAGAGGCACATTTCATCCATTTGATATTTGCTGTGACATCTGTAATATGGCTTGCCTTTACAAAATATGACCTGGATTTTTAATCAGTTCACTTAATCTGATATTTACACACTGAAAATGATAATTATAAGAGAAACCTTGGCAAAAAAAATTCAAGCACTGGCACATTGTCACTGAAGGTATAACAACCATCGTCAGTAATTATTCAGTTATAAAGCAAAACCGCTAAGAGTCACATTTGCAAATGGGTCTTGCGGTGTGTGCAGGGAGAAAATGGAAACTCTACAAAGAAAGACCAGCCCAGACCAGCCTTTAACCCACACGACCCCTGGTTCACACAAGGAAAACTAAATATAACCCCTCAGCCATTTAAACACACAGAATATTAAAGCCACATTCAATAAACTGTATTATTATAGTAAAATTATTAATTTCACTATGCAGTTAAACTAATGCTGGGTTTAGCCTGACATATCTGAAATAAAAAAGAAAAAAAATGTGTGTAATTACTTTGATAAGACACCTTTGTCGACATGCAGATCCACTGCTATCCGAAAGGGGGCGCTGTAAAGCCCTCATCACTCCCACAGCCCCTTCAAAGGTAAAATTTAAATAAAACTGCTGCTCTGACCTGGTGATTCGCAGTGAGTCAGTCTTATTTCAGCAGTTTGTTGTTGGTTGTTACCAAGAAAATTCAGGGCTATATGGTTCTTCTTTTTGTGTCTGTCCTGCTGCTGGTTTTTGTACTTATGACAAAAAAGTGGTCGGATTACAAAACCTTGTGGTATTTCAAAACTAGACAGGCTGCAACTTGTTAGCAAGTCTGTTAATTCTATATTTCTCTTTCTGATAGTCATTCAGATAGTATTTTTTTAACCCTGTTTCAAACCAACACTGTTACAGATTATACTTTGATAATTTAAAAAAGAACCAAAAAAATTATTCACCTGTATCATTTTTTCATTCTCTCTATTTACAATTTTTAGCAGCTTTTGAGATCTCAGAAATTACAAATATATTTTTTATTATTTAATATGATGCTGTTGATATTCACAAGTGTAAAATGTAACAGCTATAATAACAAAGATACTTTTTCCAAAATGTGTGTTGTTTAAAGCTAACCAGTTAAACCAGATAAATATGCACACACTTTTAATGTCTCACACACATACTTTTTTCTCAATACCCTGACAAAATACCTTTGATAATATTGTAACACTTGCAAGATTTTTATTTTGGAAGTTACAATGCCAGTGAAGACTGAAAAAAAAGTCTGTCAAGGAGCATGCAAAAGTTATGTGTTTTAGCAGAATATGGTATTTTCAGTACACAGTCATGGCTTTTGCGAATAAATGTCAAATCAATCCATATGATGAAACCTGAAATGTTTTATTTGCCAGCAACTCAAAGACATTTCTTTAAAATTCTGACCTTGAACTACATGCAGAGCCATTCACGGCTTGAACAATAATACATTAACATGCAACTATTTAAAACAATAAGCCTCTTGCTGAAAGCATTTTTGTAGTTCCCCTTGATACTGTTCAGCACACAGATCCACCTGCTGGCTCCTCTTCCATTTTGCTGAGAAATCCCTTTGTTTATCTTCTGCTCTCCAAACTGTGTAAAATGCGCTGTGTGAAATGAGGTGCTGTTTTAAAGGAGTGAAGTCTCTCTCTTCAGCAGGAGTGGGTAAGAACAATCTGCAGTGTACCTAAAGTACTCCTGATGCCAGGGGACCTCTTTGATCATGTTTTTGTTCTGCACAGCAATTCAGTACCACTAGATATTCTCTTGTACAGCAGTTTCTGAGGGTGTTAAGACACGATGGGAAACACTCTTCCAGCTGTAGTCATTCATGAAATACCAGTGTAGAGCTATAATGATGGTAATGATGATGATAAAAATGATGACCATGATTTTTTTTGTTGTTGTTGTTTTTTAAATAGAAATCATTAGATTACCTTTACTCTTCTCCTTCCTTTGTTCCTGTCATGGGTTTTTCAAACAGAGCTGCAGACAGTATAGTTCCAGATCCAGAACTACAGTAAAATCCCTTTGCAGCACTTCTCCATCACTACCGCCAGAGGGCGCTCACATTCAACCAGCCTGATCTGAGTTTATAGTTATAAAATCTGAATATATTTTATTGATACAGAGAGCAAATGAACAATAAAAGATTTTACAACACAATGACCAATGTGAAATGGAAATAAGAAAAAAAAAAACGAAGACAATGAACAAAACAACCCTTATATGTGAAAGATTATATAACTGGATTGCCATCAGCAAACAAAATCAACAAGGGACCATGGAGAAAAGATAGGGAAAAGATAGAAAATAAAACGTGAGGCAGAGTAGAGGGCGGGAGGTGACTGGAGGATTTATAGAAGGAGAAGATATTTTCCTGCTTTTTGAAGAGGGAGTGGGAAGATATGAATCTTAATCGAGTCCAAAGCGTATCGGGCCTCAATATGACACATGGGCGAATAAAAGGAAAATCTATAGATTGTTATTCGTCATGTCTGGTATGATATGAATGAACCATATTTGAGAAAGCAAAGGGATTCTGAAAAGTGTCAGGATGATCTTGGTTTCTGGAAATAAACGTGCAAATAAACAAACAGATGTGATAGATATTTCATTTTTGAATTGGTAAAATTGAGTAATTCATGAAAAGTGGTGCAGATGGAGCATGTCTGCTTGAATATGAGATTAAGCTTAAGAATCTCTATAATCTAATACTACATAATTTCATCAGATTATTGGGATATGAAAGTGCCCAGACCATATCCGAATAGTTAAAAAAAAAATTACAAGCAGTCTCATTTAAATGATCAACCAAGTTAAAATCACAGATTATTTGAGTCTGAACCACACCTGATGAATCAATGACAAACAATTAGTTAGTCAGTTAGTTAGTTAGTTAGTTAATAGTTTATTTCAGGCAAGGATGCACACACAACATGATTTCAACGCAGGTATCACTTATACGGCCGTAACAGGACAGGTAATACATGTGCTTACATATCCCGAATGGAGTGCCTGAAAGGGAGTGGGAAGAAGCAAACTTATTTAATCCCACCCCCATTACATAAATTATAGACATAATATCAAAGTCACTTCCTGTTAATTTCTATGATATTACAGACCCAAAAACAACAGAAAATACAGATAAATATTTGGCAAATGTGTGACAGAAGTATTAGAATATTGTTGTTACCATGGGCAACAAATACATTACAGCAACGGTTACATACCAACAATGGTAAAAAATGAAATACCAATAATGGTAAAGTAGAACTGTCCAGCAAGGGTGATGGACAGAATACAGCAATAATAATGAACAACAGTACCAACAAAAGTAAGTAAGTAACCACAACAATACTGCTGTGGTTTGATCAAGAGCTCCACTCTGCAGCGCAGTAATTTCTCATCTCATTTTTGCTGAAACAAAATCTAAACATCTACCTACACTAGCAGTGAAGTACGGAGAAGAGAGGTCTGGATACTCAGGTGAAAGATGAGAAAACCTTTGCGACAGAGGAGTTTGTGATGGGATGCATTGTCAGGAAAACTTTAATCTTCATCATGCACTCCTGTTTTGACCTTTCAAAAATATCAGGCGAGTTTCAGGGATGAATATTTTTTTCTTTTTTTAATACAATTTTATTTTAATTTGTTACTGTTCTTGCGGGTGTTGTTGTTTGAGGAAGTCAGAAGGTTCTTATCAGTGAATGAGTCTGCTGATGAAGACACTTCTGCAGTTGACCAGGACGTGTTGGAGACTGATGGAGGGCTTGAGAAACACTGTTCATGATGGAGCAGGCAGAATAGACTAAAACACAGTCCAAAATCAACAGCTGACACTTCTTGTAGAGGCCGTCAGCGTTCGTAGCTCAGCCTGGATTATGTAATCCCAGACACCTCCTCTATAATTTCATAGATGAACCGCTGGATGGAAATAAGGTTCAGAGGCACAATACCTTGAATAATGAGCGACCAAATGCATTTTAAGGTGGAAGTTTTTTAATGCATGCTTTTTGATTCAATAAACCTTTTTTTTTTCATTCAGCATTTTATGTTCAATTAGTTGCCCCAATCGTCATACATCATTAAATAATCTGTGGCGATTCGACCCTCTGGCATAGAGAATGACATCTTTGTGGTCATGATTAACATGATCTCCTTCCACTGACTCACAAGAGACAGCTGATGATGAGCGATCAAGTCATAGAAAACTCAAGCAACAACTTGAAGAAATAAATGAAAAATGTTGCTCCTCAAAACAAAAAACATATCAATGTGTATGTTTATATTTACAGTGGCTGAAATACTTCCTTGTCTCTGTTGCTTTCAGGCTGAGACTTTGAAACCCAGGTTAAACTGTAAATGTAGCTCTGACCTTTTCAACTTTCGATAGGACATCAGGAGTTATCAAGAGATATATCTACACAGTCTGAAGTTTTACTACTGTGCATGTACGCGTGCACCAATGCATACATTTCATATAGTTTGTGCTAGATTCAGCTTTACATCTCCATGCAACACTTCTTTTTTTATATTCATCTTCGTGCGACCCCGTCCCACTGCATTGCATAGTAATTAACAACCTCTCATCGACAGTCAAATTAATTAACTCCGTTCTTTGAATAGCTCCACGCCCTTCTCCTACCGACTCTGCTGCGGCTGGCGGCTCCGTGTTGAATGTATCCTGATCATCCCAGTGACTACAGTAATGTTAAACTGGGCCACGTCTGTGACATGCGCCATGTTTCCGATACGACACAGAAGTTTATCTTTGAGAGTGAAAGCATCAAGGAACTAGATCTCTTTTCCTTTACATGAATCTTAGTTTATCTCTTTGGCTTACAGACTTTTGACGTCCAAAGCTGTTGCTTCAGTTTAGGCACTTGAGGGGCTTCTCTTTTCTTTAAGGACCCAGGCCTTCACTGAGGGTTTTTTTCTCTTGAGCGGTCGCCATGGAGACAAAGCCACACTTTCCTCCGTCTTCAGCCTCCACCACCGAAGGTTTCCTCTGAGTCAGTCACACACCTCATTCTGACAGGACACGTCTCGCTCAGAGCAATCGTGTGTGTGTGTGTGTGTGTGTGTGTGTGTGTGTGTGTGTGTGTGTGTGTGTGTGTGTGTGTGTGTGTGTGTGTGTGTGTGTGTGTGTGTGTGTGTGTGTGTGTGCTTCCACGACTCGGATTGCCTAATGGGCGTGTACTGGAAGTCCTGTGAGATTACACACTTGTGTGATGTCTGGATGCGAGTCTCGTCCCCGAACCGAGGGCCCCATGGACACCTGAAGCAAACATAATTCTCACCAGCCCCTCTGAGATGGTACAGGTGTGAATCACTGCCCCCCCCCCCCCCCCCCCCCCCCCCCCCGACCACCCCGACCACCCCCCTCTCCAGAAATAGCCTGAGTGCGTGAGTCAGGATCCCAGCCCAACTCTTCTCTTCCTCTAACCCTTCTGAAGGGGGCATCTGTGAAAATATAGGAAGCACAGGAGCAGAGTGTGTGTGTATGTGTGTGTGTGTGTGTGTGTGTGTGAGATATAGAAATATAGAGAAAGGTGACTGACGTGGAAGAAATGATTAGAGGGGCTTGAAAGGCAGCAGCAGCCACATGGGCGACTCCAGCGGGACAAGGGAAACACAGTCAAGTAAGAAAATGAAAAAGGTGTTATGTGAGAGAGATGAGGTGTGAATCCTCTATAAAGAAGTTCCTCCTTCAGGAATTTCTCCATCATGATTGTTTTTTTTTTAAAATCACACATCGGTTATTTTCTTGAGAAAGAAAATTCACCTGCACACGCTCGCCGAACCCCCCCCAACACCACCCCATCCTCCAAAATCACATCACTGCATTTTTTTAAAGTCAGATGGAGGAAAAACATACTCCTACTCAGTGCTTCTTGTCTTTTCTTAATTCTTTTTTAATGACTTTGAAAGACTATATTGTTGTGAAACTGTCCTCTAACTCACTAACTCCAATCTCAGTTGACTATATGCAACAATAGTTCCACACTCTTTAAAGTCATTAATTCACCTCAGTGGTGTATTTTGTGGACTGTGAGAGGAAACCAAAGAGAACACGCAAACTCCTCGTAGAAAAACTCCTCAAACCAGAGCCAGTCTCACACTGGGGGCCTTTTAGGAAGTGCTAATAACTGGAACTGCAATTTTCTTGTTTTGATTTTTGTTCAGTTTTTGTTTTTTGTTGTATTTTTTTCTGTTCACAGACAGACTTGTGGAACTTGATGGGTTGAAGGCTGAGAACATCTCAGCGATGTGGAACCACGCCTGGACGAACGTCAGCAGACGGAACCCGCGGAACGTCCAGGGCGGCTGCCTCCAGAATCAACATGATAATCTGCTTATTCATTGCTATTTATAGGGTCACGAATGAGCACTCGATGCCAGTGTATCCATATATTATCGCACGCAGACGTGAAAATGCCTCAAACACAGACTCATAGGAAAACCGCCGTCACACTTGAGGTCTAACACGAGCTGGAGCGCCGTCGTTATGTAATCTCTCGGCACATGAGAAACGGGTACATTCAGAGGTTTGACATTTATTGGAAGCCAAAAGGAAAAAAAAATACATGTGCATACTGTGATAACTTTGATTCTTCCTGTGCAGCATCTTTAATTGGTTGTAATGTACTGATCTGGGGTGTATGTGGGCTGTTATCTTCACTGACAGATTCACTGAAACAAAAACCGAACCGTCCCAAAGGAAGCCGTATATAGGATGTGGCCATCTGTCTTTATCTCTCTCACCAAATGGGACACACACACATACACACTCACAAACACACTGGAGAGGTGTTTTTTGGGGGCCTTTTTCATTGAGAAAAGGTGATGATAATACAGTAGTTTCTTATTGACATGGTGTATACTGATTGAGAAATTATACTAACAGAATTCATTAGACTCAACAAGGTTTATTGATAGAGTGATCACAGAGGTCAGTGGGATCCTCACTGTAGTGATTTGGGACCAGAACCCATAAACGTAGAACGCTGTCAGGTTTGGGACATCATATGCATCATGACTAACACTGCACAGCCCTGCACCTCTTTCTAAATCAATGTCTCTGTACACATAACCTCTTCTTCACATGTTCATGCAATAATTAAGTCTCATTCCTGTTCTTGTGTCATCGAGACACTTGAGCGTCACTCTGGCTTTGGCTTGACTTTCAGAGTTTGGGCTCTGCTCCCCGGTTGCTAATTGCTGAGGTGCAGATGAGAGAAAACATGGACACTCGAAGCAGACTGATGCTTGGTCATCAGCGTGGTCATCCAAGGATGAGTTTCTCATGTCAGATGTGCTAGCACTGACAACATACTCCATGAATATCTTCTTCTTCTTGTAAATTATTGTTGACGTTTAAAAAAAATGGTCAGCTTGACTCGGCCATAGGAACCAAGAGCTTCAGTTGTGTTTGCTGCTTCTTTGAGTGACTCGATACACCATTCAGTAGTTGAACGTTGTATTGAAGAAGCAAGTTGGATGGCTTGCTGAAGTTAGACTTTATACCAGCCAGTACATAAAAAAAACAGTATTTGAGGTGATATCAAGACTCTTGTTTCTTCTCATGTGATGAATTACTGAGGCTAATGGTGATCTCCACTATTCAAAAAGATCATATATTACGTATAATACAATGTACTGACAGTTTCACTCAATCCTAATAAGCTACATTTCCTGCATATAGAATATAGCATGTCATATATATTCAGATGAAGACATTATAAAAATCAAATTATTAAATTAAGCTCGGAATAATGAAAAATATCAGAACCTCTGCTACAATAAGTCTCATCTTGGCCCACTGTACCTTTATCCATCATAACATTTGTTGTACATGATTGCAAAAGAACCCGGCCTTTATCTCCCTTGTCTTGATTGCCATGTGGGATCATGGGACAATGCAGGATATCTGTGAAGTTTTCTTTTTTTTAAATTTAAAGTTGAATGATGTGACAGAATTCAAAACACCAAAAATAGTTTGATTAGAAACGTTTGACAGACAGAAAGTGTGGTATAGATAGAGGGACACTACATATACTCCAACATTAGAAAAAAAAAACCAATCTTTAAAAGTGTGATGTGCCTTTATGTTCTGGTTTTATGGAACAAGATGAAAGAAAACAGCAAACAAAAACATCATCTAGTTCAAAAAGTGGTATAAGAACTTCATTTTGAATGGCAGTGGAAACAGGTGTGGGGAAAGCTACTGCAGTAATCAACTTTTTTTTTCCAGAAAGGACAAAATTGGTCTAAATTCTTCTTGCTCCATTTTACACCCAAGTTATCATTGATGAGGTCAACTGTAGAATTATGCTAATTTGATTATCATTTTTTTCATTATATAATTTGTACTCCTCTCTCTCTCTCTCTCTCTCTCTCTCTCTCTCTCTCTCTCTCTGTCTCTCTCTGTCTCTCTCTCTCTCTCTCCCTCCATCCATCCCACTCGAGGTTTTGGGCCGTGACGTATTTACTGACGGGGAAGCGCGAGTTTTCACACAGGTGCTCCATCTGCTTGCCGGTGCGACTATTTGTGGGGATAAACTTCGCCTCTCTCCCTCTCTCTCTCTTTTTCTTTCTCTTTCTCCCTCACTCTCTCTCTCGGTCTCTTCCCGTGAACATCCTCTCTTGTTAACACGCGCACCTTCCTTCCTGCCACTCACTCAGCCTCCGTCTGCCAGGGAGAGGACGCATTTCTCCTTTTAACATAATAAATTCATAACCGAGGGTGGGGGGAGTTTTAGGCACTTTCTCCAAGAAAAGACGTGACATCTGGTGAATAACAGAGGACGACAAAAGATGCTGGATCGCTGCTGCCGAAAAGTCCAGTCGTTGCTCTTTGGATGCCTGGCTTGTCTGGTGCTGGCCTCTGTTGTAAACGCAGACGGTGAGTAAACATTTCAAGATTTTGGAACTAACAGATAAGCAAACATGCAAAAATGTCACGACCGGCGTCAGGCTGCTTTTGGGTTCACATTGGAACATTAAAATAGTTAGATCGCGAGCTGCTGGGTCTTTACGCACAGAAAACTGGCGTCTCTCTCGTTACCTGCTGCTCACCAAAACCCATTTTCTATGTAAAGTCACACGATAACATCCATAACATGATCTAAACAATATTTTTTCATGAATCTTAAATGTGCATGTGCAAATACTGAGACTTTAGTCGTGAAATGATCCGTGCGTAAAAGTTGTGAAAGGTGCCCGCCGAGCTGCGCATTGCGCACGGTCATTTTTCCCTGAAACTCTGCAAATATGCTTTTTGTTATGGGTTGTTTTCCCAGTTCTTGTGTCTGAAAAGCTAAAAATGAGAGGGCAGCGTACAGTATAGTCCTCTATCAGTGGCTCCGCTGTTCTAAATTGGGCGTTTTGCTTTGCGTTGTCTGTGTGTATTTGTTCTTTCTGGAAGGATGATCCTCCAGATACCCTCATCGTGTTTTCTGTTACCCAAGGTGCTGTGAGAGCTCGCATTTTTTTTTTCTAAAAAAGAAAAACTTTCGTGCATAGTTTCTCAAAGCCAAACATTGCTTTGAATAAACTGGAAAAAGTCCAAGCAGAAAAGTTCGTCTTACCCACTGTGAAACAGTGTGTAGGGGGACTTCATAATTGGATTGAAAAAAAAGAAGAAGCAAGTATACATTTTAAACTGTTTAAATGATCAGGTTAGTATCACATCTCTATTTTTAATCTTTTGATAAGCGATTTCTTTCTTTCTTTTATCGAATCCTAGTGAGATGAGAAAATATTTTCTCTGTCATCACTTGATTCAAATATTTATACATTTCTGTCTTTACAAGCGATCACTATTTTATTTTGTTAGTCCAACATAAATGTGATTTGAATTACGAGGATTTTTCTTGAATATCCTGATTTCTATCAGAATCAGATTGGCTGAATTTGTACTTATATCTAAAATTCCTCTTTTTGAGTGTTTTGCCAGGCGAAAGGTTCCTAATAAGGGGCTCCTCTGACTCTCCGCTCCCTGTCTCTCATCAGGTCGAGTGTTTGTGTTGGACCTGAGGAACTCCTCCGGCCCGCAGGGCTTCAGAGATGCTGAGCGAGCCTGCGCCTCACAACACGCCCGTTTGGCCTCAGCCGAGGAGCTCCGTCACGCCGTGGTCGAGTGCTTCTTCTCCCCCTGCACCCGCGGTTGGCTTCACGGAGGCAAAATAGGGTAAGAAGAGAACAGAAGTGCTTATTTTTATTGTTTAAGGAGACTGAGGACTTCCAGAGAGAAAGCGAGAGAGAGAGAGAGAGAGGTCAAAGGTCATTTAGCTGTGTGCGCCTCTGTGTGCGTGTGACGGAGGCAGCGGCGGCAGCAATGGATGAAAGAGAAAGGAAGTAAACAGAGCGGCGGCGCTTACAGAGCGAGCGGGAAGATAGAGGAGTGACACATTTCGGGGGGGAAAGAGAAAAAGACGAGAGGAAGAGATGGAGAAAGACTCCTCTGTTTCTTCCTGCAGGAGGAGGGAATTCTGAGCCGGGGTGTCATGTCGACAACTGCCTCCATTTACACCTCTCGTCTCCACAGCAACGCGACACACAGCCCTCGGCTCCCAGAGACGGGAACAGGCAGACAGACATGCAGAGGAAGGGAGACGATGACCCACGTGGCTCAAAATAACAGCCGAAAAGTTACACCGATCAACATTTTTTAGCAGTTTTTGACAAATAATTAGCAAAAAAAGACTTTTTTTCATTCCTCTTGAGAAAACATAAAAATATACTTTATTTACACTTTGAAAAAGAAAAGTTTCATTTCATTTGAGGTGACACAAAAAGTACTGTACTTCACTATAGATTAAAGAACAATGAATGCAAGAATTAAAAAAGGCATAAGGTATTCTAAGAAATGAAAAGAAGGAAAACATGAAATTAGAATATTTTAAGACATTAAAAGAGTAAAAAAGGTACATATGAGATGAAAATCTTCATACAAGTTGAAATGGGCGTTAAAATCTGAATAGAATAAATTAAGGAGTTGCTTCAAAATGGCGACGGCCCTCAAAATGACGAACGTCTGGTGGCAGGAAAAGCTGACACATTTTTTTTTTTTTCTCTCGCTCCGTACGTGTTGGTCAGCGGACATCGACTTTCGCACTTGCTTACCAGGTTTCACACTTTATCATCCCTCTCCGCGGCCGTGTCTGCCGAGGTCAGGAGCTCCGTCTTCCTGCTCGGGACGTGACAGGAGAACCAGAAATAGAACAGATGAGAGTCTTCATGTGTAAGCTGGTGGAATCAGCTCGGGCTCAAAATGCTTCACGCTTTTCCATTTAATGGAAGAAACTGAGTAGAGAAGTGTCCCAGTAGACTTTTTGATAAGCAAATGGGCTGCAATATAGTGGATGGATGGATGGATGGAGGGAAGGATGCAGGACTATCAGCAAAGAGTTTGCAATTGAAGTTCTTTCCTGCACTGTTCCTCATCTCCCTTTTTTTTAACAAGCCAGAGCGTTGGAAGTATTGTTGTGTATTTGTTCTCACTAGGCAGACATAATAACATGCAAAGAGCATTAGAGAGGACGCCGTGTATCAACAAGCAACCTGAAGGGTAAAAGTTTATGTTTTGTCTTCTGGGAGATTTGGCCAGAAAACAGATGAAAACTTAAAATTCTATCCATTCTTTTTTTTTTTTTGAAGGACTTTATAACAGTCAGCTGTAGTGGACTCAAGTGACTCTGTTTGTGATTTTATAATCTCCTCTTGCTGAAGAGTCAGCTAATCAAATTAATTCAAACCATCTTGTGTCGGCGATGTTCAAAGGATGTACATGTAAACCGCAGTGTTGTATTAAATCTCTTACAAATTGTCAATTGTTTATTGCTCTTAAAGGTGGTGTGCGCGTCGAAAAGCAGCCTCTTTTTTTGGTGAAAATGTAAAAAGTGTGTTTTTATCAGCCAATTTCTCTTTTTTCTGTTGCTTTTTTGGGCATAATACACACTCTCACCCACTTTCCCCGTCGTCTCTTACTATCTCCTCCTCTTGTCCTCGCCTTTTATCTGACCTTTGCACTCCAGACACCCACAAGTAAGCAGAAAATGTCAGATAATTTTAGGAAGGGGCGGATTCAGACGTCAGAATTTCCAGCGGTTCAAGCTCGCGTGTCAGTTTGTTACATGAAGAACTGTGACATTCACTGTTTTCTGTCAATGCTGTGAACTGCGGCGTTTTCCAGAAGCGTCCGCCTGGGTCTTCTGGATATTGAACTTTAAAGCCTCGCAGCTACTTGGACAAACCGCCGGCCAGGCCTCTGGGTCTGTTGCAACAGCAGGTCTTTCTGGGATTGACTGTTGCCTTAACATCTTCGTCTCACCTGTCAGTCATGTGTGTGTGCTGCCCCGGTAACCAAACTCAATAATACCACCAAACCCAACACACACCGATGGCGATGTTATCACGTTGTCAAATGTTAAAGTCTTCCCGGGACTTGAACTTCAGGTTTCTCCGAATGGTGTGTGTGCGCCAGGCAGGGCAGCTGCAGTGTGTGTGTGTGTGTGTGTGTGTGTGTGTGTGTGTGTGTGTGTGTGTGTGTGTGTGTGTGAGAGAGAGAGAATGGAGTGAATATCTAAAGACTGCTTCACTGATATGATCCATAAGAGGTGAAATTTAACCACCGTGTAGCATTTTGGCAATACAGGGTGTGTGTAGGGGGACAAACACACAGCTAACCTTCACACTACCACTCACCTGACCTAATTTGCTCTAAAAATGTAGCCATTGTCCAAATGTCGACATGGGTTTTTGCTTTTTACCTCTTTGCTTCTCTCTCCCAATCACACTCACAGAGAGCTGGATGGCTGCTAAAACAGACCTTGTTCATTTTGAGTGTTTTCTCGATTATTTCTGTCTTGCACCCAATCTCTCTCTCTCTCTCTCTCTCCCTCTCTCTCTGTCTCACCCTCAGACTTTTGTCCTTATAAGCAGAAGTTAGCATGGCACAAGCATGCAGTGTGACTCAGACCGCTCTCTTCTCACAGCCTTTCTGCACTGCCAGTCAAATTCTTTCCAATCACTGCTGCTTTGATTAGGCACCCACACACACACACATGCACGCACCTAAACCCCAGCCAAGCGTTCGCAGCGAGACCTGCTATTAGAGAAAAGTGTGTGCCAGGATGCTCGTGGAGTCCGTCAGACTTTGAATTGTCCTCGCCGCCACCGGGGTGGACCGGTGCCGGCCGTTGCCATGGGAACATGATATGAATGACCTGGGGAGTCGGAATAAATGCTTATCTGGTGTTTTTGGATGACAAATAGCCCAATAATCTAATAATGTGGCAACTGAAATAGACGGTTCGCTCAGCAGTTTTAGCCTCTGCAGCTTGCAGGCGATTTGCACTCCCTGCATTATTTGGCCGCTGTGGAGTACGTAATAGATTAAGCCCATAATGTTATGATTGCTCTAAATGAGGGTGGCTGTAATTTAAAGCATCTACTGTGGGAAAATCTGTCCCCGATGTGCAGTGGTGTGATAATATTATGCCACACAGCAGAGCTGCTGATAACTGCCGCGTGTTTCAGACGTGATGTGTCTGAGCTGATGTCATGTTGGAAAAACATTTACAGAGGCAACACATGTAACGGTGGTCACTCAGAGAGCACTGGACGGCGGGAGGGCGTACATCCCAGAGTACGGTCTAATTGCCCATATACATACATAAAGCAGAGCTGCAGCTTCGCGTATAATATTACTCCAAAGACCCATCAAATCACTGCTCTTTCAGTTTTATTAAAGGTGTCAGGAACATTCGACGCTCTTTTGAAAATAACAGAATCATTATTGTTAGGATATTTTCAGTTAATGGCCTGCGTTTATTGTTGCCATTTTCAGGAGAACAAAATGTTACTGGAATAATCCGCTGGATGATTGTTGATGATTGGACTTCTGCAATTGTTCACGGTTACTCAAAGCATCTGGTTTGGATAAAAACGCTTCAGACAAGCGTTTCCTAATGCGTGGGTCAGGGCCCCTTTCAAAATATTAGACATTTTGAGAACTTTTACAACTATTGAGGATAATGGCATCAGCAACGAGTTTTTTTTAACAGGAAATCATCTAATAAATTCAGAAGCTTCCAAAACTTACTGAGACCTCTCCTACATCTCATACAACCCCCCCAAAAAAAAGCTCAGAAGCAGGGGAAAATTCAAATAATCTTTACCGGAAATAACCTTTCTGTTGTTCATTGACTGTGTTTATTTCTTCATCTCGACTCTGTCATTCGATTCTTTGCCGTTGTAAAGAGATTGAATGTGACCTCCTCATCATTTCCCACTGTCAACATTAATATGAGGCTGCAAATGTCTCCGTGGCTGCATTGCGTGCTCCATCGTCTGGTACTTTGGTGCAGTTAATCAGATATTCAGCAGAATATTGAGCAGCTTTAATGGTGCAAAACTCGAACACTATTTTTGCACCGTGACTCATCAAATAGCTTAACATTCATTTCAGCTTTTCCCGACTGTGAAAAACACCGAAGAAGTGAGCTCAAAGTGAAGTCAAGGATATGAAAAGTCTAGCAAAACACTTTCTATTCAAATTACTTTCACTGTTGATTTTTTCCCCCCCTTTTTCTCCAATGCAATAAAACACATATCTAGTATGTAGAGAGAAAATTTCTGTTGCTGTATCAAGGTTCAAAATGTGTAAATGTCTGTTTTTGAATATGCGAGTGCGTTTCAAGCGAATGCTCTTGACTTTATTTTGATTTTTTTTAATTTTTAATTTCTAAGAGCTTCATTGCTGGAGGCTCTCTGTCATATTATGTTGTAATTAGCCAGCGTGTAATTTAACTTTAAAAGGAGAACGTTTGTGTGTGTATGTGACTGCTTTGTGTGTGTATTTGCAGGACCACTGTGTGCAATATTGTTGGCAGTGCCCTGAAAGCAGTGGACGTAAGGATGGAGAACACTACAGATGTCCCTGCACATCTGGATGCCTTCTGTATCAAAGATAAAGGTCAGTGAAAGCTCAAATTTGACTGTTTGGACTTTTGAACAGGAGAATGAGTGATTAACTTTGGTGGATACATTTTTCTGTTTCTTCAGATATTTGCAAGATTGTAGAATTTATATTATTGCAGATGAATTTTTTTAATCTTAAATTGATTTGTGCAGATGGAGCTGAAAATTTTAAATGAAAAACCTTTTTTCCACGGCCATGTTTTGGACCGGAGAGGGTAAAGCACATCAGTTGATGTTTTGGATCGGATTAGTATTGAATTCCACCTGCAAGAGGCCTCTGGTTTTCACTAATAAACAGGAGAGCTACTGTACCGTGACTGTTTACTCACCACACATGCCGAGGCTGGAACAAACACCCTGCTGTGGAGGAAAATGTACACATCGCGCACATCCACTAAATGCACGTAAAAGCACATACGCAGCTTTATATTGTAGGTCTTGGTGATATATAAATATTATTTGGGGTGTTTCGATTAGTGAGGCTTCTTAAAAAAATGAAACAAGTCTGCAAAGCAAAGAAGAAATCAGTAATGTTGCATTGATTACCCTGTTTATTATCAAACAAGGACAGATCCATCCGTCACAATGAAATAAACACTGTGTTCTGTGTTTCCTGCGGCCAGACGTCCCCTGCGGCGACCCGCCGTCCTTTCCCAACGCTCGCCTGCAGGGACACTCTGGCTTTGAGATGGGAGACGAGCTCCTCTACACTTGCGTCCCAGGATACGTGATGCCCAGCGGACAGTCTGCCTTCAGCCTGCTGTGCGACAGCTGTGGGGAGTGGTACGGACTGGTGCAGATCTGTGTCAGAGGTACGCAGAAGTCTGAACCGTTTCTCTTGAAAAGCAGAGTACAAACGCAAAGAGGCCGAAACTGACAGCTCCCCTCTTGTGCTTGCACGTCAAAGCTTTGAACTTTGACCCGCACTGGACACCAGAAGGAGGTCAATCTCTTCACTTTCTTGCGTATTAGCCGGGGGTTCGTTAGGTAACCAGTGCTCGGTTCCTGGATCGTGGAACACAGAGCCTCGGTTGTGAGGCGGGATGAAAATGGCCGCTCTGACACCTCGGTGCGACATGCCATGATGTGGCTGGGTTCATAGCCGAGGGAGAGACGGAGTCTATGAAGGCAAAAGGCCAGGCCTGCGTGGATTGCTAGTAAACACATTCATAGTTAACATATCGGTTCCTGATCTATCACAAGATGAAGCTGTAGAGTCACGAGTCAAAAGAAAGAACCGTTTAACCAAACAGGACAGGTGAAGTAAGGCAGCCATGAAAAACTTTGATATCAGTTTGACTTTTCATGTTGTAAACACTGAGTTTTTTAGCAGACTCTCTGTTTTTCTTGTGTTTGCATACTATTTGCTACAAATTGGCCAAATCAGTACTAAAGTCTGGTTCCATTTTTAATCAGAGATTAAGAGCATCTCTACTGAGTTTCATGTTGTCAACTGGAAGTATTTATAATTAAAATATTAGTTGATTTTTTCAAATATGATTCATTCTTTTGTGTCTGCAGATCAAACTGAAGGCCACGTTGACTACGAGGACAAGTTCATTGATTCTCACGGAGCAGCAGAGCGAAATGATGAGAGGCCAGAGGAGGCACACGGGGAAGTGTTGGAGGAGGTGCATCCGGATGAACATGGAGAGCTGGAAGTGTTGGGGGAGGTGATTGATCAGAGCAGGGCGTTTGAAGGAGCTGTAGAAGAAGGAGACAGAACTGAGGAGAGGGCTGTGGAGGACTTCATTGGCCATCCCCGGTGGGAGCAGGAGATGACCGAGGTGGCGAGGACCGACACAGCTGCCGCGACAGAAGCGCCTGTCTCTCTTCTGTCCCAGAAACACATGTTCTGGTTCCCTTCCGAGGCCTTCCAGGAGGAAGGGTCTCCTGTCGCCGCCGATCCGGTCGCACAGACAACACAGAGAGCCTCAGGCGGCCAATCGGAAGAAAGCAAAGAGCTCAAGAGTCTAGAAGGACCTGATGATCAACGTCCTGTTGATTTTGATGATCATGATGATGAAAGAGACAGAGATGATGACCACGACGGCGTTGACCGAGACGACAGCCGCCACGATGAACAGGACATCCAGGACAGCCACTACGACGAAGACGATAAAGACAGTCACTTTGTTGATCCAGACGAAGGCGACAGTCGCCAGCAGGAAGACGTGAAGCACCCGGCTCAGTATGATGACCTGGATACACGGGAACGCCATGATGACGACGATCACGATGACCATTATGACATGGGCGAACACGAAGAGGACAACGATCGCGTTCACTACGGCAGCCAGGAGATCGACGATGGAGACGACACTCCCGATGAACAGGAAACCTACAAAGATCACGACGATGTGACCGATGACCACGAGGGGGAAGGCAGCGAACATCCTGAAGTGTCTGAGGATCAATCAAAATACGATGACCACGACGATCATGACGACCACGACGATCATGACGACCACGATGATCGTGACGACCACGATGATCATGACGATGGGAAGGAACTGTCTGACACGGATGAAGATGATCATCATGACCATGATGATCATGATGACCATATACACAAAGACGATGAAGATCCCGACAGCCACGAAGACGATTATGGTCGTCAGCGCGAAGTCTTGTCTGTACCAACAAACGAGCGTCAAAACTTCACTCAGAAGGAAACGGGAGGGAAAGTCACCACGGACGAGATGTGGCTGGACGGCTACCCTGTCGTTCAGGAGGAAACGGAAGGCGACTCCACAACGGAGGGGTCTAAACCAGAGGACAGAGAGAGGGGGAGTGTTGTCAAGGCAACAGATACACCCAACGAAGTGGAAATCCGGAAACCCGGTCCTTACGCCACCTCGTCAGAAGAACAGGCATCGCCAACGGTTCCCGAATCGGAACAGGGCGAAGTGGAGGAGGATCTGTGGCCAGGTTTCATCGGGACATCTGCGCCTGCAGGCGACCCTTTAGAGCCTTCAGACTCCCCCTCCTTCTCCGACACCCTGGACTACGACACGCAGCAGGCGGCTCCTACCCACTCGTGGCTGGGTGATCTGACCGAGCACCCGTTCCTCGACCACGGCCCGGCTCCACCGGTGCGGGACGACGACGACGTCTTCGCCGGAGTGATCGAGGAGCACACGGTGCGCAACCTTCCCGGCGAGACCGGCGACAGGGGGGAGGTGGAGGGGGAGATGGAGGAGACGATCTGCGCGGGCGAAGACTGTCCCCCCAACACACCCGCCTCCTCTGCCAGAGGGCCCACAGTGGCCGCCATCATCGTGGCAGTGTGCGCCCTGGCCACCGCCGTCATCGTCGGGGTCTGGTGTTACCAAAGGCAACAGCGAAAGAGTTCAATGTATGAGATGAACGGAAAGGGCCAAAGTCAGAGCAGACAGGCCCAACAGATAGAGATGCAGCAGAAGGTGTAGGAGGGAGCGATGAGTAGAAGGACTACGGTAAAAGGCAATGAGAGGAGGAGAGCACAGCTCCTGATCTTGTTAGAAATGAATGCATATTTGAAGATCTTGCAGAGGTATGAACGGATTACTTCTACGAAAGAGGAAAATCTGGCACACTGGTCAAGAAGAGGCAAAAGAATACTACCTGACGCTTAATGCAGTACGAAGCAGGACGGCGAGCATTCTCTTCATTTTTCAACTCCAAGGAAATACACTTGTCCTTGTTATACCTTTCCATTATTTTCAATGTGTCGGCATCTAGCTGGACACACGAAGGAGCTGTGACTGGGCTGGACTCAACCCCAGGAACTGTGAGTGGAGATCATGAAGAAACGATGGCGTTGGTGAACCTTCCTGAATACGAATATGAACTGAGACTTTAACCTCCAAAACTATTGGACGTTGTGGTAAAGATTATTGTGTTACTTTGCTGTTGTTTTCATTGACTCTGACCTAATTTTTATTGTTTGGATTTATTTTTTTTTTAATCTACAGCCTTGTTTTGTGTGTTGTTTGTATAAAAACTGCAGTCATCACCTGAGTGAACATTTCAGAGCAGATTTTGAACAGCTTGGCAAACTCCAGGTCTGGTAGGCTGACAGGAACAATCAACAAAGAGACGATGGTTAATGATGGCTGTGAAGAAAGGTATGATGGGAAGGAGGCGATGAGAGAGGCCAAAGAAAGGAGGAAGCGAGCGTAGCAGTGTGATGGGAGGAAACTCATGAGACTGTTCCGTCTCTGTTGGTTTTGACAGTCGGCTGGTGAAACATACAGACGCATGAAGACTGCAGACTCAGCTCTATGGACGTGTGTGAGGAAAAAGTGTGAATGTGTTTGTGTGTAGTCCCGTTTTCCTGTCTTTGTGGGGTCCAATAACTTGGGTGTACATAGTCTTGTGGGTCTGGCTTAACTTAGGGCCATAAAATGTAGGAAACCACACATATCTGGCAGTAGGGTTACGGTCAAGGTTCAGCACTTAATTGCGAAGAGACAGGAGGATGCATTGCATCAACAACAGGACTTCACAAAGTTAGCCGTGCAAGAATATATGTTTGTTTGTTTGAGTGAGTGAGCACACTGCACTGGCTGGATCTGACATACCTGGTGAAGACTGGTTTATATGTATTTTAGGGTTAAACTGGAGTTTAAGGGTTTAGGTTAGGATTAGGGTTAGGATTAAACAGCCGTGATGACCGAGGTGAGTACGGGACAAAGGAATACATTACAGCAATGCGAAGGTAGAGCCAGTGTGTGTGTGTGTGTGTGTGTGTGTGTGTGTGTGTGTGTGTGTGTGTGTGCGCGCGAGGCCCAGCAGTACACTGTGTCTGAAGTTTTTGGATGAGGTGATACTTGCATGAACGCTGACGACATTTTTAACCAGCCAGAGATGAAACTCTGAGGCGCTCCCCTGGCAGCAGGGAGCCCAGATATCAGGCTCCAGCTCGAGAAACGTCACTGATCGTTCGGCTGCTTTGTTTGAGTCTTTAAATCAAAGTTCCATCAAAAACGTTTCCGACATACTGGTAACTTGGCTTCAACACCTGTCCTCAAATGTTGAACTTGACGAGTAGACATGCAAAAGTAACAAATATAATTACAGATTTTATTCACTACATCGCTTCATTAAATGTTGTTTAGTGAGTTTGAGTTTACTCTGATTGATTCCCTATTAGCAGTTAAGGATGTCCTCTAGACTGGACAAGGGAATAATTTGATGAATACATTTCTGACTAATTCTTGCTGATTGTTGTAATAATTAAAAGAAATCATGGAAGATAAATAATAAAGTTCATTATTAATTTCAGGCGATGATTAATTTTTCCAGAGAGGTCACATAAAATACATGACTGCTAAAGGGCTAAATCTCTCAATAAAAAAAATTACAGTGTTACAATGTTTCCTGTATCCTGCCCAGATTCCCCCATAGTATATCAATCTGGTAATGTTAGATCAATGTTTCAATCCCAAATATGCACACATCCTCACATTTGACTAAAATACATGTAATTATTGTTTTCTTTTTTTTGTCCACATTTTGATAAAAGCTCATCCTGTCTGAACTGGGTGTGGACTGTTTGCTCTGCAATGTGCTGATATTGAACTCCTGTTTACACGCTCATCAATAAACAATACAAATTTAAATATGTCTGAATTGTCGCAATAACGCTTAGATGAGAAAATGTTTCTCCAGTGGTGAGGAGAGCCGAACTCTCAAGCAATATTTTAATAATTAAGTGTTTGGTTTAAAATATAGCATTAGGATTACAATGTATTGTCATTACAGATGTATAAGTACATAGTAACAAAAAACTGTTCGACCATCATAAGTGACGACAAGGTTCAGTTTTATGTGTCAGCAATAATAAAGGATCTTCTTTTCTGTCTCCAAGTTTCATAAAAAAAAAAAAAAAATAGGAGTACAGATTTAAACAACATGTATTTATGTTTCTGTAAATATGAATCTAAAAACTCTGTGAAGATGCTGTAAATACTGCAGTTTGTGGGAAGTAAAACTACACATAGCTCAATTACTATGGCGATCAAGCCGAGCTGAAGGTGGACTTTATCCCTCTTTTCTCACTCAAATCAGCCGTAGAGGGCAGTTCTGGTCCCGGAGAGCCACAATCACGCATGGTTTCGACAATTCCTCGGTTCAACAAACACTTTGTTGTTATCAAAGTTTCCGCAGAGCCTTGAGGTGACAAATTAATAAATATAATGTAATTAAATTATGTGTTGAAGCAGGAAGACATTGAAAACATGCAGAGCTGTGGCCCTTCAGGACCAAAAGGACCCACCTGTGGTACGATAGACTATATATGGAGAGACCATATCTATACTGAAGTATCAGATAGTTGTGTTTCTGGTCAAACGTCAGAGTTTTTCATGTCTGAAAACCGAGGAATGATAAAACACTGAGGTTAAACTTGGGATCTGAATGACACAGATAAGTGCAGAATTTAAACAAATTTACAAAAAGTGTTTCGGTTTCATCTCAAACTGCAGGATGTTTGATGTCAAGATGGAAAAATGTACTGTATACATGTTTTCTAAGTCAAAATAAACTTTCAAACATGTCGTGTTTCTCCTCCTCCTTTGTCAGGGTCAAATAAACTGTCTTGAGGTGTCACGTTCATCTGCAACCTTGAATCCCATTAATCAGACATCCGTCATTTACACAAACAGGGCTTTTTATCAGTCGCCATCTTCTGCTTCTCTGACCAAAATGTTTACAAGTGAGAAAAAAAAAGCATCAAAAGATGAAGTGGAGTTGAGACAGAAGGAGGTGTGATGAAAAAGACAGGTAAATAGAGGCTGGAGAGCAGGCGGACACAGAGTCCGAGACACACGGTAATACAGAGGGAATGTTCCCCTGTGGGCTTTTAACGCCGACGTGTGACAAACTGCACAGAGACTCAATGTTCAAACATGATTAAGCAACTCAAGAGTTTTCTCTCTGCTCGGCTCTCTGATCCATTCTCCTGTCCCACCGCTGGGAATTTTTCTTCTTGCGGGCACTTCAGTTAAAAACCATTGGAGTGAAGAGAGATCTAATCAATAAAAAATCAGCAGATCCCATTAGAAAGCCCATTAAAAACTTACAATTAGTCTTTCCTGATAGATTAATTGAGTTTTCATGTTCTCCCTGTGCATGACTGGATTTTCTCCTGAAGTCCAAAAACATTTGTGAGGATAATTTATGTCTAACGATCCATCTTCTATCCCTGTCCACCAGAGACAGGCCGCCAGTCCATGACAGGGCAAACACACACTAATTAACCTCACGTGTGTTTTTGGACTGAGGGAAGGAACCAAAGCACCGAAGGACACATGGGAAGAACATGCAAACTGGGTCCACCCAAGATGAATGATGCTTTGTGGACTGCATGAGAAAACATGCACAGGGAAGATATGCAAACTCCCTGTAGGAATGGCATCCCATAGGACCACTTCACCACCATGGGGTCAAACACAAGCTGATGATGCAAGGACCAGATTTTTATAAATGTATTTTATTGTCAAAAAAGAAAATTCTGAAAGAAAACGTAGATGATTCACAGTGAGAAAATGAATTCATAAAACAGTACGTACAAATATTTCTGTCCTCTGTATCATTGTCTTTCAATTATTTTCCTCGCTGTGCTGTGAAGTTTATCCCTAGACACTTGGTGCACCATTTCAAAAAGTAGAATTCGGGCTGTTGAGCTGCTATTAAAGACACAGTGATCAATCAGAGACTCTCAGAAAAACCCAATAAATACTAAGTTTGGGAGTGTTTTGCTGCAAGTGTGTGTGTTTTTCAGTGTTTCGGCAGAGTTTTCAACCTGGGTTATTCATCCTCGTCCAGGAACTCGTCTATAAACTCCACCACCTCCCCCTGAAGACAAAAAAGAGAGAGAACAATGAACCAGGGACCACTCAGGAGGGTCTGCCGTCTCATTTCAAAGTGGATTACCACAAATCCTCCCGCTCACGGATCTATCTGTGTTTTCTCATATCGTACATTACTGAAGAGATTACAGTCAAGCAGTGAATGGAGTTTACTGTGTACAGCATGTAATCCTGCTTTGTGGTGGCCTGGCCTGATGGCCACACTTGCTTTGTGCTGCATCAGAATAACTGAAGGAAAGCTGATGCCACACTGCCACCTGGTGGCCGCCCGCGGTGCTGCAGTCTGATAGACACACGGCACATTGTACTGCAGGGCGTCACGTGACCACAGTGAAGAATCCAGGGATTTTCCATAAGTTACACGAGGACAACGGCTATGAGAGCGAATCAGGCAACCCAACGTGAACTTGATTCATGGAAATCACACCGGTGTGCTCCCATCTGATGTCGCCTTATCTCATTCGGATGCAGCCACCTGGCTGCAGGCGTCCTGCAAAAAGCATGAACAGAGAAAGGACGCCAGCCACAGATACGCACCTCGTCGTCGCTCACCAGACGCTGCCTGGAGAAGTCCATCATCTCCATCTGCATGGTCGTCTGGTTGTAGTACCGCACTGCCTCCTGCAGCAAACAAACACACGGAGCAGTTTAAAAAAAATGACACATTTATCTTTTATCCTGAAAAAGCCCCATTAAAGAATTGGAAGGTAGATCCCTTTAAGTGAGTATGAGGACCGTATGTAAGGGTGGCAACCTGTCTTTGTCTCAAACGTGAATAGATTTATTATTATTAGAATTATAAATCGAAAAACTTGAAACTATTTACATATATTGTCTCCACTAAGTCTTGGAATGATTTTCCATGCGAAGTTTATAAGTTCTCTCTTCAAGCTTGGATTTTTTTATTGCTACTCCTTTTTAGACCTTTCAAAAATACACATTTGTGACGGTAAAAAGCCTGGAGGTGCGAGTTTGAGTGTCCTGTGACGGACCGGTGATACAGACGGTTGAGCAGAATGTGAAAACACTCACCGATCTGGGGAGGAAGTCCTCTTCCGTCAGCCCCCACTGGTCTTTGTGGTACTTGTAATAGGCCACATTGTTCTTCATGACTTCATCACTGGGGTCAAAGAGCATGTAGCTGACGGCACAGGGCACCGCGTTCTTCAGGTCGTTCACTGGAATCACAAAGATGCGAATGCTTTCAGTGGAGTAACTTACACACAACCCAACAGATGAAAATCTGAAGCGCAAGCGCACCGCAGACGAGAGCAGACTCACATTTGTAATATGCAAACTGCAGGTAGTGGTACATGGTGGCCACAAACTTCTCCACCACAAATCCTCCGACGACAGGCGTGAGATCGCTTTCACACTTCACCTTCCTCTCCAGCACCTCGATGTAGTGATCTGAAGAGGAAAGGAACGCAATTACACGTTTTCTGAACTCAAGACGTTTGCAGGAAGATCATACAATCAGGAAGCAAAAACGTGGAATATTTTTGACCAGCTGACCAGCGATGGACGGGTAGAAATCTTTGAAGTCTTTGACGTCCCGCGGACCCTCGGATGCGGCCAGGCACTCATCGTAGACCTTGAAGAAGTCCCTCAATGCCAGCTCCATGTCTGATACAGAGGTACGGAAGTTATCCCCATTGTAGGCCCTCACTGCTCGCACAAACAGCATCTGGAACAAAAGTAAATACCAGTCGTTGCACATGAGGCGTTAAAAAAAATCTTTTCATGCTTTATCAAACAAAATAGTGAGAATTCTGTCAAAAACCACCCCCAAAACAGAAGCCTGTTGATTTAATATGAAGGTTTAAACTTTAAATCTTATATAGAATATACTCCTTTCAGGTTCTAGGTGTCACGCCCTGTGCCCCTGCGTCCTCGTGGAGGCGCTGGGGTCCTGTTCTGTTTGTCTGCCCTCATGTTCTCCTGCCTCGTTACTCCCTGATGTGCCTCACCTGCCCTGCCATGTATTTAAGTCCTGTGCTCCAGGTGTGTCTTGTCAGCTCCTTGTGGGTCTGTCTGTGTGCTTCCATGTCCCTGCCTGCACCTCCGCTCTGTTTGCCTTTTTGTTCCTGAGTTCCCGATTTGTCTTGAGTTCTGGATTCCCTTGTTTTGGAAAACAAAGACTTTTTTACCCCGCCTGGCTGCCTGCGCCTGGGTCCTTCCCCCCCGCACCCGTGACAGAAGGAGCCAACCACGTCTGGACCCAGCAGGCAGTAAGTCCTACCCCCCGGATCCCCTGCCTCTGGCCACCGCCGAGGCTGCTCACCCCCGGACCATGTGCCTATGGCCCCCCGCCAGTGAAAGAAGCACGCGCCCCTCCAGGGCGTGTGCCGGCAAGGCTGCTCGCCCCAGCGAAAGTAGCCCACGCCCCCTGGGCGTGTGCCGGCGAGGCTGCTCGCCCCCGGACCGTGTGCCTATGGCCCCCCCGCCGGCGAGAGAAGCTCGCCCCCAGATCATGTGCCGCCATGCAGTCCCGACCCGTTCCTGTTTGCTGCCGGCGACCCGTTCCTGTTTGCTGCCGGCGACCCGTTCCTGTTTGCTGCCGGCGACCCGTTCCTGTTTGCTGCCGGCGACCCGTTCCTGTTTGCTGCCGGCGTGCAGCCCCAACCTGTCCTGCTCTGTTCCGTGCTAGCTGCCCGAGGGAGCGCAGCACCCCCCCGTTCCGTCCGAGTCCCCGTCCGAGTCCCCGTCCGAGTCCCCGTCCGAGTCCCCGTCCGAGTCCCCGTCCGAGTCCCCGTCCGAGTCCCCGTCCGAGTCCCCGTCCGAGTCCCCGTCCGAGTCCCCGTCCGAGTCCCCGTCCGAGTCCCCGTCCGAGTCCCCGTCCGAGTCCCCGTCCGAGTCCCCGTCCGAGTCCCCGTCCGAGTCCCCGTCCGAGTCCCCGTCCGAGTCCCCGTCCGAGTCCCCGTCCGAGTCCCCGTCCGAGTCCCCGTCCGAGTCCGCACATGGAGAGGGGGGTACTGTCACGCCCTGTGTCCCTGCGTCCTCGTGGAGGCGCTGGGGTCTTGTTCTGTTTGTCTGCCCTCATGTTCTCCCGCCTCGTTACTCCCTGATGTGCCTCACCTGCCCTGCCATGTATTTAAGTCCCGTGCTCCAGGTGTGTCTTGTCGGCTCCTTGTGGGTCTGTCCGTGTGCGTTTGTCTGTGTGCTTCCATGTCTCTGCCTGCACCTCTGCTCCGTTTGCCTTTTTGTTCCTGAGTTCCCGATTTGTCTTGAGTTCTGGATTCCCTTGTTTTGGAAAATAAAGACTTTTTTACCCCGCCTGGCTGCCTGCGCCTGGGTCCTTCCCCCCCGCACCCGTGACACTAGGTTGCTAAAGTTTTATTAAAACATCCAAATTCTCACCCCCACAACACAATTAAAAGTTGAAGAAACCTCATAACACAGTGAAATATGGTATACGGTTTTTTTGTTAGATTTTGAAACGATTATTTCCAGTATGAGGACAAAATGCAAACATCACAAAGTTGTTGTGTTTTTCTCTTATTTGACCTTGTAGCACTGATCGGTTTGTGGTCAGAGCTTAACACTGCGACCCAGTAGTCTCAACATGGTCATTAGATTCCTGAGACTGTCTGGTCCAGACACTAATCCATCCTTGTTCCTCAGGGAAGTGAGTGAAGATGGCTTTACTCAGTATAAAAGGTAATAAATCGAACTGGGGTTCATACAGTAGCTGTCACTGAAAAGTTGATGAAGGAAAGGATGCAGTCCAAAGATGACCTGATCCCTTCAAACATCTTCACATCAAATATCCAGCGGCCATGTTTTGACTTCAGCTGTGTTTCAGCTCTGCCTGAGGCTTTAGCACAGAGTGACACAAACTGTGAATCTGAAATTCTCATATTACTCCATTCTTGCTCTCAATCTACCACTCATCTTTTTCTTGGAGCTTCAAGCGACTTCTGATGTGCAGAAAAATGATTTTTTTTTTGTACTTTCTCTGCACCAAGAATCTACATATTACATCCAGTGTGCTTTTCCTCTCCATGAATAGATGAACAAACAGTTTCATAACATTTCAACACATGGCAAATACTTGTATCCATTGTTCGTATTTTACATTCAGTGGTTCAAAAAACAGCTATTTCTCAGTGTTACGGTGTATTCTTACTTGAATTTTCATAAATCTGAGAATATGTTATAAAAAAAGGAAAAGTAAATACATGTTTAATATATATTTACAACCATACAACAAGAACCACACTGCCAGCTATAGAGTGGAATAGTGTGTGTGTGTGTGTGTGTGTGTGTACCTCATAGGATTTGGTTTCCAGGTCTTTTAAGTGTTCTTCCGCTCCAGGCAGACTTTTGTAGTAGGCCATGTTTTTCTGCATCATGTCGTCTTCCGGATGCTTCAGCAGGAAGGTGTGAGCAGCAGACACGGCCTTGGCCAGGTTGTTCGACTGAGACACAGAGGAAAAACACACACAAGTACCATTTATTTTTGGCTACACCAACAAACAGCAGCATGGACAATACAGGGTCACTAACTGTGTCACTGCCCATCAAAAAATTACTAAATACAAGCAAATTTAGAGACGTATGTATGTTTTGTCACTACTATCAGCTTGATTTCAACAGTTTACCTCATAATATTTTCGTTCAGTAGTTCTGTGAACTATTTGTCCATAATAATAATTCCATTAATAATTGATAACAATCATAATAACAATAAAAATGTGCATAGATCAATCACTTTGGAAAACAGACCGATGGAAGGACAAAGAGATAGGAAAATCAAATTAATGAATAAATTACTTGAAGGTTGGAAAACATAAATCAACACTAATAAATAAATAAATGGATAATTTAATGAAGCAAATCAATTATTTTAAAGCTCAAAATGAGATAAACAGTACTGAATGAACTGTTCATAAATTAATCAATTACTCAATTGAAAGTACAAACACCAGTTTAAAAAGCACACACACACACACACACATTACATCTATATCAAGACAATAAATACACCTCTGATAGATCTGCATTTATCTTTTTCATCTACAAGTTTTTATTTTATTCTTCACATGTTACTTCCAAACCATAAACGATGTGTACTCCACAAGATAAACCTTAAATTTGAAGAAGTGGTGAAGAGAGAAGTCCTTGTTTCCGGATATCTATTTCTATCCCTCGTTAGTCATTCCATAACTACAGGCTGGTTAGAGTTGTGGGATCTGTTTTTAACCCTCTCGTGCATCCGTGGCACATCAGGAGAAATACCTGGAACTAGTAAAAACATCACTTCTTGTTGATCCTCCACTCAACCGGGACACACAGTGAATGTTTTAACCTCTTCGCCTTGTTTGACCTCTGTCACTCTCTCTCGCGCGCGCGCTGCTCCTGTCGGTCCTCTACCTTGAAGTATGCGTACTGCAGGTATCTGTACGGCTCCCTCCTCTCGAACTCGTCGATGGTGTCCCGGCTGGGCATGGTCTGCCGGAAGGCGGGCAGCCCCTGCTTGCAGCGCTTCAGGCACTGCGCGCGCTTCATCACGTTCCCGAAGGCGCGCAGCTCCGGGAACTCCTCGAACCTCTGCTCGTCCTCCAGCCGCACCGAGCTGCAGTTGAGGTTGCAGAAGGCCTCGCTGTCCCGCAGCAGCCGGTAGAGGCGCAGGGACACCTCCATGTACTCCACCGTCTCCTTCCACTTCTCCCCGGTGTACTGGTCCAGCGCGTGCTTGTAGGCGGACTCCAGCGGCATCAGCTCTTGCCGGGGGAAACTCCTGAAGCTGTACTTCTCGTACTGGGAGTCCGCCGCGGCGGAGAGCAGCGCCACGAGCAGAGCGGAGAGGAGTTTGGGAGACGTGGACGGGGCCATTTTTGTAGGCTGGTGCAAATGGTGGAGGGGCTGGGATGATCCGGGGCTGCGTGTTGGTCCTGGGACCGCCTCAAGATCCACAACGTATCCGGGGCAGGAGGCTCCCCTCCCCCGCGGGCTCAGGGCAGGACCAGGCGCTCCGGACCGGGGCTCCTCCTCCCACTGATCCGCTGAAGTAAATCCCTGCTCTTGTTCTGGTTTGAATTACTCCCCCTTAGAGTTTAATTCAACAGAATAAAGTCTTTTTAATGAGTTGACACGTGAAGGATTTGGAAAAAAAACATGCATGAACCCAAACTATACTGCATTCTAACCTCCTGATTTTACTTGATTACTCTATTTAACGCTGCTCTGGAAAAGTTTTTACCTTTTTTCCCCTCCTTACAGTCACCAATTAAACCCCCGGTGAGTTTCCCTCCCCCTCTTCTGCCACGTAGAAACATTCCTGTTTGATGTGCCTCAGCTCCAAAAAGGGCCCAGACACATCTGCGTCTGTGCGTAAAACCAGCAGCGCGACCCTGCACGTTACTGCAGTTTGGGTGTAATTCAGAGGGGGTGCGGTCAGATTGGAGGATTATTCTCATTTCAATGTCCCCCTGAGGGGACGAGTCTGAGCTCGGGAGACCCTTTCGCTACCACGTTGACACATCTTGGAGGGCTTCAACTGCGCAAGAGCAATACGTGGTGCCCCAACTACCCCATTCAGTTTGAAAGCGCATTAAATCACCCAAGATGTCACGGACAAACACCGGAAACATGAGCCGTGGTTTCAAAACAAAAGATCTTTTTCAACCCTATTGTGTAATTTAAATCCTCCACAGTCTCTTGCAGATGTTAAACTGTACATTCCTATTGCATTACTTTTGTTTCTGCGCTGAAACTTTGCATTTTAGCGATCAGAGAAGTTTTAGCTGGAATAGTTAAAACCGGATATGGCGCGTTTGTTATGTGAGACTTGACACACGATCCTTCCTCCACTGGGACCAGGGGCAGGACTACGATCCAAGTCTCGTTGGAGGAAACCAAAGTACCGGGGACCTGGGAGTGAGCGCGCACACCTACAGGCCGTACCCTCTGTTAATGCCACCTCCCGAGAGCTCGCGACTGCTAAAAATGATCGGCTGCATGCAGGGCTTTCTGTATCTGTCGGTGCTGGTGACGTTCGCCGCCTGCAACGCGCCCCCGGTCCCGTTAGACGACATCCTCATTGAGAAAACGTTCGTGCCGGAGCAGTGCGCCCGGGCGGTTCAAGTGGGAGACTATGTCAGGTACCACTACATCGGCACGTTTCCGGACGGAAAGAAGTTTGACTCCAGGTGAGAATCTCTTACACACACACACACACATACACGCACTCACACAGCAAGGGCAGGTTTGGGGCAGGGGGGGGGGGACCGGGTGAACCGTGCAAGCGGCGTGCACGGTGCGTAAAAGTGCGCGTCTGGTGGATTGTCTCTGTGAGCCACGCAGGCAAGCAGGGAGGCTGAGCAGTGGAAGTTAACGCAAGGTCTCTAAACCACCTCCAGAGGGAATACCACAGAATCCCCGCTCTAATGGGAGGCGGACTTTAGATTTTAGAAATTATTTCTCATCACATTATCATCATTTTAGTCTTTTTCCGGTTGAGTAAATTCCCACAGTACCTCTGAAAGTACCAGAGCTCCACTTTGGAATTAAAAAAAAGTGTATACACAGTTAGAGCAATGCATTTTAAAGTGGACCTAAACCTCCATAAGTGACCCAAAGCACAATAATTTGTGTAAATACTTAATAGTTAAAACAGCCGCTTTAGTAGTTGTGGCATCTTTTCCCATAGTCCCCCCAAATCATGAAATAGACCAAAGTGAAGTGTCAATAAAACTTTTTTTTTTTTTTCAGGATGCTTTAGACTAAATGAATGGCTATTCAGACATAAAAATAAAATAAATGAACGTGTGCTTTTGTTAATTCTGCAGCTATGACCGTGGCACCACTTACAATGTATTTGTTGGCAAGAAGCAGCTGATTGAAGGCATGGATAAAGCTCTGGTGGGGATGTGTGTCAACGAGAGGAGTCTGGTGAAGATCCCTCCTCAGCTCGCCTACGGGAAACAAGGATACGGTCTGTATACTTGGATGTGTGTCAAACTTCCCTCTGTTCCATCATCCACAGCTGAATTGTTTGGAGTGAGGACAAAAAAAAAAAAAAACACACTTTTAGTGTTGCTAGAAAGTGTATGCGAAGACGAGTGTGGCTGTTTACGTGGCGGTTATAACTACAGTCAGATGATCTACTCAGCCCATAGAAACATAGAACACTTTGTTTGGGACAGGGGCAAAAGCTCAAGGAGCAGAAATGACAGTCTCTGCAGAGAGCACGGTGCTGTGCCGAGGCACGGGGAGGGAAGTGGGCTGCTCTTAAGCATCCATGTTGAATGATGTCAGGAGGACATCACAGACCAGGAAGTAGTTCAGGAGGCAGCCAGAGTCTGTGCAGAGCAAGCAAAAGCGTGTAGACGTGTAGAGAAATCTGAGGTCCTCTGCTAATCTGAGCCTGTTTGCCACAGGAAGTGCAGGTTTGTTCGCCAAATGACAAGAAAAAGAAACTTATCTAACAACTTTTTAGAGACTGATGCCTCACGTATAGCAGGAAATACTCAGATAATAGGACAGAGAGGAAGGCAGGGGGCATGTATGGGCAGGTCAAAGCAGAGGCAGTGTCCTTTACTACTCTGTATCAAAGGGATCAGGAAGCCTTGAGAAGGTAGCTGAAGGGTGTGATTGAGGATTTCTGAAGCGTTAGAAAAAAGATTCAGATGAAAAAGAGACTGCCAGCTCATCAGTTACAGTGATTTAATGGCTACCGTGCACATATTCTGGCCACGTTTATTCAGTTTGCTTTACTTTACGTCTGTTTTACAGGTGTGAACTTTGTGTAAATTACAAAACCAGAGATGCAAATATTGACAATGATAAGCAGACATTACATAAAGACTTAAACAGATTGTGGGATAATTGCACTGACTGTATACACGTATACTGTTTCACATCTATTTGAGGAGACTAGAGCCTGTTTGAAACTAAGAGCTACTTTGACCTTACAAGCTATTATGAACTATGAGGGGCTATTTGGTCCCAACATCCTGAATAATTACAGTTTAGAGTGCAATTCACATTGTTTTAACAGACCACTTCTATTGAAACATGGTCTGAGCTGTGCAGCCAGGAGACTGTGGTGAACCTTGACCCATCTCGTTCTTTCTTCAGTTGATAATTTCACTTAATTTGAACCAAAATGCCGTCAGCGCCTGCCTTGTGGCTGGTTTCAGCTGGCTCTCGCTCCACTAACACTGCTGGTCTGCGTAGCTTAGGTTGATGAACGTGTTCAGCAAAGGCCAAATGAGAAATCAGAACAGAATTCTCTCTGCTTTCGCCTGCAGGAACCATCATCCCTCCCGACGCCATCCTGCACTTCGATGTCCTGCTGCTGGACGTGTGGAACCCGGACGACGGCGTGCAGACCAACACCTACCACACGCCGCCCGTCTGCTCCAGAAAGGTGGAGGTGTCGGATTTTGTCCGTTACCACTATAACGGCACCCTGCTGGACGGCACCCTGTTTGACTCCAGGTTTTTCTTTGACACTTCGATTGTTGAGCATGCCGACAGTCACACCGACACGCACCGGCACTCTCCTCACATTCGCTCTCCGCTGCAGTCACACCCGCATGCGGACCTACGACACTTACGTCGGCATCGGCTGGCTGATTGCCGGTATGGATCAGGGCCTCCTGGGAATGTGTGTCGGAGAGAGACGTATCATCACGATGCCCCCATCACTCGGGTACGGAGAGAACGGAGACGGTACGTGAGCACAATTTAATAACTACTCATTTTGTTCCTGATTTGTGTTATTATGAGCTAAATTACGATTTTAAAGAATTCGCTATTTGGAGTAAAGCTTGAAACTGATGATTGTCATGGAAACATAAACATAAAGCAAAAAGTAATTCATGGGGGAAAACAGATAAACACACACATTTCAGCTTTAACTTTTAATGATGTGCCAGTGTCACAGTGGATCTCAAAGAACTTCAGAGATTGATGTACAAAATCTGATTCTCAGTAGATTTGATGTAATCTTTTAATCTATTTGATATCAATGTGATTTATCATCATCAACATTGTGTGTTTGTGATTACAGTAAGAAGAGATGAATAGCACTTCATGTTATTGGATGTTTTCGAATATTTCACTTTGTTCGGGATTAAAATGGTTTAAGCCTGAACCTTTAAGAAGTGTAAATACTTTGGGTCTAATTTATTTCAGAGAGACTGGTTGTAAACTTTCTTTTTCTCGCTATATTATATATAAATTATCTTAATTGGAAATGCTGGTTGCAACACCTCAATAAATCTTCTTTAAAAGGATATCTGACACCACTTTCTAGACAAAGCCCTTTCACTTCAAGTCTGTGTTTAACGTTTAGACATTTTGATGTTAGTACTATCATTTATTTCTGTCTGTTGCTCTAGCCATGTTCAAAATAATTAATAATTTTTCTTCTCTCGTCAGGGAGCGACATCCCCGGACAGGCGTCTCTGGTCTTCGACGTCGTCTTGCTGGACCTCCATAACCCCCGGGACGGGATCACGGTCACCAACCAGCAGGTGCCCGAGTCCTGCACCAGGACATCCGTGGCTGGAGACTTTGTCCGCTACCACTACAACGGCAGCCTCCTGGACGGCACCTTTTTTGACTCCAGGTTTGTAGATCGTTTGGGGCAGTATTCTCACCATAGACAGATTTACTGAACTCCTCCATGATTCTCACTGTATTCCACTCTATGCTGCCTCTCGGGCGGCCTCAGGGTGGCAGCATCGCTCTGTGCACTGAAGGTCCTCCACTGCAGAATTGAAACTTAAAGCAAGAAACTGTAATCATGAAGCACTGCATGCACCCTCATCCTTTTGAAACTTTAACCACTTCCTGTCAGACTATAATAATCAATAGTGTGTGTTAGTCAAAGGAAGAAAAAAAAACAGCAACTCATGCAGCAGATTCTGAGACAGGCTGAGTCAGTTTCTCAAGGCTGCTGTGCTGAATGGGGAAACGAAAAGCTGGAAGAGGAAACCGTTTGATTTGAAATATGGAAAGCATCCAATACGGAGCTCATTCTGAGGAGGATTTTCGCTGATTTGTGCAGCCTTGTAGGTTCAAGGTGTCATGAAAGTTCAGCCGCCCTTCTTTCTCAACAACTTGTCTGTATTGGAGTGTGTGTGTGTGTGTGTGTGTGTGTGTGTGTGTGTGTGTGTGTGTGTGTGTGTGTTTGTGTGAGTGATGAGTCACAGGTGAAAGGGGCTGTGAGTGAGGAGGGCGCAGGTTAGGGTTGGCTGTGAAGTTGTAAACCTGAAATGCTTTTTTTTGGGGGGGGGGGGGGGGGCAGAAAGCAGCTTGACCTTTAACCTGGTTGATAAACTCCAAGTGTTCTGTTACATCAGTGTGCTTCATCCTGTTAAATCCAGCTGACTTCGTTCATATATCTGATAAGTAAAGAACCGTTATTTTTATTTATTTATTTTTTTTTTACGCTGTCTGGGTGGCTTCCTCATTTTATGATTTCTGTGATATTTGGTGTAAAAGTAAAATATGTTGTAATGTTTCTTGAGTCTAACCTTCAGTACTTAATGGGACTCAGCGACTTTTGCAAGTGAAAATTAAAACTCTGTGACCATATACTGTTGACAGATTGTCAGGCTCAAACCCTTTATCATTTAGCAATGATAATAAAACATATTTTGAAACAGAAATAAATGTTAATATAAGGTAATTATTAATTGAGTACATGTGTAGGTTAACATGTGTACGTACAATATAACGATGCATTCCAGTATATTGTATATAAATGTGTTAGTTTTAACTGCATCAGGTGATTAACAGGTTTTTTCCCTTGTTTTCTAAGACTTTGTACTCATGTTTTTTTCCCTCATACTCATTTTCTGTTTTAATACATTTCAACAACACCTTTCTGATTTGTCCAAAAGGATTTTTTTCAACAAATCAGTTCTCGATGATACCGATCACTTCTAATAAAATAGCCTCCATCCATCTTTAGTCAAACACATCATGATTCTCTGCCCTCATCGTGTAACGGGCTAGACTGCTTAATGTACCCTCCATCACAAGACAGCGTTATTTTTCCTCAAATATTCTATGTTTAATATTTAAAGAAAAAAAATCCAAATTAAAATACTTTGCCTTTAATTTGAGAAACTTTACAGGGAGTGTTCATGCACAGCCAAGACGCCCACGCTTGAAACCGTGCCTTCCTACCCTGATTCCATCTCTTTTGCACCACACAAACAAGTGGATCCATCCACCTTCTACACCACTTTAGAAACGCTCAAGGTTTTGGGTTTTGATCCCAAAGTCATGAATATTTCACCCGTGATTCCATTTTCTTATTATTCCAGTTATTCTCGTAATCGTACGTATGACACCTACGTGGGCCAAGGCTACGTGATCGCCGGCATGGACGAGGGTCTGATTGGAGTCTGTGTGGGAGAGAAACGCACCATCACCATTCCTCCACATCTTGCCTATGGAGAGGAGGGGACAGGTGGGTTTATATCCGTGTGTGTGTGTGTGTGTGTGTGTGTGTGTGTGTGTGTGTGTGTGTGTGTGTGTGTGTGTGTGATATTTTGATTAAAAATGCTCTCATCTTCAATATTTGCTATTCCCTTCCCTTCTTGCGTCCTCAGGCTCTAAGATCCCCGGTTCGGCCGTGCTGGTGTTTGATGTTCACATCATCGACTTCCACAACCCTGCCGACAGCACCGTGGTCACCGTCACTTCAAAGCCAGAGGAGTGTGACGTGCACACCAAGAAGGGAGACTTCGTCAAATACCACTACAACGCCTCTCTGATGGACGGCACGCCCATCGACTCCACGTGAGTCAAGCAGACGCTTTTAACTGACCGTGAACAGGAAATTACCACAAATTCTGCAATATAAATAGAGGAAAAACAATGAGAAACAAAATGAAATCACATCCCCAAAATAAAATGTTGTCATCTAAAATACATTCATATGTATATATTCACTTATGTGTGTTTTAATATTAGAATTAGAAGATACATAACACAATCATGTGTCAGGATAAAGCTGAAGCTAAACTTAAAAATCATGAATTAACTTGGATATCATTTTAAATTTTAAAAGGTTAAGATATTTAGGTATTTTACACATTTATCCTGAATTAAAGACTGAAAGTCTGACAACTGTGATGCGCCCACAAACAAATGATTTTGCCAAATATACAAATTTAGTGTTATTCTGGGGTTTTTTTTTTCCAGGTATAATTATGGAAAAACATACAACATTGTGCTTGGAGCGAACCAGGTCGTCCCCGGGATGGAGGACGGACTCATGGACATGTGTGTGGGAGAGAAAAGACACCTCGTCATTCCTCCCCACCTGGGCTATGGAGAGAGAGGAGTCAGTAAGTCAAACACAACTTCTCACAACTCTGACCCTGCATACAAACGAAATCTAGTGGCGGAATAGTGAAACTGCAAATAGAAAACATGACGAGAGTCTCAGCTGGTGCAAACTCAGCATGTCTTCTGTTTTATTGAATTAAAATCGCTCAATTGATAATTCCATCTAGGTAGAAACATGTCGCCTCAGTTCTCAGAAAGAACAGAAAAAAGTAAATAATTAAAAAAAATAGTAATATATAGGAAAGTCCCTATTCATGCAAAGCACGAGTTCTGCACGCGAGTTGTTCATGCCCAGATTTAACCACTCAGGAAGAGATACAAACTCTTGAGGTTACAATCCGTTCATCATCTGCTGCAAACCGTCACATTCTGCCACACCTTTGTGCAGAAAGAGCAAACATTAGCAAAAGCTTGTGAGTTGGATTACCACCACAAAAATATCTTATCAGTTAAATACAGTCAGCGTGCATGAACGGAGTATATAATAATATATGATTAAATGAGCATACATGATGACAGTTATAAAATGTGAAAAACATGAATGAAAAAAAAACATGAATGAAAAAAAAAACATGTTTTTACATATATGGTTAATTTGAAGCATTTCTGGATGCAAATAACCCTTACCATGAATGAGCACGGCACAGGTTCGATTTATCAACACTGACTGCGATAGACATTTACAATTATGGATTGTTTTCCTAATTTCATTCATATGACAGAATTTAGAACCTCTTCTACGTCCAGATAAATAGAGGGGATTTCCTCCCTCACCAATTTCTAATTGTATCATCTTGATTGCTTATTTGCCCCCTCCCTCTTTCGACCTATGGTGACATGGATACAATCGTTCAGAAAAGTCTCCCAATTGAAAAATAAACATACATAGAAGTTTAGATCATCATATTATTTCATGCTCATAATATTGCTGCAAGCACACAATCCTGCGTCAGTCTAACCTTTCAGAAACACACACACAGCTCAGCTGTTGGTCATTAGTCATCATCTGTCTTCTATCACAAACTGGTTTCTTTTCTTAAGCAGTACATCTGAAATATTCCTTATTTGTCCTAATGACCTTCTCCAGGTTCACTGTGATTTAAGGTGTAATGTGTTTTTACACACACATGGTCCAGGGTAGATTCTACACACTGACTGTGGCAAAAACTTACACAATATATCGAACCACGCTTTGTCTCTGTCTGAGTACATTCAATGCACAGCACATGACAAAAAACGGCTTGCACCTGCAAATTTCACAGCATGTGAAGATAGAAAGGCCTCGAGTTGACATTCACAGCACCATATAGTGGTTTTCCCACCACGTACACATTCTGTGTGTGTGTGTGTGTGTGTGTGTGTGTGTGCAGCTGGCGAGGTCCCAGGCAGCGCCGTGCTGGTGTTTGACATCGAGCTGGTGGAGATGGAGGAAGGACTTCCTGAAGGTTACATGTTCATCTGGAACGAGGACGTGTCCCCCGACCTCTTCGCCGAGATGGACAAGAACGAGGACAAAGTGGTGGAGCCCTCTGAGGTGTGTGTTCACACCTGAAGCATTTGTCTCTTGTCTTGTCGCTGCCAGTCGGCGTGACTTTCCCGTTCGTCTGTTTCCACAGTTCACCGACTACATACTGCAGCAGGTGAACGACGGCAAGGGTCGCCTGGCCCCCGGCTTTGACCCCTATCGGATCATTGACAACATGTTCTCCAACCAGGACCGCGATGGAGACGGAAAGATCACAGAGGCAGAGTTCAAACTGAAGGCAGATGAGTCTGCTGCCCATGACGAGCTATAACGGGACTGGGTGGGGGGTTGGGGCAGGACAGAGGGTCCGTTGTTGGAGGGTGGGAGGGGGGTCGCTTTATATGCAAACATGTGTGAGGAGAGGGATACGCTGAGTTCAAGTTTGTACTTTTTTCTACTTTGTCAACTGAAGCGACAGTTAATCCAGTTTACTGAGTGCCAAATATGACTGAGAAGAAAAAGAGAGATTTTATAGTAAAATGAATATATTAAAATAGATAGAATAAAAAAAAAAACTAATTTGAAGACTGATGACAGTGAATGACTTGATTTTGTTTTACCTCTTTGCTCATCAAGTTCTTCATGCCTACTTATCTGTAAGTTTTTTTTTAGTTTTGAAGGGTATAAAAGCACTCCTAAAAAAACTTCAGTCTCACTCCAAAATCGCATTTGACATTCTTTTGACTTCACAGACTATTTTATCACTGTTATGTCGTGTCGCTCTTTATTTTCCTCAAACATCAGAGTCTTCCAGTAGCGTCTATTGCTCGCCGCAGTATGGTCGCATGGAAAGAAGTTACTTTTCTTTCAAAGTTGCTGCCTTTTTGAAAAGTTGAAACCTTTCATTTCTCCCCCCTGTTTCTTTGAAGTCTAATTTCAGATCGTAATATGATTCATGGGGCATCATTCACCCTCTGACATTACACTGAAAGGCAGGCTAGTCCTGAAATGTTTTTCAGTCTTTCACTTTTTGTCATTTCTTTGTTTTTTGTCTGTTGTCGTGTGGTCTGTGTGTTTTTGACAGAGAGAGAGAGAGAAATGCATGTATGTATGTGTGTTGTTTTTGTGTTTTTATTCAGGACAGTACTAGGAGTTGATGGGAACTGTGTCATTTAAGTTTTTTTGAATTAAAATGGCATGACCCAAAAATACCAGGTGTGTTGTTTTTTTTGTGTGTTCCTAACATTTTGTTTTTGTTGCTGTTGAAAATATCCTTTTTATTCATCTAATTCTCTGAGATGGTGAATTTTAGGTTTTCATTATCTATGAGCCACACATTTCCAGGAAGAAAGGCTTGAAATTTTGTGGATTTCTGTGGATGTTCTAATTAAACCAGATACTTTAGAATCACTTTTCACTAGCTGGTTGTTAAGTAGTGAAATAAACCCAGACGGGACAGATTGAATCGCTTTACTCTGCCTCCAGGTTCTTCACAGAAAATACAGCTCACTGTGGGTCAGTGTGGAGGCTGTGGTGGAGAGGAGGAAACTGAACAAACTGTTATCTATTATGGATAACTCTGACCACCCTCTCCACCACACACTGGACAGACGGCGGAGCTCCTTCCCCAACAGACTGCTGCAGCTCTGCTGTCACAAGGACAGACACAGGAAGTCATTCCTGCCACAGGCCATCACTCTGTACAATAACTCTCACCTGGCCGACAGAGGAAACTCAGCGGTGTGCTGCTTAGGTCCATTTCTCTGGATAGTAACCTTATCCTGATAATATTTATCATCCTAGCAGTCCTTATTTTTCCTTTATCCCGCTCAGCATACTTTTCATATCTTCTCTCTCACTTTCTCGTGTCCTTAATTTTACTCTTTTGACTGTACCCACTGTATATGTATGTATGCGCGGGTGTGTATATATGTGGATATGGGTTTATGTGTGTATATGTATGTATGCATATATGGGTATCTGTATATGGGCATGTATGTACCTGTATTAATGACACCTGTTTGAACTCATCAGTATAAAAGACACCTGTCCACAACCTCAAACAGTCACACTCCAAACTCCACTATGGCCAAGACCAAAGAGCTGTCAAAGGACAACAGAAACAAAATTGTAGACCTGCACCAGGCTGGGAAGACTGAATCTGCAATAAGTAAGCAGCTTGGCGTGAAGAAATCAACTGTGGGAGCAATTCTTAGAAAATGGAAAACATACAAGACCACTTCTTGTGTTTGGAGGAGAAAGAATGCTGAATTGCATTCAAAGAACAGCATACCTACTGTGAAGCATGGGGGTGGAAACATCATGCTTTGGGCTGTTTTTCTGCAAAGGGACCAGGACGACTGATCTGTGTAAAGGAATGAGTGAACGGGGCCATGTATCGTGAGATTTTGAGTGAAAACCTCCTTCCATCAGCGAGGCCATTGAAGATGAAATGTGGCTGGGTCTTTCAGCATGACGATGATCCAAAACAAACCGCCCGGGCAACAAAGGAGTGGCTTTGTAGGAAGAATTTCAAGGTCCTGCAGTGGCCTAGCCGTTTGACCTCTCATTGCCAACAAAGGGTATATAACAAAGTATTGAGATGAACTTTTGTTATTGACCAAATAGTAACTTTCCACCATAATTTGCAAATAAATTCTTAAAAAATCAAAATCAGACAATGTGATTTTCTGGATTTTTTTTTTCTCATTCTCTCTCTATGGTGACAATTACAGGCCTCTCATCTTTTTAGGTGGGAGAACTTGCACAGTTGGTGGCTGAATACTTTCTTTGCCCCACTGTATAGTCTTCATTGTTATTGTTGAGAATATATTTATTTCTGTGTAAATTATATGCATAGAATTTATTTTTTGTTTTTTTATGATGCTGCTGTTGCAACACCAGAATTTCCCAGCATGAGATTAATAAAGTAATACTCTCTCTACTCTACTCTCCCTCTACTCTACCTGAACTAAAGAAGATGCTAAGAAGAAGACTGGAAGAACATCAGACTAAATCTGGATGAGAGACAATGATGCTAGACACCATGGGCAGAACAAAACAATCAAAGGAGTATTTTAGAGTTCTAGTAGTTTCTAGTAGTTTGTAGATATGCATATAGTTTTGAGACAAATGTTGCATCTGAGGCTTTACCATTTATGGTTTTTATCATGTTGAAAATCAGTATGAATAAAAATAAAATATAATTAATATGGAAGAAGCAATATTGTGATGATTTAAATATAATAGCAATAATAATCATAAAAGTGATCATAAAATGAAAATGTAACAAAATTAATTAGAATTGTGACTATATATAACAATGCAATATGATTATCAGAATCATACAATCATATCAATAACAATCAAATACAATATACATCCTTAAACAAATTCTATCAATAAAAACCTCAGCCTGAACAGTTTATGAGTTAATTTCGTTCTGTTTATGTCTGTGTGTCCTCCATGCCTGATTTTTATAAAAAACTAGAATAGAAGCTGAAAACTGGTCGATTTATGATCACTTCTACGGTGAGACTTATCAAACTCCTCAGTGTGCCGTGGAAGCAAGGTCCACTCCGCCACGCAGGCACGTGGTGAGGCGTCTCCGTCTGTGTGTGGATGGGAGGAGGATGGGAGGAGGATGGGAGGAGCGGGAGGAGTCACTCACCTCACCGCCTACAAGCAGCAGCACATCGGAGGAGGTTCCTCATCCTGCCTCCAGTGTCCCGCAGCAGCATCAGATGAGAGGACGACGCCTTCTGAAGCGGCGCGCTTCAAGACTGCGGAATCATGAACAGCATCAGGCTGCGCTGCCAGGTCGGTGTATACACACACACACTCACACACGCACACTTTGCATTGTAGAGATTTGACGCTTGAACTTTGGCCACGTTTTGGCGTGGATCCTGTGACACCCGCGTTTCAGTCGGTGTCATGAAAGAAAGTTACCATGTTCACGCGACCCCAGGGTTCGCGCTTTTCCGTTGCAGAGAAGTTTGACTTTCAGGCGTCAGATTTGAGAGAGAAAACGATGTTATTAGTGGGTGTGTTTTGGAGTGACGGCACGCGCAAATCGAGGCAATGGCAACTCGCCAACTCACCGTTGCAACTTGCTGCTGGTGTTGTGCAGAGTTTTGCCTGCACGCCGGGAGATGTGCGGGCGCGAGCGCGTCCACGCGGACGGTGTGCGTTTTCTCTCCGTGCTGACGCGACTCTGCTGGAGTGCTCATGAGCCCAGGTAGAGTTGAACTATGGTAGGAAAAGTTTGCTCCTTTGCTTCTGGTGTGTTAGCAGGCAGCAGCTAGCGGCTCGCGGCTCCTCCAGGAGGATGAGAGAGAACAAAACAAACAAACCCAGAGTGATGCTGGACTGAAGGGGAAGCTGACCTCAACCTACAGATGTTTGTGTTCTCTATTAAAACAAGGTCATTCGGCACTGAAAATATTTTAAATTTTGGATAATATCAATGTTTTGAATTAAACTGACAAGCTTTTTTCTCTATATCGCCCAGCCCTACTCACAAGGTGTGTTTGATCCTTGAATTGACAAATGTATTTCCTGGTTCAATTAGAGAAGTGTTTTCCTCACAGTGCTGTTCACATGCACTATGAGGAAACATGCAAAGGCATCATGAAGACACCTCACGTTTGATAAAGTGTTCCTAACAGGAGTTTTTCACACAGAAGCGATGATTGTTACTCATCAGGATGATCTGCAGCCAGGGACAGTCTTTTCCTCCACAGTTAGGGACTGAAGTTTGTTCTCCAAGACGACTGAGAACCTCTCCTTCTGGGGTTTTATCGAAGAATGGTCGGTCCTGACCTCAACCCACTTTAATGGTGGCACACCCAAACCACCCCAACCCCAAACAAAAAAGGGCAGCAACAATTTAAAGATAAAGCTGTTCTGTGCAGCGTGGGTGGGTTAACTGTGCTTCAGGGCAGCATTTCCTTTAAAACGTGCTTCCTGATGTTGTGGTGACTGTGCCACGGGCCAAGTGTGGCCGCCTCTTATCACACAGCACACAATCTTGTTTAGACGACACGCTGACCTTCCTTCCCTCGGCACACAGCCGAAACAACTGCCATGCTGGCTCTCCTTCCCCTGCATCTATTTTTTACACTCTACACATTCAGTTAATTTAGCATGGGGGCTAAAAAATCAAAATGTTGCATTTTGTAAATGCTTAACAATGCACACTGTGATAGACGGACACACATGGGCCCAAAGCATTGTTACATTTAAACTGCCATCAACATTTCAACATCAGACTAGGGGCGTATTGCATAAAAGTAGGATTCATTCATCCAGGACAACTGAGATATCTCAGCTTAATCTCTTATCTTAGGCACACAGTTCAACAGGCTCCAGATGAGAAATATGAACAGCCAATTAGAGAAATGCCTAGTTAACTGACGGAAAGCATCTCTCAGTTTTACATAACTGTGCGAACACAACTTTACAGTTAACAGGCAGCATCAGATTTAGAGCTGCACGATTTGGGGAAAAGGTGCGATTGGCGATTAGTTGGACAATATTGCGATTGTGCTTGCGATTTAAAAAAAAAAAAAAAAAAAAAAAAGTTGGTTCATCCTGAGTCTACAGACTTGCTTGGTTATCACTGGGAATAAATCAAGGAAAAAGCAGAGATTTTAGAGGATTTTAATTGTGTAATAATTCTCAAAATATCCAAACTTACTGTATACAGTGTCCAGCACAACAGTACTGTTTTATTTTTATCCAAAATAACACAATTATGCATTGTACAAACTAAAAAGGCACATCTCTGTAAACTGAAAACGGTGTGAAGTATCTTCTGTGTGATACATACACTGGAATGATGACACAAAACTTTACCACAGATAGGGTTGGGCGCTATGAACAAAATCTTATATCACGGTATCAGAAATTTCATATCACGGTAACAGTATATATCACGGTGTGTATTTTTCCCCTGTAAATTCAAATAATTGCTTAAAAATAACCAAACTGTCACATTTGCTCATTGTCCCGTTTTGTTTTTTAAACTCCGGTTTATATAACTTCAATTATTAAAAAAAAAAAAAAAAAAAAAAAAAAAATCACAACTTGAAAGAAAAAAAGACCTGAGTTTTTAGCGTCACTCCTGGAGCCGCTAGTCTCTGCATCCGCCATTATGGCTCCCACCTCTCCTGGATACGCTGGTGTTGTTCGCGAGCGCACCCTGTGCTTACCTGGCCAATGACACGCAGACAAAGGTAGGACTTAAATGTTTCCTGGGTTTCAATATCCTGTTTTGGATCAAACGATTCCTGTAACTGTAACTGAGACTTCTGCACCTTTCAGCAGGTATTTGGGCCACTCCTCTTGAGCAAACTGCTCCAGTTGCCTCAGGTTGGAAGGGTACCTTTTCCAGACGGCGTGTTTCAGCTCCTTCCAAAGATGTTCGATAGGATTTAGGTCAGGGCTCATAGGCCACTTGAGAATAGGCCAGTGTTTTTCTCTTAGCCATTCTTGAGTGTTTTTAGCTGTGTTTTGGGTCATTGTCTTGTTTCAAGACCCATGACCTGCGACTGAGACCGAGCTTTCTGACACTGGCAGCGCATTTCTCTCTAAAATCCCTTGATAGTCTTGAGGTTTCATTGTACCCTGCACAGATTCAAGACACCCTGTGCCACATGCAGCAAAGCAGCCCCAGAACATGACAGAGCCTCCTCCATGTTTCACAGTAGAGACAGTGTTCTTTTCTTGATATGCTTCATTTTTCCTTCTGTGAACATAGAGCTGATGTGCCTTGGCAGCAACTTCCATTTTTGTCTCAGCTGTCAATAGAACATTCTCCCAGAAGCTTTGTGGCTTGTCGACATGTAGTTTGGCAAATTCCAGTCTGGCTTTTTTATGATTTGTTTTTCACGTTGTTACCATTCTTATGATCCGTCTCTTTAATTTGTCATCAATTTTCCTCCTTCGGCCACGTCCAGGAAGGTTGGCTACAGTCCCTTGAATCTTGAATTTCTGAATAATATGTGCAACTTTCATCACAGTAACATCAAACTGCTTGGTGACGGTCTTATAGCCTAAGCGGATTTATAAAAGATGTAGAACAGCAACATGTCCTCTGCAAGGAATTCCGTGCGCGCGTGCGTTTGTGCATGTGAGAGAGAGAGACAGGGAGAAAGAGAGGAATATCCCGGTTGAAAGGCACATTAAATACTGTTCTGCGCATGTTCGGCTCACACTTTTTTTTTTCTCACAACATGCAGAGACAGCCTGCAGCGCCCTTCTTCCTCTGTGGTTTCTGTGTAAAATAAGGTTGAACATGCAAACGGCACACCTAGTGGCATGAAGTGCAAATGCAGTCACGGCGTCGTCTGTGCGCCGCGGTTTTGAATGGGAACAGGCGAACTAGGCAGCCGCCTCGGGCGCAGTGTACAGGGGAGGGCGCCGTGGCCGTACAAGGGGCGCCCCGACGCTCCATGTTCTGTGTGAGCACTGCTCTGCGCCGCTCCGACGCTGCATGCAAGTACCGCACCGCACCGCTCCCCACAGCCCAGCACCAACCACCCAAAACCCGCCCCCCGCCGTCTCGTCTCATCTCGTCTCGATCTCGTGAGACATCTCATCTCGTGGAATTTGTGTCTCGTCCCACCCCTATCGTTCAACCCTAATATGGTGGTTTTTGCAGTCTTGGAGGAAGTCCTGTTTCCCCCCTCAAGGCTGCTCACTTGATCGTCCTTGGCTGATATACTGATTTCTGCTGTTGGCATTCGTCATGTAAACCGGGCCTTAATGCTTCACTGTTTCATACCTTATCTTCTTACCAGTGTCTGCATGACTGATGTGCGTCGTCTTCTCGTAGGTCTGCCTCACCTCCTTCAACTCGGTGTACTCATTCAAGTCACATGTGCAGTCACATAGAGCGGTGAGTGTTTGAAACATGTACATATTGCACTGTGTGTTGTGGTGAACAGTTTTACTAGGTACTGCTTTTCATTTTATTTGGCAACTTGTTGTCTCGTATTTTGACCCATGCAGAATTTTTCATGACCGATGAAATTAATTCACCTTTCCTCTATTTTTACCCGCAGAAAATAAAAGAAATCTTCCAGAATGGTAACGAATGCTATTTGTTTGTAGATGTGTGTTCAATTTGTGCACTGAGCAACATACTAACTCAGAATTCCCTGGTTTGCTTTTGCATTTTTCTTCTTCTCAGATAATGTCGTCATGTCTGGTAAGCTTGTCATCATTCAATCCTTACGTATATCATGCTCCGCTTAAAACTTATCAAGGCCTCTTTATCATGAAGTAGTTCAAAGAATAAGATAAGTCTGCATTGATATGTAAATAACAGTAGCTGCCCACTTGTAGATAAAGATGAAGTTACAGCGAGCTGTGCTGACTTTGTTTCCTCTGTCATGCTTTTGCTCCAGATTACCTTCCCTACATTGTTTTTAAGAATTCAAAACGCAGTAAAGCAGATTTTGTTGGTGAGTATTTTACACTTAACTTTGAATATTTTCTATTTATTTTATTTCAGCGCATTTATTCTGTTTATTTAGCTGACTTTTGAAAGTGTGTCCAGCTTTGGGACGATCTGCTGCAGGGATTCGTGATATACCTAATAATTGTTTTTATTTGTCCTTTCTGTCCAGGTTTGTCTTACCTGACGCTGGTTTTTGGTGCCGCCGACGTGAGCGGCTGTTTTTACCTTTGCCACGTCTGTCGCTTAAAATGTCCACTTGAGGGCATTTTAGGCCATCTCCGTTCTGAGGACCATGTTACAAACTATCTTGTAAGTGTTGCTGTCATAAGAGGAGTGGGTGGGTGGGGGAGAACTGGTGTTGACTTCACAATTATAATTTCAGTCATGATTTTTTTTCTTTTTTTTTTTTTCCTGTAGAGCATTGCAATGCCAAATGCACTGATATTCTCTTGGATGCCAGTGGGGAGAAACAAGGCCCCACCTTTGTCTTCAGAATGTATGAGAAAAAGTGGAGAGCTTCAGGTCGGTACGCAGACTGCATTCGAATATTAACCCGTTGTGACTTGATTGACTTGAGGATGTGCAGTGTGTGCTGGGGTCAATTATCCAGCATGCTGTGTTGGTCCATCGCACAAATTCTCCATAAAATGCATTTACATTTAGTTTTTGAAACGTGGAAAAGTTTGACTGCTTTTGCAAGCCACTGCAGCCTTGCTGCTGTATTTCAAAGTGAAATCGAGAGGCGACGGTGATGCTCACCCTCGATCTTTTATTAGCAGATTTACGTTGATGTTGGGAGTGTTCTTACTTGGATGTGGATAATTTTGTTGGCAGATGTTGCAATTACCCCAAAAGGTGCTCACTGTGTTGAAGTCCAGTTTGTATTCTGGAGGTATGTGATTGGAAGATTTCTATGTGTAGGATTAAAGACTAAATTAATGAATTATGTTAAACTGTTGAATTGTGTTCTTCTCTACAGTGATGCTCACGCTAAGTGAAAATGAAAAACTTTACCAATGTCTTCAAGGTTCGTGCACATTTTCTGACGTTTTTTTAACCTGTATGTGACATAAAACTACAGAACAGTGATTCACGAAGATGTGCTGAGACAAAAACGTGACGATATTGTGTCTGAGTTCATGTCTGTGTTTCCCTGTAGCTGCTTTGCCAAACCCTGACCTCGTCAAAAGTTACCAAAACGACTCCAAGAGGAAGAATCCACTGCTCGGTGAATAAATCTACTGCACAAAAAACAATTACCGTATTGGCCCGAATATAAGACGACTCTGATTATAAGATTCAGAGTCTTATAATGATTCTATTTTTCAAATATTTTTTCAAATATTTTGTAAAAATAAAAATATGTTGAAGACAATAAGATTACTCATAAAATAACTTTTTATTGTACAATTTTTTTAAACTCACAACAGTGATAACATTTCACGTGATTTAAGATTAAAAAAATGTTACTGCAGTATTAAAAAATATATTCTCTTTCTCAAAATAAGCAACAATTAAGTAGCCTCAAAGGTTCAATAACTGCATTAATGATGTAAATAACTTTATAACTATCAAGTTGAAGTTCTATTCAACTTCATGAACATGAATAATTCAGCCCTCCATGAATGTTGGATTCAGTTTGGCATGTAGAGAACAGTTCTTCAGGAAGAAAGCATGAGATTTCAGCTGGTCTGAGCTTTTATTACTTTCTCCTGAAGGCACTATAAAACTGAAACAAACCAGATATACATATAAGTGAACAAATACACAAGATGTATCATAACACACATCGCTGTCTAAAAACACAAGTCAGTATTTAAAATCAAAGCTGCTAGCTCGATGCTAACTATTAATGGAAACGCCATTAACATGCTAACGGAATTAGCATCTGCGTTGAAACTTCAAAACAAACTGACAAACTCACAAGTATCAATTTCACCTCTATCCTGAACATCAACTAAGTATATTCGAGTACTTGCAGGCAGATATTTTCGATGCGCTGTTTGAAATGAACCTTAGAAAAACAAACACCAGCCACACTTGCTCAGTCTTCTTCGCACACTGCTGTAGGCTGACACTCTGTCCAACTCACTAGCTCCCCCTGACGGGGTGGCTGAGCCACTGCATGCAAGCAGAGGCAGTACAGGTCACCGGGACTTTGGCTCCATCTCGTCCTCGATTATAGCACCACCCCATTTTTGAGAATACCATTTCTGGGGAAAAAAATATCGTCTTATATTCAGGCCAATACGGTATTCAGATAAATTCAAACCGTACGTGTTCAGAAAATGTTTCTGAAGCACAGTTTGTTTCACTTTTAGTTGTTTTTCAGCTGCTGTGTCTGTTTCCCCTCCCCCCCCTTCCTTCCCACAGGCCTGCAGCACATTGTTGAATGTGTTTGCGTGGGCCGGAGTAATGAGAGATCCTACCTCTGCACCCTCTGCCACCTCACAGTGGCTGCACACATGATCATGAAGCACATCCTCAGCTTTGACCACGTCTTTCGCTATTTTGTAAGTACAACATCAGAGATAATGTTGGTGATGACTGTTACCCCACATTCTAATTAAAAGAAGCATCTTACTCTTTTAATGAGTAATACTGGTTTATCAACGAGTGTGGATAGACCAGAGTGTTAATGAATAACACGGGCACAGTGTTAATGAATAACGTACCGTAAAACCCACAATCCAGTGTCTTTCTTCTTTCTTGGTGCAGGAGGAGTGGCATCCCTCCACACTCTTGTCAAAGGCGAGCTACAAGGAGGACAGCTCCTTTACCTCCACGATGCTCAACCTGGCAAAACAGGCAGAGGAAATTCAAGGATCCACACAGATGAGGGTAATCACAGTTTATGGTTCTGGATTTTTTCCAAATCGGATGTTTTTAAATTTGCGTTGATGTGAAAATGTATGATTTTTCTTTCATTCCGTAGCATGTGAGTCTGGAGCCTGCTGATTTCAAGTCTGTGAATTCCTTGTGTTACTCAGAAGGTTGGTGTTTGACTTTTTACTGCGTTAATTTGTATGATCGTTTTATTCTCTCAGTCATAATTAATCCATATTTGCGGTTTTACGAACCCATGGTTTGTTTTATTTTCAGCTTTAAAGAAGCTGGAATTGATCCAGAAGTGCAGCTTGGAAACGAACATTGAACCTGGAAGAAAGCTTGGTAAAGTATTACATTTAGACCATTTTTTTTCTGAATACATTTATTTTTATTTTTTTTTTTTTTGAAATTTCATCCATTTTTTTTTTTTTGTCTTCAGAGTTGATCCTGAATTTAACGCATGAAATCAGCTTTGTATTTTCACATGTCTAATGTGCTCTTTTTTTTTGTTTGTTTTTATAAAATTGAAACTCAGATATATTTTAATGCTGTTAAAACTTTTAAAACTTAATTTTTAAGAGCCATGACATGACTGCTTGTCTCCGTAGAGCCCCGTTCACCTTCATCCTGCCCCTCGTCCTTTCCCTCGATCTTCAAAATATCCTGTCAGGTAATGACTTTTAGTTTCTTTTTCAGCACACTGTTGCTTTTATTGTTTTACCTGAAGGTGCCTGTGTCGTGGAAAGCATTGAGAATATGTCTCTAATCCACAGAGGATGTTGTTATGCCCCCACCCTGCTGTATAGTAGATCAGATATTGTCTTATTAATATAATATTGATAATAAAAGTTTCTTTCAATGATGTACTTTCATACAAAGAATCAGCACAAACCTGTGTGAGCTGTTCGAATGTCATGGGATGCTGGACTCCTCGTAACCGAGGCCAGACGACATTTATGCTCATCTGATTGCAGCATGGTTAAACTTAACAGTCACTGAGCCAAATGGCGCCTCAGAGGAAGGAAGCGTGTGTCAGTGGGCATTGAAGGAATGCACACTCGAATTGCAATGTAAACACCGTCAGCCCTGTCTGCCAGTGAAGGAAGCACAATGAGATTTAACTGCAAAGGTTCAATTTAAGGGCAAACAGGATGGCTTGAGGGAGACTTTGGTCAAGGGACAGATCTTGGGGTCCCGAACAGGTTTTACAGACAGGCCCTCAACAAGATTACCAGATGGAGTCAGAACGATAATGCCTTAACTAATGACACGACACGCCCAACTAGTGTCAGAGGTGAACTCAGGAGTGGATGACCTGCAGTAAATCTACTTCTCTTTGGTTCTGCGATCCGCCATGGATGACTGTGTCCTCATTTGGGTGAAACATTACACGAAGCGATGGCGCATGATAGCACAATGAATGTGAACTCAGTCTGTCGCCGTTTGTCCTCCCAATCAACAAATGTGCAGGAAGAATCTAGGCTACTGATGGCAGTTCTTTACAGATCCAGTCTTTTCCTGTAGTCATTGCACAAAATGGAGAAGAGTTTGTCACATTGGCCCAGTTTACGTGGGTGTTTTTTCAATCCGATTGAAAACAGTGGTGTTAAACGCATAGAGCCCTGGGTGAAGTGGGTTGTACCTTCCTGTGACATGCGCACAAAGTCTCTCACGGAACTTTCAGGTCTTTAGCTTTGCGGCCAGCAGTCCTCGGCACCGAGGAGAGTGTTTTTTATCTGCTGTATATCTGCTCAAAAAATGTTCCAACATCTCCATGATACGCTGCTCAAGGAGCGAGCGCTTCCCCAGCCGGGGTACTGCTCCGCAGGCCGATGTTTCGAATTAACTGGTGTCCGTGCTAACTTGTGACCAACAGTTGTTGAAAAACTGAAACTTTTTGCCATTGTAGCGAACGTCGGTTATCTACAATTACAGTAAATGTATAAGTTTGGAGTCTTAGGGCCAGCGCCCACATACTGCGAAACGGCTCTGCTGCGCTGCGCCGTGCAGTTCACAGCACTCCTCAGCAATTACGCACCCATTGAAGTCAAGTCGCGGGCAGAGCGCGCCCACTGCCTGCGCGAGTGCTGCGTCGAGTGTCCGCCCGCCGTCGTACTGCGGAGGGCTCTCCGCACAACTTCGGTCCAGGTCTATTTTTGCCAGAGGCGCGCAGCGGAGCCGGAGTCAATTTCCCATCATGTCAAAGCACCAACAGGAAACCAAAAGAGTGCAACATCCGTTTTATTAAAACAAATTACTACAGAAGTTGGCTTTTTTTTATATTCCTAGGCATATTTATATAAGTATCTATATAGATTACTATTGAAGCTGTCACACATGTTTTTACATGTAAATAAAAGCGTAAATATACACTTTCATGGAGGAGTGTTTTATTTTGAAACCTGAACACGCTGTGGCGTCGCAAAACAAAGGAGTAGTGGAAGTTTTTCAAACTCCAGAGCAAGCATGACGAAGAGAAACTGATCCTGGAGGAAGCACAAAATACTCTCTGACACCAGTAATCCTTTTAATAAAGACACTAGCAGAAAGGAGAACACTTGGAACACATGCACGAAACGAATAATCCCCCGTTCAATCCGCTCCACTGTCGGGCGTCTATAGGAGACACGGAGGCGGATTATCGATCGGTGTAGACCACCTCGTACAATCGGATCTGAAATACAATCGGGTCCGAGTGAAGCGGATCCACTAGGGTGTTTGTATGACACGTTTACAATCTGCTTCACCTTACAATCCGATTATACGGGGCCCATGTAAACGTGACCATTGTGACTCGGAAGACGACTAATTTCAAGACTTTAGGTGTCGCTGCGTTCAGATATTTAACAAAAACAACAAAAGCTCTAATTTGACGGCGCAACTTGGCCGTTGATCAGCGGCGGAGGCAGCGCATTCCTATTTTCGACAGGCGCAGAAGAGGGTGTCTGGCTGGTCCGCTGCACTTGCGCCGAGATGGGCGTGGCGGCGCACCAGGGGGAGGGGTCGACAGAATCAGCTGGGCCAGTGAGAGTTTAGTGCAGAAGGTGTGAGCAGGCTGGGGAGCGGAGGATCTGATGACACTGACAGCTTGTCAGTGTCATGAAAGATGCACAGAATCACTCATGAAGCACATAATTGTTTTTATTATCTTCTTTAACTCTCGAACAGCCAAGATGGTCTGACAGACCGTTTGGGTTTTTGGAATTCAAATAAATCTGTTAAAAATAATTCCCCTGTCCTCTAATTCTTTGACTTTTCCTAAATATGTGTGTTGTATGTTTTTCTGAAGCAAATAAGGTCCTAACAATGACACAAATAATATTACAAAGCATTTATACCTCCAAAGGCCAACAGCGTCTCACAGACCGCTGATAAAAAAAGACGCACTTCACGGGGCTTTTTTTTTTCCTGCTATTGATTTGTTTTGGTTCATGCGCGCATCTGAACAGGGAGCTAGCTCTTACAGCAGACAATCAGACAGACGGCCAAAAATATCAACCAAATCCCAAAAGAAAGACAATAAAAACGGGCATAAATAAGAGATATAAGGTGGAAGAAGCTTTAGCAATGATACAGGAGGTCAGTGAGGGGGAATCGGATGGCGGAGACGTGTCGGACATCAGCGATCTTTACTGGAGTGAAGAGGAGGAAAGTTCTAAATCAGAGTCAGAACAGCCACGGGCCAAACAGCGAAAAAATTTTTAATCCTGCTGCCCCAAAAATGCCCGATCGACCTCCGGCTGCTGTACAGTCCAGCAAAAAACCTGCAGGGGCGCATGGAAGCGCTCACGCGTCACCTCCAGGTATAGAGAATTACTGTAGGCTACTGTCAGTTTACAACTAAATAATTATAACATAAAATGGTGCAAAAAAATAAACTAATGTAATAAAATTTAACACAACAGTGAACACGGTAGTTGACAGCAGGAGCACTGCAGCGTCTCCAGAGGTGCCAATTACAGATTCAGGTAAAATATTATATCCTCCATCAAAGTACAGCAAACCATGTATTTTTCGTTTCCAAAAATTAATTTTAGAACGAACACATTTTCTGAATAAATACCTTTGTCCTGTGGAGCCTGCAGTCCCAGAATCAAATGAGCAGGGTGAGGACGGGACGGTGTGGGAAGGTGTCCATCCTGATGCGCAGCCGGGGAGACTTATTTTACTCATTTTAAAATGTTCTTGATTATTATTGACGGTTAATAATACAACTTTTTTTTATGTGTGTTGGTGTGTGTGTGTGTTTATCAGGGAAACGAGTGCGCGGAATGTCAGTGAGAGGTGACGCTGCGCAAATGCGCACTGTAAAAAGTTAAATAAATTTTAAAACCTGATTTGAGGCATCAATAAAGCAGACATCAGGCATTAAAAGGTTTGCTGATCCTCTTGACTTAATATTTTGTTTATTTATCTTATTTTCGCGCTAGGTTTCCACCGCTGTCGATCTTCCTCAGGCAAAGAACCAACAACAAAAAAAAAAAAAAAAAAAAAGAGAAAAGAAAAACAAACCACACGCGAAAATGGTTTCAAGTGGGTCAATGCACAATTCGGCTGGGCCCAGAGCAGGATATGTTGTCAATATAGAGCTGTGACACCAACTCTGTCATCATGAATGAGTCGAAAATGAGGGACTCTCCGCTTTGCTCTCCTCATTCATGCATGAACAGTCTCTATTTTGTGCTCGGAAGATCTCTCAGGTCATTTTGAACCGACTTAAAAGAAATCCTTCATATGGAGAATCAGTCCGTTTGTCACTAGAGCTGACCAACACACTCCACGCAATGACAGCGGCTTCATTCAGTTGACTGATCTGATTAAAAAAATAAAATGAACATATTTCGGGTGCAGAACTATGTGGATCCTGCACGGCTGCATATGCATGCGTTGAACAGCGTAAAAAGCAGGTGAATCATCATTTCTACCTGTGATTTTGAGGAGGAAACCCGTACGATGTCAGAAGTTATTTCACACCATCGGACCAAAACATGGTTCGGACAGTCTTGGGAAGGCTCTTAGTGTGTTTTATTGATCTTGCATCTTGTCACGATGCATTTGCTACAGCCATGCACCTGTCAGTTTGCCTTGTCTTTCTTTGTGAATGAATAGTGTCGTGGGTAAAAGCGCGCACTGTATGTAAAGACCTCGGCGGAGCCGGTCGGCGCTCTGAAAGAAGTATGAGCCTGTAAATGCAGGGTGTCTACATTTTTATTTTATTTGTCTGGCTCCCCAAGCTCTTCAAGAGATTATTTATTTTAAAATACAGTCATATACATTGTTGCTTCACTATGGTTTAGTATTGAGGCCAGGAAATAAAATGTATTTCATCATGTTAATGTAGCAGTGTCCTTCGCTGCAGTGCATTTGACAAAAAGGAGAGGTGTTCATTTGATTGGTCAAATTACGCTCGGCTAGGTTAAACCCACTTTCTCTCCTCCCTCTTGCGCCACCTGCGCCAGTGGGCGGGATGGAGGCGTGACTGCGCCTGGTTCACGAAATTAGGACAATTTTTCTGGACACGCCCTGTTGACTTTATCCGCCGACGGCGAACTTTACGCTCGGCTGACAGCGGGCGGACTCGGCGCAGTCTACCAAGTTAGAGCCCCAAGTCTCAATCACTACTTGCATACTGAGAAATCCAATAATGGACTAAAAGAAACGGAAGCCAGGATCGGTTTTTATTGGACTTGTCTGATCGCTCCAAGCGAACAGATTTCTGTGGTCATTTAGGTTGGCGCTCTGATGCATCTCAGGAAAATTTTCTTGCATTAACTGGCTCCATAATTATTCATTCTGTTGCTAATATAAGTCATAAATTCACTCGTAGGTTAATGCATGAACTCGTATTGTGCTAATTCTAGCTTGTCTCTTACCTGCAGGTCTGCAATACAGAATGTAGCAACATGAGTTTCTTTATCGCACATTTGCGCAAAAAAAGTCACAAGGAGGTACGTTTCCCTTTCAAGAGAAAGCCTTTCTAAGATGTCCGTCATTAAATTGTATTAATTTTCTTTCCATTGTTCTCCCACAGGGTGTGGCGAAAGCCTTGGATGTTTGTATGTGTTTAAAAATGATTTTTCTTCATTTTTCCTACTATTGGAAGTTTTTTTGAAAATAATATTTCCTCTTTTCTTGCAGCTGCACACGTTGACTCTCAGCACATAGGTACCGTTTCCTTGCTTCGCGTGGTTAGGTTTTGGTTTGAGCACTGATCAAATAATTTATTATTGATTATTATGTTATAAATTTGCTTGACAGTGTCCGTCGAAACAGGTTTTGGCAGATATACTGATTAACCGCTGCATCGGAACAAATTCAATCTGTTGAACTCCTGCTTTTTTCTTTCTTTCAGCCTCATTCAACCTGGGTATATACACCTACATTACTAAGTGTATACAAAAGAATGAGCCAGTTGTTGGTGAGGTTATTTTCTTGGTACGTTTGTCCGATATGAAACAGGCGGGCAAAGAAACTTAATTTCTTTTGTGTGTGCTTGTCTGCTCAGGTATACCCATGGTTGTGTCCTGCATCACCACTGAGGTCAAGTGTGACGCTGTGTACATCTGCCTCGCATGTGAGAAGTGTTTCCGTGGCCCCTTGATCGAGGAACACTTCACCTCTCAAAAGCATCTCTTGCGCACTCTGGTAACACGTGTTTAATTCTCACCTAACCGCTGTATCTCTTGATCTACTGATTTTTATTCATTTATTTATTTATTTTTTATCTGATGGTATTTTGATGTAGAATCTTCACACGTGTCATTCCAGTGACGAGCTTTATGTCCTTGCAGGGCCACTACCAGGACCTCGAGGCACTGCCTTTCGCATGGACGCCTCCTCTGGACTTGGACTTGGCTGGGCTGAAGGCCAAAGTTTGGGAAAAGGAGAAATCAACAGGATCATTGAAGATTTCCATAAAGGTAAAATGCCTATTTAATAAATCATTTAAAAATTCAGTCGATTCACTGTCTTCAAACTGTACAGAGTTAACACTTCTTGAAATTCAGTTTCTGACACCTTGTGATACCGCTGGAAGTTTGATGCACAGTTGAGTAAACCGGCTTTTATCTCCCAGGTTCTTGATCTACCGCAGCGGGCTTTTCTGAGCATCACGACGAAGAACTATTCCGAAGGTAAGAGCTGATTTCACATGGAGTGATTCATTATAAGTGAAGAGGACACAGACAAAACATTTAATTTGCACCTTTGCCCTTTGACCAAAACCTTGTTTTAGATTATGTTTTTCATCGTTCTGGTAGTTTAACTTCTTTTGTGCCTTCAAGGTTTTCTCATATTGATTTTGTTCCAAACTCGAGAAGAAAACCTGAATTTCAGAAGCAACAATTTGAAGTGATGGCTGATATATATATATTTTTGTATGCGCTTCAGTTGTGGAAATGCTTCAAGGTGACAACTTTTCCCTGTTGAATGGAGGTTAGTTACGCGGTCATCAATTTATAAACATACTTAATTATTATTGCTCTCATTTAAATTGTGTGTCTCTTGTGTTTTTGATGCAGTTCCGGTATTAAAAACAAGCCATGAACGCCACGCTAAAAATAACTTCCCGCTGCTCGGTTAGTACAACTGAAATCTCGAAACGGTCCAGCAGTGATCCTCTCCAGCTCCCAGTTGTTGACTTTGTTTACCACTTCATTGTAGGGCAGCAATTCCTGGTCTTTTACGATGCGAAAACCAAAGATCCACAGCAGTACAAGGCCTCTCTGTGTTTGCTGTGTAAAAGAAAGCTCAGCGAAGAAGAGTCGGACAACCACTTGTTCTGTCTGCAGCACGTTACCACATTTCTGGTGAGCATTTCTTTTATATATGACAGAAAGTAGGGTTCAGACATTGCTCTTCTTCCAGGCTTTTTTGTTTTTTCAAAACGTCTTTATTTTTGGGAAATTCCAACATGTTTGTGTATGATCAGCAGTCATGCCACAATTCCTCTACTTCTTGGAAGAGTTGTTTTGAAATGTTGAATCTATTAGAGGTGTCCTAAAGAACCAGTCAGACTCTTTGCAGAGCTGACTTCCAATCCCTGTGTGACAAGCTGTATTTATATAGTGTGTTATATAGTTTACCAAGTTTTCCCTTCCACTCTTTTATTTAATTTTATTGATGTTTAATATGCAGTGTGTTGTCAGACATATCTATTGATAAAGTTTTGTATGCATAGGATATTTGATTTTTGGGTGAAGTAGATTGCTCAGACTTATTTGTGGGTTCTTCTTTGATGTTTTCCTAATCTTTATTTTTGGTAATGTAGTGACGGATGTCTTTGTAAATATCTATATGGATAACTGGATGGTCATAAAAATGAGTTGTGAAAAGTGAAAGAGTCACTTCTATTGTTATGTCTGCTTACATTCGTGCTTTAAAGAGTTAAAAATGTTTTGAAAATGTGTGAGATAATGAAAACATGTTGTCAGTGATGCGTCATGCTTTCTATCTTGTGTGTAGAATAAATTCCACCCAGGCTCACTCAGCTCCAGCAATATCAACACAGAGAGCTTGTTAGACTTTGCGCGACAGGCTCAGACCCTTCATCTTGTAAATCTGCCACAGGTGCTGTAAATCACACGCTGGCTGTTTGCATCTCCTCCATGTAGCACCCCTCTTTAGCCATACATTTATTGTTTTCTGCCTTTTAAAGACGGTGAATTTGGCACGCCCCGTGATCGATACCTACACCTATGAGAAAAGTAAGTATATGTGCTGTAACAAATGTTTTTCTATAGAGTAGCTAAGATGTTAGCGTCACTCCCCCTCATTGCTGTATTTTTTTTTTTTTTTTTTTTTTTTTTTTTATGCAGCTTTGGGGATTCTGAGATCTGGAAAGAAGCGGGACCAGAGCGTAGTGGTTGAACCATCAATAACGTCAAAAAGAAGACTGCGTAAGTTAAATCAAACGACTGAATTGAGCAATACTTCTTAGGAACGGACTTGAGACACCTCGCAAGTCTCCATTCCTTTCAAACTCTTCAATAGTTTATTAGCCAGACTTCATGAAATCAGATACAACCTCTGCAAAATATCTTAACAGAAGTTATGTGAATAATAACTTGTACTGTAGCGTAATATCTGCCTAATACTGCTTCTCAGTCCTTCAATATGTACTGCGCTATTCTTTATGCCTATCTGCAGAAAGTTGTTCTGAATTGACGCAATGTTTGTGTGCAGGGAAAAAGTTGATTGTTGAAACAATGAGTTGTGAAGTGAGATGGTGACCGCGAAATTTGTCAGCAAATGATTTCACACTGTTGTGGCATTAGTGGAAATAACCATCTCAATATATAAGACCATACACAGTCAAGCCCCCTGACGGATACGAAGATGGATTTAGCAACCTTAAAATCAAATAGTGATTTTTTTTTTCACTTTCATTTGCATCATTGGATTTGCTGCTTTAGTTTGGATGTGTTGTAACAAGATGTATTTTTTTTTCAGTTCCAAATCAATCTTCCTCAACAGTAGAGGACCATGTGAGAAGCAACAGCGGCGATACCACGAAGCTCTGCGTTGACGAAGCACAAGATGGAGAAAACAAAGGAGCAAAACAGACGCTGAGTGAACAAAAAACAACTCTGCAAAAAGAGATCTCAGGAACTGCCTCAGAGGTGGTGGAAAAGGCGGTTGAACCACCACAGGAAATAATGAGAAAGGAGCCAGAGTGTGAAATTAAAAGAACAAGCGAGGAGATCCCAGAAAGCAGCCCGAGCACAGATAAAGAAGCTGCTGGGGAACGCGGTAAACAAGAAGCAGCTGAAAACAATGAGAATACCCCAGCACAACTGAACACATGCGGTGACAAAATGAGGAACAAAAGGAGTATTAGCTCGTGTGAAGAATCCCAGGAAGGCATGAGACATAAAAGACAGAGACTCACATCTGAGGGAGCCAGCAGTGAGAAGAATGAGAGCTCTGCTGTGGAAAAGAGCCTCAAGACGCACCAAGATGAAGGTTTGTGAAGACTGTTGTCCACTTCATAATACTCAGTTCTCTTTATGAGTATTTATTAATGTATGGGAAGATGTCTTGCGTTTCAATGAGACATCAATAAGCATGAAAAACTTTTCGGTTTAGGTTTACTCACACTTTATGACTGCCGTTGTGATAAACGCGATTCGGTGTACCTCTGCGAGTGCTGCTCAGTGAAGTTCCCCCAAGAGGAGCTCATTGGCCATATTACTGAACCCGGCCATCCAAAGGCCCATCTGAAGGTGAGTGAATGTTTTCACAGGGGATTTAATTTCCTATATTCATGCTGTTTTGACCAACATGACTGGTGTAAACGCAGAACCGCCATTTTTTTTGGCTAACTCAATATGGATGCTAAAATAAAGCCATACAGTTGAGATCCACTGCTTCCTTCTATTGTGGTCTGCAACCGAGACTCACAGCAACAAAAACCACTGAAACTATGACTTTCGATCAACGTTTTGGGTCTGGGCCAGAACGATGTTGCTGTTTTTAGATTTTACAAACTTTTCTTAAAGAGGTGTGGAGCCAAAAACTGACACCGAGAAGCAGGCCTTCGGTCCAGAGAAGAAGTTAACTTGTCCTTGAAGTCTCCATCGGCTGACACCATATCTCCGATGGTTGAGATTATCACTGACAGTTTTTTTGTTTGTTTTTTTTGGATGTGCGAAATACATTTTAATTCCTTCATATATTTCACTTGAACAATCCCCCGAGTTTCGTCTCTCCATTCATCCGTGTTTCAATTGTTTTGTGCGTGCGGCTGTGGACTGTCCTTGAGATTCGAGAATACTTCAACACCAGTTGACTCGCAGACCACTAGCCGATTAACTCTCAGCCGTCTTGTGCCGGAAAGACTGCCTTGACCTTGGAAGTGTACTTTGACATGCACAGGTGTTCAGCCACTAATTAGATGCGAGAGTGTGGCTTCAAGTGATTTTCACTTCAACAGGAGCCACTGCCACCATCACTTTATCATTCCAGCTCCCATGTCAAGACTGTTGGGTAAACTGCTGTGTAAGCAGTGACGTACCAACGTGGTTCTTACTGGACTCCGTGTCAGTTGAAAAGCAGCGGGGTCAACTTGACTCTGAGCTTTACTTGAAATGAGTTTGCACACTGTGGGATGCTAAAGCAATGTTTTTTGCATCGTACTTTTTATAATGGAAATGGAGTCATTGTGCTTGCATCTATTTCAATCTATACCTACATTCTTAATGTGATTTACTATTCTACAAAACACAGTAAAAGTTCCACTTCCGTCGAATGCAATTAAACCAGTTTCTCACTGACCCGGGGTTCAGTGTGAAGTTGTTACTTGGCATTGAGAGCAGGGTCAGCTGATCTGTGTGTCTTCCACAGTTGTTTGAGTCAAACAGCTGATCACTAAGTATGTACTTCCAGAGAGAGAGAGAGTGTGTTTGTGCTTTTGCCACCTCTACTTCTTGTACTGATTTGTGGTTTCTGTCTGGACTCCAGGTTGTTAATCTGGATGAAAACCTTTACAGCATCGTCTCCAAAAGCAGCTTTCAATCAGGTAAGATTGCGTCTGTCTTAACTTGTTATCAAAAAGTCCCGTCTGCCACTCGTTTTGTGTAATCAATGGCTTGGTATTTCGTTTCGTTAATATCATCCTTTACTTTAACAGCTAGGCAGACGGTGTCGGCGTTTCTCACTCGGTGTGAGAGAGAGTCCGAGCTCCCCTCAGCCTCTGCTCCGTGTTCAGTTAAAAATGAAGAGATCCATTCCCCGGTTCTTGCTCAACATAGCGTTGACTCTGTGAGGGATCATGTCCAGGTCAGTGAGTTTATAGTTGATTGAGCTAAGAAAATGGCTTTGTTCTCCCTCTTTCTAGTTGTTTTCCTCTATAATCAGTTAATCTGTCTGTCTTCTGCCACATTTATGTCTGTCTTTGATTTGAACCAGTTGGTCATCACTGTCATATTTATTAGAGATGCACCGAAATGAAAATTCTTGGCCGAAATCGAAAAATGAGGAAACTAAAGCCGAAAGACCGAAAGAAATGAGTAATTATTAGCCTATATTCCTCAGGGATGATCAGGTTCATCGGATTAATCACTGCATCCAATTAGGTAGGACAGGACAGGAAAAGTTCCTGTCTGTGGCGTTTAACCTAATTGAAATAGACATTGCAATATATCAATTAGAAAAGTTTGAAAATATTTATTCAGCACTGACATAAAATTGACGCCACTCATGTGTAAAATAGTAAGGTACAGGAACTGCTGAATGACAGTAAAATATGTTCTCTCAGAAAACAAAACACAAAGTGCATATAGCCTAGGTCAAGTACCTTTCAAATGCTGCTGAAAGAAAAAAAAGAAAATAAGTACGTAGCACTAACATCATAAAATTCAAAATGAAATATTTTAATTTCAGCCCACTCATGTGTAGCCTACATTAAATAATGTACCTGACAATGACCTGTTGGACGACCGTAAAATAAATTAAAATTTTCTCTCACAAAAACAAAGTGCATCAGTCAAGTATTTTTAAATCCCTGAGTATTTTTTTAACACTGAACAGTGGAACATTCTATGGACAGTAGGAGTGTAACGGTATTTGTATTCGTCCCGTACCGTCACGGTACGGGGGTCACGGTTCGGCACACACAATCACACGACGAATACACCAGTGAGTAAAAAAAAAAAAAAAATTCCAACCTTAGATGGCGGTAATGAGCCTAAAAGCTGCTGGCAACCACCATTATCACAGAAGAAGAAGTACAACAAGCAGGTCCAAACATGAACAAACAAAGAAGAAAGTACAAGGGGAATGAGAGCTGCAGCGTGTGGCGGAGCAGATTAAACGGGAGAGTATTTGTTCCGCGTGCGTTCCCTCATACGGAGTGACGTGTGACGTGCCAGCAAACGGGAAGCAGCACAGTCAAAAAACCAGCAGAGAACGCCACGGTGGTGGAAAAACACTTTTTTAATACAAAACCCCGACATAAAAAACATTGGAGAGGCGAGATGGAACCAAATCGCGCAACAGCGAGTTGTATAAAGAGCTCCATAGCAGAATATGAGCGATCGCCGACTGGTGTTATGGATTGACTGGTTCCCGTGTTAACGAATGACAGCGGAGGTCTGTGTAAACACATGCTGATTACAGCAGTTGTTAAAGTAAGACTCACAAAAGACTTTAAACGTGTACACTCACTGTAACTGTCGATAACCGACGTTCGCCAGAACGACTAGATGTTTCAGTCGTTATTGGTCACAAGTTAACACGGGCACCAGTTAATTCGAAACATCGGCATGCGGTGCAGACCACACCGAGACGTGCTTCTCGGCACGGCGGTGCTGCGGTAAGGGGAGCAGCCGCTCCTTCAGCAGCGTATCATGGAGATTTTGGGACATTATTTGAGCAGATATCAGCAGATAAAAGCTCTCTGCTTGGCGCTGAGGACTGCTGCTGCAGAGAGGAAGACCTGCAAGTTCCTCGTGAGACTTTGTGCGCATGTCACAGGGTCCTTGTAAACGAGGATTCATCGTGGATGCTTTGTATGCTTGAATACACTCGCTTTTAATACTATTGTTTACAATCGGATTGAAAAAACACCATGTAAACTGGGCCACTAATGTGTCGCATGGGAAAGCTTGGGAAAAATGTTCTGGTACATTTGTGAGCTTTTTTTACTTTTTCCCTACTGTACCGAAAAATGTACCGAACCGTGACCCTTACACCGAGGTACGTACCGTACCGTGGCTTTTGTGTACCGTTACACCCCTAATGGACAGTCCATTCTACTTCTTGAGGTAAAGTGGTGGATTGTTTTTTCCCAAACAGTAGCTTTTCTGCTTTGTCACAGTGAAGTCTGTTTCTTTTTTCATGGACATGAGCTGCAGCACCGAACAGTCTCTCGCTGTCAGTACTTGTGCATGGTGCAGACAGACACTTGCGTGCCATCTTCGCCAGGTCAGGGAAGCGTCCGCGGTTATTCCTCCAGTAGGGGAGAGGGTCATCCTGTCTGGAGATGGGGACTTAAGATAGATGGACATCTAACTGTTGAGCGGTTGAGCTGGTTGGCTGCCTGACATTTGAGAACGATAGAGAAAGGGCCATGCATTGCCGGGTTCAAAATCACTTCAAATACTAAATAATCCAAACAGTGAACACACAGACGAGAGTTAGGTTTTGGCTGCTTCTGCAGAAGGGGAGAGTACAATGTTCGCTCACAGCACGCTGTGGCGACTCAGACTGTCTCCGACCCCCTTCTGATGTCTTCAGCTTTATTGAGTTGGAAGAGCAAGCATAGACAAATGGGTAAACATGGGCGTATCTGCCCGTAGACATTTCTTAATATGGTAACAGTAAGAACATTCAGCGACACCTGAGAGTCTGAGCTCTCAGTCTCACATCTTCTTAGTCTAGGGCTCACTTCTATTCGCACTTCAAGGACGGGTTCTGCTTCTTCTGCACAAACGGGATGAGGCAAGCTTATTTCTGCAAGCAGATGGTTGGGCAACATTTTCTGAGAACGGAGTATGGTGAGACTTTTCACGCGCTGTGCAGGTTTTCTGTACAGTTACAAAACACATTCACATGATTCATTTATGCAAGCAAGTTAAACAATACTTTACATGCATTAACATTTCATTTCATATCGTCATATTGTGGATAGTGAGTCGGAATGACCTACCTGCTTGGGACCCTTTCTCTTGCATGATCTCCGTGAACATATCAGACAATGAAAGGCACCAGCCACGCATCTGGTCCAGAGAGACGAGTTATTTCTTTGCGCTCTGCTCCCCTCCTGTGCTCTGGGTTGGTGCGACTCCAGGTGGGTTGTTGTCAGCGTCCATCTCAGCCTGGATCATTTCTCGTGTGCGCCGTTTTCCCACGTCTAAGTAATGGTCCTTGTAACGTGGGTCAAGTACAGTAGCGAAGAAGTGCAGAGGATCACTATAGCTCTCAGTGAAACGCCTGGTGACTGACTCGAGGAGTGTACTTTTCATCTTTTTCATCCCGTGGTCCGTTTCAACTTCTTTACTTAGTAAACGCTTCAGTGCTGTAATGAACGGGATAACGTCTGCGACTGATGCATCAGAGGAGCTGATTTCTTTAGTTAGCTGCTCAAATGGCGCAAGGACAGAGAGAATGTTTTCTACTAAGACCCACCGGTGTAAAGAGAATGTCGCGGGGAGCTTGTAGTCTGCGCTGTAGGCAGCCAAGACGCGCTTTTGCGCGAAGAGGCTTTCCAACATGTAGAAGCTACTATTCCAGCGTGTACTCATGTCTTGTTGGAACTGTTTTGTTTGTGCTCCTCCTAGGTGATCTCGTATAGACTGTAGGTTGGAGTAGGCCAGCTGAGAATGTTTAAAGTGGCCAACTATTTTTCTGCCAACAGCCAACACATCTTGCGACAATACGCCGTCCTTTACAGCCAGTTGGAGTGTGTGGGCCATGCACCATATTCCTTTCAGCTCGCTGTCTTGTATCGCTTTTGCCATATTTTTTGCATTGTCAATGACTATGGCATGCACTTTAGATCGGTCGATATGCCAGGTGTCGAACATATTGGTGAATGCGTCAGAAATGGCTGCTGCTGTGAGTGATCCTTTAAACTCTTGTGAATGGAGCAAAATCTTTTGTAGCTTGAATTCTGTGTCCATCCACTGCGCTGCTAAACTGAGCATACTGGCGAGGCTAACATCTGAGCTCCAAATGTCGGTAGTGGAACTGATGGTTGTAATGGCTGATGCTAGAAGCTCATGGATGTAAGTTGCAACAACATTGTACAACTCGGGTAAACACACGTCTGAGAAGTGCCGTCTGCTTGGCATAGCATAACGGGGCTCAATGTGATTTATCAGCCTAAGAAATCCAACGTCTTCTATGACAGAGAATGGTTAATCATCCAAGGCGATAAACTCCATAATTTTTTGTGTTATGCCCTTTGCTTTGGTTGACTCGCTGGAAAACTTTGTTGCCTTTTCCGAAACCTCCGCTACAGATGGAGTGGGCGTGCTCGGTTGCGTTTTCCTTTTTTGTGTCGTAGTCTTCTCATATTCAGAGTGGAGATCGGGATGTTTGGATTTTAGATGGTAAATCAAACCTGACGTGGAGAAAGTTTTCGTAGATCCACCCCGTCTTGAGATTTCAGTTTTGCACGTTTTGCAAATGGCTGTCCGCTGGTTTGTCTCTGAGACTGTGTAATATGTCCACACCGGAGACATGTTAGCACTTAGCACATAGCCCTCCTCGTGTGTTTCTGACGGCGCCGTTTGATTGCGTCATCACCAGTCGTGGCCGGTGACGGGAGCACTTGTTTGGTCTGCCTGTACCGCCAGTGGCGGGCATTGGGGTGTTAGTTCACTTCCGCATTGACGGCAGTGCTGGGTTCTTCAACGCTGCCCGCTTTATTGGCTTTATTGATTCTTCGTTACTCTGCCCATAAAGACATGAACGAGTTAAATGCGCGTCAAAATGATCAGTGGCGTCATTGGGAATTTGAATTAACTCATTATCGCGCTAATTTGACAGCCCTACAGTTAATACAAATTTATTACTCTCAATGGTATTTCAGTGATGCCTTTTCAATGCCACTTTTTAACATTTTATGCTTTATTCAACTTTTTTCATTTTTTCCTACTTTTTCCAAGTTCCAGCTGTTTTCAGCTTTTATTAAACTTTCTTAACTCTTCCACTGAAGTTTTTTTTCCAACCTTTACAATGTTTTTTGCAGCTCTTACTACGTTTACATGCAGTCAATATTCAGGTTAAGGTTGATATTCCGGTTTCTGAAATATTTGTAATAACGAGTTTACATGCTTAAACATTAACTCCAGTTTGCATGATCAGTGTGATCAATCAGGATATCCCCAGCCAGACAGCAGCACGCAGACAACGTCATGAGTGCATTTGTGCTTCATGCCACTGTTTGCATGTTCAAAATTATTTTTACACAGACGAAGAAGGGCCCCTGAAGTGCAGGCTCTCTCTGCATGTTGTCAGAAAAATAGCACCCGGCAAGACATGCGCCAGAAAGAAGTTGTAATGTTCAATGATGTGATGCACTTTGTTCAGTTCTTCTCTTTTAAAGAAAAAAAATCGTTTCCGCACATTTTATTTTCTTAGTAGCAGTTAAACTGTATCACAAGTAGTTCCTGTACTCAAACGACCAAGATTCCTTGTGGATTGAACATGCGCAGAACAGTATTTAATGTCCTTTTCGACCGGAATATTCCGATGCGCGTTTATATGACCAGAAATTCAGGTTAGAAAATGAGTAACCCAGGGGTAGTATTCGGGTTTTTAAAAACTGGAATATGAGCATAGTCGGGTTTTTGCAGGTGTTTACATGGCTGTGCACAACCGTGTTATTGCGAATATTCCGGTTAAGAAAGGGTTACTGCCTGCATGTGAACGTAGCCTCTGCCACAGGGCTCAAAGTAAAATTTTATTTGGAATTTTCTAGTTTAGTTTAAAATGTGGTCAGATGTGTCCCAGACCAGCTTGGGAAATAGTTTAATTGAAAGCACTTTGCTGCCCATTTACAGTTGTTCTTTGGATTTTGCCAGATGTGATCTGATCACACATATTAAGACCAGGTGTAAACAGGCCCTTCGATGGCAAAAACATGTGCAGCTTGCTGAAGGTGTCTGTTTGTTCTTAAAGGTGGAGGACTTGAAGACTGAAGATGATTCAAAAACCTGTGAGGGAGCATCGAGCGTACCTGCAGTGACATCGGGAACTGAAGCTCCTGAAACACTGAAAGAAGACCTGAATCCTCATGTTGACCTGAAGCCTCATGACTTAAATCCTCATGTCAACATAAAACATAATGATGACCTGAAGCCTCATGTTGACCTGAAGCCTCATGACTTAAATCCTCATGTCAACATAAAACATCATGATGACCTGAAGCCTCATGACTTAAATCCTCATGTTGAACTGAAGCCTCATGATGACCTGAAGTCTCATGTCGACACAAGTCCTCATGATGACCCGAAGCTTCATGATGACTTAAATCCTCATGTCAACAAAAGTCCTCATGATGACCTGAAGCCTCATGACTTAAATCCTCATGTTGAACTGGAGCGTCATGAGCTGAAGCGTCATGATGAGCTGAAGCCTCATGTCGACGTGAATCCTCATGTTGACATAAAACCTCATGACTTAAATCCTCATGTCGACATAAAACCTCATGACTTAAATCCTCATGTTGAACTGGAGCGTCATGAGCTGAAGCGTCATGATGAGCTGAAGCCTCATGTCGACGTGAATCCTCATGTTGACATGAAACCTCATGACTTAAATCCTCATGTCGACATAAAACCTCATGACTTAAATCCTCATGTTGACGTAAATCATGTCGACATAAAACCTCATGATGACTTAAATCCTCATGTCGACATAAGTCCTCATGTTGAACTGAAGCCTCATGATGACCTCAAGCCTGATGTTGACATAAATCCTTCTCATGTTGACTTAAAGTCTCAAGATGACCTGAAGCCTCATGTTGAAATAAGTCCTCATGTTGAACTGAAGCCTCATGTTGACTTAAATCCTCATCTCGACATAAAGCCTCATGATGACTTCAAGCCTCATGATCTGAAGCCTCATGACAACAGTTCTGAAAAAAACTTGGTTAGTGTTTTAGAAAAATGCCCTCAAGCTAATTCTACTCCAAACACAAACATTGAGTCATCAGGAACTGAAGTCACTCTTGAAACAGATGAAAAGGTGACATTGAGCTCCATCTGCTCTGCAACTTCCTCTCAATGTACGGCTACCACTGATGAAGTGACTGGCGTCACCCCCACCTCAGGTGCAGCGACTTTTCAGACAGAACTAGTCAAAACATCTGCGTTGATGCGCGCACCACTGGCATGCAAAACCAAAGCTGCATCTGATGCAAAATATGAACTTCAGAATGTGGAACCGACGTCTCCAGTGGAATCTGCAGTGGTGCATAAAGCTGCAAACATGAAAATGGCTGAAAATACTGTTAAATACCCCAAAACTGCACCGGCAACCGTAAGCACGTGTCACATGTTGACAAAATCTGTGGCCTCAACCAAGAAGCCGACACCACCAATGAAAAACGGAAAGCCAGCAAAAGAAATGGTTTTTTCACCACACATTCATGACGGTACACAGTTTGCTGTTCCCCAAAGGACTGCAGTGAAGTCCGACAGGCCCGAGTCCAAGAGGAAACCAGCGGAGCTGCCGCTCACTACGGCAAAGAAGACAAAGTCAGTTCATGGAACTGTCAAAATTGGTGGGTTTCATTTTAATGTTGCAAGAAAGATCTGAATTTGTATTAATCTGATCTTGAATAGATGTGTGTATTTTTTCCTCTTCACAGGCACCGATCAGCTGATTATTTTGATGTGCTCAAAGGAAAAAAAGCAGCAGGTCTACTGTCAGCTGTGTTCAGTCAAGTTGCAGTCCTCGGATCACCTTCGTGAGATCAGTCACCAGTATAACTACGTGGTGCGTGCACGATAAGATTTGGAATAAAATCAAGGGTTACACAGCTACATTTCACTGTTGAATTTTAATTTTATTTTACTAGAAAATGAAAATCCCTGGATACACTGCAAAGCCTTTTGAGGATGCACAGAAGTTTCAGGAGACACTGACCTTGTTGGAGAAGGAAAAGGGACAGAGTCAGGTATTCTGCACATATGGTTTAAACTCCTAAGTGACAAAACCCTCAGTGACTTGAGATTTAACTTTCTTTCAAGTTTAATTCTCTATTTGTGCTCAAAATTAAGACCTGAATACACACAATACACTGAATACGTCACAATACCGATAAGATATTGGGGTCCACCCCTTGAACCCAGAGAAAAGCCTGCAGATCTTTGATATATTTATGCACAATATATTTTGCAACAGTAAAATATATGGGAATCCATATGAACTGTCAGTGAGACTATTTGTGATTTATGTTGTTCCAGATACTTGAAGTCACCTTTGACGTGTATGAGGAGATGAATCGCCTTCCAGTAAATACAGGTAAAGAAATCATTTTCTAGAAGTGAAGTAAAAAAATAACTGAAGTGAAAAGTATGCATATGTGTTTCAATTGCCTTTTATTCTATATATCAACATCAAACCAAATGTTTTCTCTTGATTTTTCTTGCTGGTATAAGCATGCTATAAAGAGATAAATTTCTGTTCTGGAGAAAGTCTAGTTCACTCCACAAAAATGTTACGTTTGAACAGAGCTCATGTCTGTCTGATTTATTGTTACTGAAAATTGTCATTTATTTTTTTCAAGGTCAAATATTTTTACAAGTTTTTGCAAACATCCCACAAATAGAAAAACCAATAGGACTAAAAGCAGAACAAAACAAAAAGGAAAAGAAGGCTTAGGCAGTTGGATTTTAACACACACAGTAACAGAAGAAGGAAAGGATAACAAGTGTGGGCTAAACCACAGCACCATCTGATTGGTTACACTCAGAGTCGGCAGGCGTAACAGCCAATCGGCACAGTGCCTGCAGAGCCATAGATATGTGTATAGAGGAGAGAAGCAAAGAAGCTTTGTTAGGAGACAAATCTCTTCTCATCAGAGCTTATTTCACTGACTGGTAGCTTCAGAATCAAATACTTTATTGATCCCTAAAGGGAAATTCCTTAGTCATGTAAGGATTCTTTCTGCTTTCCACATGGACGTGATGCTGTAAAACACATTATGAAAAATGTCCTGCTAGCTTTATGCTAACTTGTATGGGAAATCCCATTGACATGCTAACAGTTAGCAGAATATTCACGGAACTTGTTGGAACAAATTGAACTGAGAAACGTTTCACTTGCTAAATACAAAACACAAATGGTAATTATTTCTTTACTAAAAGGCATATATTTCTCTCAGTAAAGAATGAACAACAATGGAAAAACCCTGAAAACTCTGTAATTAGCCTACAAAACATAAATTCAGACAGCATTATCTACAGTTATCAGTGTACTTCTTTTGTTGTGAAAACATCATTTAAACTGTAGTAAATGGAAGAACTAAAATCCCTCCTTCAGCTGTTTCAAAAATCAGTTTGATCTTTATTTTTTGTCTCTTAAAATTATGTCTGGTACGGTCGCTCAAAATAATATGCAGAGATATGTCTCTTTTTGTTTTGATTTGATTTCAGCATATTAGGCCCAGTTGAATGTACATTTAGACTGATGTTGACTTGTGTTGGTTTGCTTGTGCCTTAGTTGGTTGTTTGCACCTCCGCTTGTATTTCTTATCTTTTTGCTTGTGTTCTCTTTTCTTGCTGCTCAATGGCGGCACATTTATCCTCCACCGCCTCCATTTTGTCACTAGTGAGGTCACACGACGCCCGTGATCTGTAAGAGTGGCCTGGACACAGTCCAGCTTCACCTCCAATGATGATATGGTGGTCTTGAATTCGGCAGAGAGAGCCTTTCTAATGCTCCTTGAGTAGCTTTGTGAGGGCCACCATGTCATCAGTGGAGGCCAGAGCGGGTGGATCGGTCTTCTTTGTAGTTGTTTTCACTGCTATTTCAATATTTTGGACGGCAAGCACTGTTGTGAAGATAGACTGTTCTCAACTTAATGAAAAGAGAAAAGAAGGCATCAAAGTAAAGTTTAACACTAAATATAGCGGGAGCTGAGGGAGGAATGTCGACTCCATCTTCGATCCGAAAGTCCCTCCTGAAAATTGTAATTATTTTCAAAGCTGCATTTCTGCTTGTTTCTCTTGTTTCAGTGTTGCAAAGACTGAAAGAAATGCTGAGTCAGAGAAGCTGGAAGGGGTCCTCTTCGCCCACAGCCAACAGTGTGGCAGCTTTGCGAAAGAAAGCCATCATTGGCAGTCCATGTGAAGTGACAAGCTCAGATGATGGTAAATTCAAGTGTCCTTGTGGGGGGCAGCTGAGAATTTTCCCACCTTCATTTGGTTTTGCTTGCTTTCACATTGCACTTTAGAGAGCACACCATATGCCTGGACAATGTCATTCATTTACGAAAACTGCTCGTTTGAGGGTGCTGTAGCCCAAAATGAACACTGACCCAGAGCGGCAGTGAACCCTGATGAAGAACAAACCCGGCTCATTTGATCGGTCCTGACCAGATGTGTAAGGCCCGCCCCAGTAGCCGGCCAACAGCTAGCCACAGACCACTGTGATGTATAGTCTTCTGACCATCTATCAATAAGCGCCTGCAGTCCTTCACCTTTACATGAACAGTTTGACAGATGACCTTTATCCCTCAGAAATCAAATTATATTTGAGAAGAAAAATCAACATCTGCCTTGTTCATCAATATTGATAAACAGCACAAGCTGAAACATAAACTCATGTCGAATGATATATAATTTAGAACAGTTTTATAGTTGAAATTCCACCATTTGTTATTTTACTATTCACTTCAACAGTCAAAGTGTAAGCTGCATCTTAACACAAAAAGCTGTGTAGGGAAAGTTTCAATATAATTGCAGAATTAGAAACATGGTTAAAGAATGAGGATATGAAGGAATTCCAGATAGATGGATTTGAGTTGTACTACATAAATAGAACTAATGAAAAGGGGGACAGGTAGCTCTGTACGTCCACTGAAGTTTGAAATGTAAGGTAGCTAGCAGCATGACGTCATTGAAATAGTCACAGGAGAAAATATTCATGGACAGTCTCAAAATGCTCTGGTCAACTGTTGGCTATAGAACACCAGGGTCATGCGTAGAGACTTTGATCTTAAAAATCAGTATGATGTTGAGTACACAAAGGAGAAAAAAGTTTAGATAGATACAAAATGCTCTGAAAGGCCTTCAAAGAAGACCTAAAGAAACAAACCTGAGATAAATTGTATGTTCAAGACATAAGTACAATCTTTGACACATTCAGTGACATAAATAAATCTGTATTTAAAAAAAAAAAAAAAAAAAAAAAAAAAAAACTGAAAACTTAAAACTTTGCCCAGAAAGTTACATTGACAAACCCAGGATTACTAAAGGGCTACTGAATGCCAGTATATAGAAAAATTACTCATCCAGATGCTTCTTAAAATTAAGGGGAAAAGAATCAGAAAACAAGGTCATTGCTCTCTGCCTGAGTGGATGGGGTCGGCTCTTGGGCCATGGATGCTCTGCTCTGCCCGCTCTGGGCGTCCGGTGCCAGGTGGGGTTGGTGCCTGCCGGTCTCGGTCCCAGGGCCTTTGGTTGCTAGCGGGGTCCCGTTTGGGGGCCTTCCTCTGCCCCCTCCTGCACCGGTGCATTAACATCTGCCCTGGGGGGTTGGCTGGGATCTGGGCTCTGGGGTGGCCGCTGATTATCTGGGCCCTGAGGACCTCTCTGGCCTGCTTCTGGTCTTCTCAGAGGTCATTTATGCATGATCACTGTCACATTTGCATGATCACGCTGATCTTTAATCACTCCTCATATTCTGCACGTGGACTCAGTCACCTTGTTGTCTTGTTGTGGGTCAGACTAATGGCTCTGTGTTAGGTCTCTCCTGATGCCCTTGTGTAATTTGATACCTGGATCCTCAGCTTGCATGTCCCAGATAACTACAAGCTATGTTCTCTGACAAACGTCCATAGGAGGCCCCCTGTCATATCTTTAAGCTTATAAGCTCCTCTTGGAAGAGCAAATCTGTCAGGCACATTACAGCAGCAAGACCTCCATTCTGCTGCTTCGATGCTGGACAGGGCGGGTTAAAAAAAAAGGCATAAAAGAAGTATAAGAAACATGAAAATAAATTGGTCTGGATAAAGTAAAATAAGGAATACTAAAGTCATCTACTTAACCGAAATAGAAACAAGGTGACATAATGAATAATAGTTTCATAAAAAGTTAGTCAAAATGACTCTGCCAAATTATTTTGTCAATAATTATTCTGACATTTGTGATAAAGCAAAGATAGTTATTGAAGCTAAGAGATATTTGTAGATGTCGGCCCAAGTCTTTCAGCAAGTTTAACAATCACCAAAATTGTGGTATTACATCAACTAAAGGACTTGTTGGATGACAAATCCCTTTACATGTTAAATAACTCTCTGATTGTTCCATACATACCTGTCGTGGAATTCTTGATGAGCTTAAAGTCCTGGGCCAGATGCCGGTGTGGAATTCTTCATGAGCTTTTAGCACCAAACATACAATTCTTCAGGTGACAAGGGCCATTGTCACCTGAAGCCTGAGCCATTGTTAATTCAGTGACATCTCCCACTACACCTACTATGTTGAAGTTTGGGGAAATGCTAAAAAAAAGAGGGATAATCTGTGGCAAAAAATGCAGATCCAACAAACCAATTATTCTACCAGTTAAAAATATTGAAATTTCAATAAATTAAAATATGTTATGTATAATGCTCAGAAAAAGAAAAAAAAACCAACTTTAATCAGCCATATTCAGAACAGATTTCCAAAAAGAGGAAGTAATGATAGAAAGGAACAGAGATCTTGACAAAACCAACATTTAGAACCAAAGTGAGGGAACATTGCATTTCAGTCAAAGGGTTCAGTAATGGAACAATCTAGATAAGGAACCAAAATAATGCAAGTCACACACCAGATTAAAAAAAAACAAAAAAAAACTGAAGTCCAGCTTACTAAAGTACAAAGAATCACCATGATATGAGATGAAACTGTTAGTGGCCGTTCAGGCTGCTCAGACTTTTAATTTTTTTTCTTCCCAAACCTGTAGGAGTCACTCTAGTAAAAAATGCCCTCAAGCCTGGAGTCGGCGACCCTGAATCCACATCAACGCCTTCCAAAACTGCTGTCGCATCTGAGAAGATTCCTGTTGGCAGCCAACAGCGGCCGTCGGAGGCTCCAGAATCACAGGACGCACTCAAAACACCCCAAGACGCTCAGAAGTTTTCACACGTAACGTTCTTGGGTCGAGACCCACGTGTCGAACCTGCTGCTGATAAGGACATGCACAGTCAGTCAAGGTCGTCCTACCAAAAAGATCAAGCAGCAAAATGTCATTCAAGACCTGGGAGAAAGAGATCGTCACAGGAACTGTCAACAATTTCAGTCGGTCGGTAATATGTGTGTGTTTGTGTTCACGTTTGTCCGCTTTGTCCTTAAAAATGCTGAGTTCTTTGTCGTTTTCCACAGGAGAGAGGATTGAAGGTGTCAGTCATTTGTCTACGTATGTGAAAGTAAAACAATTGAGTATCATAGGTGAGTGTTTGTAATGGCAAATCTTAATTTTAAGTATTGGAAAAAACACCGTCCGTGTGTTAAAGCTGGCGTGTTTCTGTTAGGCCAGGGCGCTGTGTGGGAGTGTCAGGGGACCTCCCAGACGCCGTTCTTCTTATGCGAGAGCTGCGAACTGAGGCTTCTTTCCACAGACATCTGCAAACACATGATCAGCAAGGATCACATGTTCAAATATGTGGTGGGTGTCCTCGCTGAATGATGATTTTTTTTTTTTTTTAATATTTTATAAAATGGAAGTTTAGCAAGTGTTAATCAAGCTTGAGTATATTGTGGTGCATTTTCTTCCAGGAAAAATATCAGTCAGAGTTGCTGTATTTCTGGAGGAACGAGCAGCTTGATGAGGAGGGAAAACTGGAATTTTTAGAGGAAGAGAAACTGGAACTTTTCGATTTCATCACCTCACAGCTGCTGGAGCGTGAAAAAAGTATAGACGCAAAGGTAGTTTTTTATATCTGTTAGTGAAGGCAGTCCAATTGTTGTATTTTTAAGTGCTTTTATTTTTGCTTGATGAATTTCTCATCACACCAATAATATACTATATAGGACTGCTTTGTTTTGGTGTGTGTGTGTGTGTGTATACATATATATATATATATATATATATATATATATATATAGTGAAATTTTCCAAGTAAAGAAAAATCTCATTGTGAACCTGTTGGTGTTTTCCATTTCCTAGATTGTACTGCTGGGCTCAGAGTTGTATGAACGGCTTCAGAAAGCTGAATTCCATGACGGTATGTTATACACAATCAACAACTGTCCATAGTTCATGTCTATATCAGTTATATAGTAACTAGTGTAAACTGACCTGTGATATTTGTTTTTTGGGGTTTTTTTAAGCTTTAAAAGTGGTGCAAAGCATCAGTGAAAGGAAACTTAAAGCCGCCTGGCCACCCGTCTGTCCTCCGCCGCAGAAAAGTAAGTTCCCACCCACTCGGTTCAATCACAGCCTGGCTCTGCTGCCTTCAGCTGAAACAATGTGAGTAGAAAGGCAGGGCACGCAGCTGGCGTCCCGGCAAAGTTTGAATCCGTCTCCTCCCACGGAGATGTGGTGAGGTTCAACACCCACCTGAGTTCCCACTGGTTCAAGCCAATCAGAGGGTGCAGTTTTCTCTCTGTGGCATAAAATAACCAGACATCAGGGATATTTGAATATAGAGACCAGAAGAGGTGTGAATAACTGGTCGTCCTCTGGCTGATCTTCTGTCACAGTCTCCAAACTCCTGACATTGTTGACCCCTGATGATCTGTCTTAGTAATCGTTAACTGTCACAGACTGGACTTTCTATAAGCATGCTTTAACAGCATCCCACAGAGGACGTAAGGAGCGAAAGAACTCAATTTCAGCGTATCGGCTTAGAATGAATGTGACAAGTGAAATGATGCGCCATTGAACACTATTTGAATACATTTTCTCAGTTGTATTAGAACTGCATGGATGCATCGCAGGCCTTAACAATGGGGTCCCTGATTTAGCATGCAGAATAGATGAAATGCTCCAATAGTCAAAATCTTAAAAGAAATGTTGGTATTTTTAGTGACATGAAGAGCAAACAGTTTTTTTTTTTTTTTTAATGAAGGAAAGGTGCTCTATAACACAGATTTTGAGACATTTGTGAACAATATTTGAGAGAAATAGACCTTTTGTGTACATAGAAGAAGTCTTAGGTCTTTCAGTTTTGCTCATGGAAACAAAAACAAAAGTGCTGCATTTTCATTTTTGTTCAGTGTGTCTCAATATATCCAAACACTCCTGTTAAGACAGGCTTCACAGTTGGTGCCCAACATACTTATTATGACTGATAAAACCCATTTTCAATTATCCCTTGGGAATGTATTGATGAAAATCAGAATACAACAACAAAATCTTTGTTCCCATTTTCAAATGTTACTGGACAAATAGTTATGAAACTAGACTGAATAAAGTTATTGAAAATTCAGGGATTTTTTTTTTCCATTGTAATTAAATGTATTCACAAAGTGACTAGTTTGACAAACTGTCCGGTTCAAAGACACTTCAAACACTAAATAATCCAAACAGTGAACACACGGAGACTAGAATTAGACTTTGGCTGCTTCTGCAGAAGGGGGAGGGTACAATGTTCGCTCACAGCACGCTGTGGCGACTCACAGACTGTCCCCAACCCCTTCTGATGTCTTCAGCTTTTATTGAGTTGGGAGAGCAAGCATAGCGTGGGCGTGTCTGCTCACAGACATTTCCTGATATGCTAACAGTAAAAACAAATATTCAGCAACACCTAAGAGTCTGAGCTGTCGGGCTCACATCCTCTTGAACTTAGGCTCACATGTGTTTGCACCTCAAAGGTGGGTTCCGCTTCTTCTGATAAGTCGGACTTATTTCTGCGAACAGATGTCTAGACAACATATATTCTGAGAACTGAGTATGGCGAGGCTTTTCACGCGCTGTGCAGGCTTTCTGCACAGTTTCAAAACATCATTTATGCAAGCAAGTTAATCAATACTTTACAGACCCTTCTTGCAAACATTCTTTCTTCATTGTTACAAGAGGAGGGAAATGTAAGATAATTGCTTCAATGCTTTTGCAAAGTGCTTGTGTGAGTTAATGTTTACACTTTTTGGACAGATCAGAGACGATGCTGTTCCAACATATGCCCCCTCAATGATGTTACATCACATGTGCCAACGTTAAAATCCATGCTTCAGAGTTTCTCAATACAATGAACTAAAAAGTCCCCCACGTGAAAAGCGGACTTGTCTGGGTTGAAGACATTCGGCCCTCTAATCAATCATTATTATTGTGCTCCCTCTGCTGTTTCTCTCAGAAGCCAAACAAGATGGGGTGAGAAAGTCGACAATGGATGAAGAGTCGCATGACGTCCCAAAAAGAAAAGCCTCCAATCCTCTGGATCCAAGACGTTTGCCCTCATGGGCCGACTCTGTCGTCGCTCGACTCCCTCAGGCTGACGTGTGTCTTCACCCCAAAGAGATGGACAGCTGTCTCTCTTCCAAGCACCAAACGGAGAGCGTCCCTGTATTACCAGCAACGCCGACGGAGGATCCAAAATCCATGTCATCTGCTCCGGTTGACCCTGAAGTCGCTCAGACCCTGCCAGGAAGCAGGGAGCGGCCGGCTGACACGTCTTTGGAAACATCGGTCAGATCCTGTGCAGGTGACTTGGCTGAGCTCTCCCTGCCAGCCGCATCCGCAGGCCCCCTGCTGCAGCCGAGTGAGGAGAGCACCTCTCTGTCAGCTTGCGAGTCCATGGCTGTCGACCCTGCTGAAAACCCTACCTCCCTGCCTCCTCAGCCTGAAAACGTGACGTCTGTACCTGACCAAAATGCACCCCTGGATCCCTTCGTAGCTCTGTCACAAATAATAAATGTACTCAGGAATCAGGCTAAAGGCAATTTGTCCACTTTGCCGGCCGAAGATAACGTGAAGCCCGTGAGCCACTGTGCCGTCACGACGGCGCCAAGTGATGAAGGAAAACCGTCCCTGCTGAGTGCATGTGGAGATATGAATACAACTGGTGGGAATTCTAAGATTTCAGGAGAAATTCCTGCTGGCCTTGGTCTCCAGAATCAGCTTCTCACCCAAAGTGCCATCAAGTCACCTTTTGAGGACAGTCGCATGGGGGACGACTCCCGGCTCACAGCAGCTGCTGCTGGTGTGGCCGTCACTGCTGCTACTGCCTCCCCTGCTGACCTCCCCAGTGATCCACAACATCCACAAGGCGGCTCTGACCAGCCGAGGTGGAGTGCTGTTGCCACCGGCGCCGCAACGCCTGAAACGTCCGACACCTCTCCCATTAGAACCATCGTACTCGGTAGAGGAAATTACTCTTACAGCTCCAGCGGCAGCTCTGCAGACCCAGTCCCCAGTGCGGTGAGCGGTGACCCCCAGGTGGGCCTGTCCGCAGCCTTAACGGCACCCACGCATGGCACAAATGAACTTTCAGTTTTCAAAGCCCCGGTCCACCCTGACCTCAGCTCAACTTTCACCCCTTCTGTCAACACGGTTGTTGCCAACAGCGCCGGCTCTTCCGTCAGCACCGGTGCTGACAGTGTCGTCGCCCCTCACGTCCTCTCTGCCGTCAACCTCCACACTAATACTTTTGATCCAGCCGTGAACCCTCATGCTAACTCTGCTGGCAGTACTGTTGCCAACCCCTCCCAGAGTTTTTACCACTCTGCCATGGGGTTCCCCCAGACCTACCCGGGAGTAAACTTCCTGCATCTGCAAGCAGTTGGACACAGTTCAGCAGCTGGGATGGAGGCCATGTGGGCAAACATGGCAATGCAGCAGCAGCCGCCGCCGCAACCGTATCAGCAGCCGCCACTGCCGCCGCAACCGTACCAGCAGCCGCCACTGCCGCCGCAACCGTATCAGCAGCCACCACCGCCACCGTACCAGCAGTTGCCACAACCGTATTCGCCGCCACCGCAACTGTATCCGCCGCCGTTTCAGCAACTGCCGACCCCGTTTCAGCAGCCACACATGTATCAGCAGCAGCAGTATCAGTATTATCAGCAACAGTGGTATTTAAGCCAGCAGCAGAGCCAGTACCAGCAGTAGCATATCCAGCAGAATGGATGAGCGGTTTCTGGACAAAGGAGATTTAAAAAAAAAAAAAAAAAAAAGGTGTCGCTTGGTGTTTTGTGTGTCGTCTTATTGACCTTACCAGCTGACTGTTGATAAAGCTTTGTCTACCCAGTTATATTTCTAATGTTGAAAAGCTAATTTTTCATTGTAGCATTATGGAGTTCTCATGTTGACGTGTAAAGAGATATTTCTACTTTAAGGGACGAGTCAAAGAAAGTAGCAATATGAAGCCACTTTGGAGTTTTTCTATTTTAATGAGCAGTATTTTTCCTGAAACTTTTGTGGCAGTTTTATATCGGTATTTTATGTTTTAATCTTGAGCTGCTTTGTTGATTGAAATGTATCTGGGTTGTTTTGTTTTTGAATGAATGTTGTAAATTTTTGATACAATTTTTCTTGTTTGGCTGTATAAAAATGTAAAATACATGTGTGTGATGTGTATGCCTGGTTGATAAGACCACGTTACTACATTGTCGTGTCATTTATAAACTACCCTGCCGACATTAAAGCCTTTTTTTTTTTTTTTTTTAACGGTCATTGGAGCACTAATTTATTCTTAATCTTTCAGTGCCATGCTGTTGATGAAGTGCGGGCCCTGTAAGGTTCTTGAACGTCTTAGTGTACGTACCTCCGCTGGTGATTAGCAGGTGACTGTCTAAAAGCTCTCCTCTCGTCGCCTTTGCTCTCTCAAAGGATCAGTGTGTGCCACATTGCCCCTTCCTTTGCGCTGCATTACATTTGTTCCTGCACCAGCAACTTGGTGTGTTCAGGCTTGTGGACATGGTCAGGATGTGATTTAAAAGAACTGAACATGGTTGGAGTCAAGAACCATCTCTGGCTGTGTAGCATGTGAGGGCTGATGGGCTACAGCAGCAGAAGACCACCGTGCCGGGTGACTCTCCCGTCGGCTCACAACAGGAAACGGAGGCTCCAGTTCATACAGGCTCGACAAGATCGGGAAACGGTCTGATACGTCAGGATTTCTGTTTAGTCAATCAGATGGTATGTGAAATGGATGAAAGCCTCTTCCATTGTTCTTCCAAACATATTTAGTGTTTATCCCCAGATTAAAAGAGGAGTAGTTTCTCTGCATGAAGAGAACTCATCAGCTGAGTTATGACTTTTCGACAGAACTCTCTTCTTCATGTCTCTTCTGTTTCATACTAACCTGCTGTATAGACTGTAATACCCCTTTCCCACTGGCCCAAACAGTTTAAACCCACTAATAATCTGCTCCTCATGGCAGTGGGGAAGGTTTAATTGGTATGTTGACCTGGGTTGATCAACACTGCAAGCAACCCAGGTTTTAAACGGCTCACCTCCAGTGGGAAAGGCAGACCCGGGTCGAAGCGGTAATTTACGTGACGATGCGTGTTAGCACACTTGTTGTTTTTGGACACAGCGTGAGATATCCTTCGTCAAGATAAGATCAGCGATCTTCTCTTGATCCATAGAGAAGTGGAGATTCATCAACAGGTAACGGGGACGGTGCTCCTCTGCATCAGAACATGGCTGGAAGTGATCTGGGATTTGCAAGCTGATGATCCAGGCACCAAACTACACAAGGGCATCAAGAGAGATCTAATACAGAACCATTAGAATTAGAATATGAAGAGTGATTAAAGATCAGCCTGATCATGCAAATTAGACAGTGATCATGCATATATGACCTCTGACCTCTGAGAAGATGAGGAGCGGACCCCTCAGGGCCCAGATCTCAGCCACCAACCCAGGCAGACATCCACGCACAGGTCCAGGAGGGGACAGAGGAAGGCCCTGGCCAGGACCCCCAGCAGCCAGGGGGCCAAGATCGGCAGGTGCCAAAGGACACCCAGAGCCCCCCACTCCCCTCCTTCCTGTACACCCGTTGCCTGTTAGTTCATGTTACAAACAATCCCAGTCCACTTTCATTTCTGTACAGAACTTGAGCTGAATGATGCTTTCCACATAGTTTAAAGAAATCTTTATTACCACAATAGAGAGAGCAGAGAACAAAGACCAGAGGAGACACACCACAAGAGACAGACCACAAGAGACAGACCATAACTAGCACTAAAACCACCAAGCAGGATCTGCACAGGTGAAAAGAGAATTGTGGTGTGAGATGTTACTGAATTAACTCATACCTTGTCGTGCATTCAGGGTGAAACTAAGCTCACGCAGAACCGCTTGTATAATCATGAAGAACATATGGCTGTATTGTTTAAAAAAAAAGCACTCAGGGTTATTGGAACTCAAGCTACCAAGGTGTGACACACACCTCATCTGCTGGTGAATCAGGCTTGGACAACCTGTTTGTTTGAAACAGGAAGCTGAAACACCCATTTTTCTATGCTGTCTGGACATTTTAGTGGCTTACATTAAATTATGGCAGACTCACGAGACACAGTCTTGTACTCAAACAGTGAGATGGAGGAATGGTTGAAAAGATCAGGTGGAGAAGCAGCAGATGTCACCAGCAGGAACTTCTTCGTTCCTATGATGGAGGATCAGGGAGAGAGATTGGCTGATCAAAGATACATGTGTATATTTATCTAAGATGTTTTTTTTTTATATGGATCTTGACCCACACAAACATAAACATCATATTAATTTTATGTTTCCTTCTTCCAACACACGTGATTCAAATGATCTGCTCATTATCAAGCTCTGCAGAAGGAGTTGGAGGAGGGAGGCATCTCCATGCTGGACGGGAGGCCTGACGACCGGAACTGGGAAACACTAAGAGCAAAAACTGACATGAATGTTTAAAGATGTGGTTTATATTTAGATGTTTTTTGTTTGTGTCATTTTTTTTTCAAGATATTGTTTGATTACTGCATTATTTGTGTTGTTAAAGGCAGCAGGTATAATTTATTGTGCTATTTTACTTCATCTTGATTCATTTTGCACATGTCAATAAATTAAATTAAATGATGCAGCTTATTACCCTGTTACTCTGTCACTTTCTTTCCATTTTGTGTGCTTAGTAACAATTTGCTTATAGGAATGGCGTTTTACTGAACATTTCATGTTCGCTGTTGTCATTTGGCACTTAATGATTTGGCTCCTTATCCTGTAGATGTTCCAGGGTCATTTTGGTAACATAATCAGAGATTTCCAGTTAAGCTTTGGAATTTGTTAGGATGTAGTTTGAAGAACTGCTGGTGCTGTGACTCTGAATGACCGATGATAAGTCACTCAGTAGACCTCACAAGTTACGCCCTTGATTGGAGGTTCTCAGTATTGTGAACCCAGCCTTGTTTTGCATATACTGGGCCATGGTGGATGCCCCTTCTTTTTTTAAATCTCCCTTTTTACTCCTTTTCATTTATGTATTTAAGTAATCTCATGTATGTTCATTTAATCATATACTGTCACATACTCCCACTCATGCATGCTGACTGCATTTAACTGATAAGATATGTATGTAACCTCATGAGTTGGTATCTCATCCTGAATGGTTAGATCTGACCTTGAAGAACTCACATGCGGATCCCACGTGCACTGCATGCATGCATGTTTTTTTTGTTTTTTTTTTCAATTTTTCTGAAAATGTTTGACTGCAGTGGTGGAAATAAAGGAAGAGTGGAAAACCTGTTTGGGGCTCAGTTCGTCAGTGTCAGGCTCCAAAGGCTGCCAGTATCCTCCTCCACATGTGAGGAATTTTCTCACACTCTGCAGTCAGGAAGGGCCTCATCAAGGCCACACAGGCAATATTCAGGGCAACAGCTTTCCTAAGTACAAACCAGACTCGTAAACAGAGATTATACAGCAGTATAAAGACGACACACATTCTGCTGATGATTGTGCAGAAGGGTTTTTGCTGATGTCCCATGTGTTTCTATCTCTGTTTTGTCCCAGTCGGTGCATGTCAGTAGACAGTTTAACAGTTTGTAACTAAGGCTTTTCTGTATCTGTGCACTAAGGAAGCTCCTGAGAAGGTCACATATAGATAAAGTCTGTCTAATGGGATAAAATGTTCTTCATACATTCCACAGACAGCAGATGTGAGGCTTTTTTTTTTCTTCTGAGATTACATTTAGGACAATGAAATACTGATGGACTTTTGGCAAGATGAGATTCAGAAATGAAAATATGCATTTCATGGGAAGAGTAATGGCTACCTGACTGGAAAGCAGGAAAAAATGACTTTTAAGTTTTGCACAAAAAAGTCATTTTGTCACTTAGAGATCATTAAACTATGACAAAACCTTAAAAGAAAAAACACACAGCTCACCAAGTCACTATGTCTATGCGATTTCGTTATGCAGTCTAGATGATTTATTATCAGTTTTTTTATGATTATAAAAATGCAGTTTCATCCTGAAAATGAAATATTATTTCTGTTAAAACATTCTAATTTGATTTTTATTCCATATTTACTTCCAACGGAGAGAATGATTTGGCTGGTTTGAGATGGAAGATGTCAGCCAGACTTGGCAACCCTGCTTCCTACTGATTAAAAAAAAAGTTAGACAAGAAAAGACTTTCAAAAGCACGTGACACGTTCAAATCAAGACCGAACGAAGCTGTGTGCATTAACATAACCAAAATAAGGTTGATAACACAGGTGTGCGTGGTTTTGAGAGAGTGTATTTTGAGTTAAGGTGATTTCGGAACTGGCAACACGGATGAGGTCTTATTGGTGGGAGTAGCAGCAGATAAGAGAGAGAGCTCGTCTCATGGCCACACTGCAAACTTTAAACCAACAGCACTACCTTACACCCAGCTTCACAGAAAACGTTTTTTCCATTTAACAAGCGGTTTGACACGCTGTTTTATCGGTGAGTACAATGAGACTGAGAGTTTCTGCTAAAGTTCACAGACTGACTTGAGTTCCTGTTGTCTGCTGCTCGTTAGCTCCACAGTGATTTTGTTGTTGAGCCGTTTGTTTTAACACATGTCAACATGTCTTAATTGCGTGAAATACCCGGTGGGTCTCGTTACCTCTCCCTAATCTGTAAACCGACTAAATGAAACTATTGGTAAATTAATTTACGTCGTTTGTTTCCAATTATCGTCCCTGAATTGAGACCATGGGGTCTCGAATCAACAAAAACTTACGGTAACTATGACTAGTAATTTTCTCATTACTTGTTACCTCCGAATTCATTGATCTCATTTGTAAATCGTGTTTAAAGCCCGTAATACTGCCACGCTGTTTGGATTTGCTCGCCATGTCTCGCTGTGCTCAGTTCAGTGATGATGCTCCAGCACCATCTGGTGGTCACAGTCCATCCCTACACCCATCCATCTGTCATCCAGCCGTCTGTCCCTCTATCATCCATCCATGATCCATCCATCCCTCTGTCATCTGTCCATCCATCACCTGTCAATCTTCCATCCATCCATCAATCATACATTCATCTATCTATCTATCTATCTGTCACCCATCCATCTGTCTATCATCCATCCACCCTTCACCCATCCATTACAGTTTTTCACAATTGCTAAAACACTAAACCCCATTGCCTGAACCAAATTCTCAGTGGCCTAAACTCATTTTTCGAATCAAACACTCTTTTGGCATAAACTTAAACACTGTTCAGGTCCTACGCTCAATTTGCAAAACCCATCTGCTCTTTTTTGCAAAACCTTAGACACATTCTCAGTCACTAAACACATTTCACAACATTTTTGCAAAATTGTACTCACTGGCAGCAAAATGTGAACACAACTCCAACACAGCTGTCATCTTTTACACACAACAACTCAAAAATGAACACACATATTTCTAATGATGTGATCAGACCAAGTGCGCACAAAGACAAGATGCTGGAGACCGAATCTCCATGACCATGACCATGCAGTAGTGTGCTTTTGTTATGTATTTATTTTTTGTTATGACTGTGAATTTGGATATCACTTTGACTTAGATGCTTTTTTTTTCCTAAATGCATTTTCAATATGTAAAATAAAAATTTTCTGTGCACTACACACTCTGAAAACTGCTGGTTACTGTAAAAATAACCCACATTGGGTGGAATTGCTGACCCAGCGCTGGGCCCAAAAGGGACCGAGCCAATGCTGGGTTATTTCTACCCAGCCATTTGGGTTGAAGAGTTGACCCTGATGCTGGGTCAAGATTTACTTTAGATTTACTTTACTGTGAAAATGTAAACCCTTAGAATTCAGATACACGTGCCCTCTGCCATGCAAGGCTGTCAAACCCTCCACTGGAAGCCAGCTGGGGCTCAGTGCAGTTCATTGACATGTAGAGGAAAAGATTTGAACTAACAACCTCACAACTGCTAGACAACCACTCTACCAACTGAGCCACAGCCACACATCCATAGGGAGAGGGATGTCTCATATGTCTTTTCCTTCTTAGCCATTTCAATAATCCTCAGTGAGAACTCAGGACTCCAGTTTTCTGTTGCGTATGTTGTTAGAAGTCTCCAGATGCAAGAAGGAGAAGGAGTTGCAGGAGTGTTCAAAATGGTGATTTTGTTCAAATCATCAATTCACTCTGCTGGGTCGACACAATTCATCTAATTTTGGGTAAAAGTGACCAAATTTGCACAAAATCTAGGGCTACCCAGGAAATGTGTTGGGAAAATAACCCAGCAGGTTTAAAAGTGTGGACTGCTTGCTGTGTCCTCAGTTATTTCATGTAGTGTCTAATGAACGATCTGAGGTGAGCATGTTTTTACCTGTTGTGTGTGAGATCTGAACGCATAGTGTGGTTTTGATCACAAGAGAACTGGTTTTGAGGTGATAATTCGGTTTTGACAGAAATGTCTGAGGTTTTTGTGAATGCAGTGTGGATTTTTGGATTTGTGTTTAAGGTTTTGAGAAAATGGATGGAGGTTTCAAGAAATGTGTTTTAGCAATTGTGAAAAACTGTAATCCATCTATCATTCAACCATCCATCTATCATTCATTCATCACCCATCCATCTATCTTTCAACCATCCATCTGTCATCCATCCATCACCATTCATCTATCATTCAACATCCACCCACATGTCATCCTTCCATCCATCTATCACCCATCCTTCCATCACCGACCCATCCATCTGTCATCCATCCATCCATCTATCACCCATCCTTCCATCACTGACCCATCCATCTGTCATCCATCCATCCATCTATCACCCATCCTTCCGTCACTGACCCATCCATCTGTCATCCATCCATCTATGATTCATCAATCTATCATTCATCCATCCATCCATCACACATCCATCTATCATCCATTACCCATCATCCATCCATCAATCCACCTCCCATCCATCCACCACACATTCATCCATCCTTCCTTGGCTGTCATTAGTTTTTGGTTTCTTCTGATATGCCCTTATATTTTTGTTTTTTTTTTGCCTCACCTTCTGCTTTCAGGCGGTGTTTTCTTCATCAGTGAGATGCAGCCAGGTAGGACACACAGACGCTCCTCTTTAACTCTGCGTCTTATCCACCACGATCCTCCATTTCTTGCAATCGAGCCGGTTTTGATGCCCTCTCTCTTTGTGGGTGTCTCAGCCCAGAGCCAGTTGTTTGAGTCCCTGAAAGCGTATCTCAACAACAGCAGGAGATTGCAACCTGTTATCGGTCTGTAGGGACGTGTCCCCCATTTGAATATGTGCGGTCTTTTTTGTTGTGTTTTCCATGACTTTAACTGCATTGTTGTGTTTGTAGGCCTGAACAGCATTACAGAATGTGTAACAGCAGGTGCAGTGAACAGCGCGCCGCTGTACTTCTGTATCGTTTGTGTGTGTCGGTGTAATAAATCTGACATACGAAACCACATATTTGGAAGCCACCATCGGTTCAATTATATTGTAAGTGCCACTTTGGGGAACTTCATGGCCAGGTTGAGTGATACCTTTGATTCAGTGTTAATGTGGATTATTGTGCTCTACAGAAAGCATGGCACCCCGAGTTATTGATCGCATGGCAGGAGGATAACGACCTCTCTGCCATGGCATGGCCCCTCATGGAGCTGGCCAAGATGGTTGAGGAAAAGGAGGGACCGGGACAGGCCCGGGTATGTTACTTTAACCGTGTCCCTGTGTGTTTCTGGTTGCAAAAAAAAAATTTAAATAAGGGTTTACAAATTCACCTTCATGTAAAGCTGATAGAGGTTCGAGAAGCTTTGTACCAGAAGATGACGACGCTCAGTGAAACCGACGGTCAGTAAATGATCTCGGCACCATCGCCTTTTGTTTTCTGACTTCTGGGCCTCTTGTTTCCTTTCATTAGATTTTTATTTTTTTTCAATGTACATCATTGCTCAGTCACTGTGAATGTTCTCCCCGTAACCCTCCTTAGCTGTAACTCTGACAGTCCTCCTAAGAGGTGATCAGGCTGAAGGTGGGAGCTGTGCTGACACGACTGCAGCTTCGCACAGTCCCACCAAATCGCACAGGGTTGTTCTGCAACACCAAGAGAGAGGCTCTGAGGAATCTGTCCAGGGCGACACGCCGTCACATGAGGTCTCTGCACACTGACCTGTGTCTCTGCATCGCTGCTTTCATTCAGTCAGACAAATGGTAAACAGTCGTCTTGACTCTAAAAATTGACAATCCTCAGAAATCTTGCGACAGCTCGGAGAACACCAGCTGTTTTCATGGCTACACAGGAACTGAACCTCTTATTGGTGAGCACGCTTTGAATCGTAACGGTGGACTGATTTATACCTGAGGAGAGTTAAAGCATTTCACTTCTCCAACAGGTCTTCTCTACGTGGTCGAGTACCGGAGTGAAGATGGCTCCTCCGGCTGCTTCTTATGCCACTGCTGCCGCGTCAGATCCAACAAAAAGGACATCGTTGATCACCTCACCGGCTCCAGTCACCTCGTCAACTACTTGGTCAGCGTGCTGTGGATCATCTGTCTCCGTAGACTCATTTTGCAATCTAGGTCTTGGATTTTTACGACAATGCGTTTGTGCAGATGGAAGCTTGTCCTGAGCAGGTGGAGGGAGTGAGCGTTGATATTAAAACGCTGCAGTCGCTCGCCCGGACAGTGGAAAAAAATGATTGCAGAGGAGGTCTGAAGGTATCTCATTTTCTTTTGTAAATCGACTTTTCTGCTGTGAACAAGCTCCATGTAAAAAAAAAAAAAAAAAAAAGACATGGTCTACTCTCCACAAAGCTCTTTGTTTCACGTCTCAACATCTCGCATCCCCAGGTAGTAAATGTACCAGAATCCCTCTGTAGACTGCTCGCTGCCAACAATTACCACTGCTGTAAGTACAGACGCTTTCCACTCGTCTTTCATTCTCTTTCCTTTGACTCCTGTGGTTTGACTTGTGAGTATAAAATATCTCCTCCTCACTGTACGCTCTCCATACACGGGACAAGCAGCGATCTATCATAGCTATTTAGATGAAAAAATAAAGCATATACAGGCCTGTGCGGCTTAGGTTTTTATGTATTTGTAAGCTGTAGACAGAAGTTCCTAAATCTTTTACATTTAAATGAGAAACTGCACCCTGTGCAATGCAAATTACGCTCATTAAACTGTGCATATGTATATTATTTAATCAGTTATCTCATAAATAGGTACTTTTTTTCAGCAGGCCTGTTTAATTGTTCTACAATAATGCTGATTTGAACTCTTTGTTTTGTGGTTCGGCGCACCTTGGAGTGCGTTCTGCTGTTTGTATACCGCTTGATGCTGTTTTCAGGTTTAAAGATACTGCGTGGTGAATGGACTCACGCTGATGTTCCCCTCCAAGGTAAACGTAAGAGATTTTCAGCTTTGTGCTGTTTTATTTCTTCTCTGTTGTAACCTGTTGTTGTGCTGTTTCTTCTACATTCTGGAAGGGCCGGGAGTGACGGAGACGTCGGGCCGCTTCGCGCCACACAGAAACACTGCGAAGCCGTCAAAAAGGAGGAAGAAGAAGAAGATGAAGGGCAAGACTGACACTGTGTTCAGCGTGAGCCTGCCTCTTTCTAGTGGTCCTTTGCTGCTGGAGAGGACGTCCTTCACTGAGGGCAGGACTTCTGTGTCCTCCGGATCACCTTCAGCAGATCTGGATCTAGATCACTTCCCAGAGTCTGGATCATTCACAGGAAATGATGATGATGATGGTGAAGGTACCTCATCGTCTGAATCCTCTCGTTTCCAGCTCGATGAAGGTGACGACGTGGATGGACGTATTCGAAGGAAGAATCTCATAGTCAGTTTGTTTCAAGATGTGAACAGTTCTCCCAGTGAAGGTTACAGCCGGTATGGACATGTAGCTGAGACGACGGACCGCGAGGCGTTTGAAGGAAGGAACTACAACAACCTGACGGTTCGTCTGCAAACATCGACTGAGACGCGCCAAAGCGAATACGACCCTGACACACCGAACAGCGGACCGATGGCGGCTGCGTCTTATTTGCCCGGCTACAGTCACTGGGAAGGTGGAGAGGATTATTGCTACGCGTCGACTTCAAAAGACGAAACCGGAGCGGAGGGACACGCCCGCATGGGCTCCGGCGCCGTTCAGCATTACGACCAGCAGCGGCTCGGTTATCAGCACGCGGCAGGATGCGCTGCAGGTCCGCCGGCAGGCGTCCCGCATGGGCCTGGCGATGGCTTCTACCATCCTCTTCCTCATTTATATGCAGCCAGAACACAGACTCGGGACGGCAGCGTTGCACCAGAGGCGAGCGATCAGCTCCACCAGACCCAGACTCAGCAGACACACCAGGGCTTCGACGGTCACTGGGCATAGGCACCAGCTCTCTAGCCCGTTTTAAACTGAACGAAATGTTCTGAACATGCCCTGAAATCCCATCAAAACAAAGGTTCTCAAAGTGTGGGGGGGTGAGCCCCCCCCTCCCAACAAGGCTCTTGTGTGAGACAGACCACAGTTCAGCCATTTTACCATTTTTGTTTCCATTGCACTCGCAGAAAGTTTAGCAGTTTGTGTTTTAGAAAAATGGTGAATAGTTTTTGTTTCTTCTCACAATTTTGAAAAGATAAAGATATTTGAAGGGAAGTTTTCTCGCCGTGGGAAGTTCGCCCCACCCTGTGAGGATCAGACTGAAATATTCTTCAGGTGAAATATTACACAGGAAACACGCAGCTGTAGAGTTCATCATTTCACTGTTCACTCTTATTTTTGATTCTCTTGATAGTATCTGTTCAAATCTGCATCTTTTTTTTTTCTTTTTTCTTTTTTTTAACATTGTCATGCAAACGGCTACATTTGTTTTGGTCAAGCTGTGCCTTAAAACATTTCAGGAAAACTTCAAATGAGATTCATTTAGTCTGTCATGTTACACGATGGACTTGTTCTCTGTAGTCACTTGCAAAAGTTACCTTTTTTTAAAAGAAACATGTAACAATGTTTGAGAAGTTTTGCTGACGTTTTGTTCTTTCCCTCCATCGGTTGTGTGGTGAGGTTGGTTGATCATAGGAACCATTTCAACGTTAGATTTTCACAAATGTAGAAGCTGCAGTTTTATCAGATTTCATTGACTTGCTACTGATCGTTTTCATACCTTGTGTCACAATTCTCGGTACAAAAGCACACAGTAGTTGTAAAATGCGTAGTTACTCGTAATGTGGTTGAATTTGTGTTGCTGTCAAAGGCAGTGCAGCGACTCCTGGATCCTGTTTGGCATTAACATTACAGTTATGAACATTACAACACTGCAGTTCATTCAGAAGTATTCATACTCTGAGAAATTGTTCATTTAGTCATTTTCTCTTTTAAAAACAATTTTAATTGTATGAAGAATAAGTTTTATCATTTCTGCATCAAGTATTCAGGTGATTTCTTTTACTTTTCACATATTTATTTTGTTTTTGGTCTATTTTTTGGGTCACGCTGTGTGTTTTCAAAACACATGGAAGTATTAGCTGCACTGTCTACTGCTGGAGTTCATCCTGCACTCACCACTGCCCCCTTCATTGAGACATTTCTTGTTCTTTCCTGCATTTTTCTGGTGGTTTAAGTGACACATTTCTACTTGAAAAGTAAAACGTAAAGCACACTTATGGCTGAAGGCTGTTTCCAAACTTCTTTTCCAGCTTGTTGACCAAATAAAATTGTGAATGTGGAGTTTAGATTAGTTCCTGTTTGTTTTAAATCACTTTATGTAATTTAGCTGGTGAATTAACACAAATCTGCAAACACAGAGACCACGTTTCGGATATCTGGATGAGCTGAAACTTTGCCTTCAGTAGATTCTGTATTTCGTTCAGACCGGACGACTCTGATTTCACCTGAATATAATATGTCACTAGCATGATTTTAACAGCAATTGCTAAATATATTGTTCTAACACTGCAAAACTGAAGTCAGAATGAAAATGACTAAGAAGAACCCAATAAGCTCTGATGGATTGTTGATGGATCGCTCATCAAAATAAAGGAGACGGTCTGGCTGTGGTCTGTCACAGCAGCTCCATGATGAACATCACAACGAGGAGGCTGCAGGTTAGTTGGATGTGAGAAAGGGGTGTGTGGCAGGATGCTACAGTCTCCTCTAAGCTCCCTGATGAATTCAGACCAATGTGTGAGGCAACTTCCTGCCTCGACATTCAAAATAAAAGCTTTAGAAATAACAGATTTCTGCAGCCTTTTTAATTTATAAGACTTTTTTTATTATTAATTTATTTCCATATCATGATAATAGAACATTGCAATAGAATAATGTGGTGACAATAAGTGATCGAAGAGTGTGTGTATCGATCGCCAGAGAGGGCGTTGGGTTCGTGCGTGTACTCTGAAGGACGCGCGTCTCCGTGCGTGCGTTCTGTGGCTTGACGCAGCCGTAAAAGGGAGAAGAGAGCAGCAGGCGCACCGGCAGCCCCTCTCTGCTGACTCAGTGCCTTTAAGCAGTCCCTTCGCCCCGCGGTACAGCATCCACACGCCGACGCAGCTCCTCCGGTCAACGCGCCCCGGCACCGCCGCTCCCACAGACACCATGGCCAAGACCGCGATCGGTGAGTGGCGCACTTTATGTTTTCCGTCTGATTTATGCGAGATTGGGAGGAAAAAAAAAAAAAAGAAGGAAAGGAGGGAAAGGGAAAAAAAGCGGCTTTGCGGGTTTGATGGTGATGAAGAGTCGGTGGCGACACCCATGGCACAAAAGGATGCTGAGGGATGATGGGAGGGAGCGGCCAAACTCCGCTGCAAGTCACTGAGGGAATTTAAATTAAAAGAAACACAAGTTGAATCCAAGCAGAATTTTCCTCACTTTAATAATAATTCCACGGCTCCTATTTTTATTTGATCCCAGTCAGAGCTGGTGGATGAGGTTCAGGCTGAGCTCCAGCTCCCACCAGTGACGCATTTTTTATTCTTATTATGCGCAAAGCGAGCAAAAATGGTGAGAAAATGAACTGAATCTGCCACAGAAGAGGCAGTTTAGCCCCCCTCGCGCAGCGGCGTGGGGTCGATCCTGCCCGCATGCAGCAGCACCTGCCCCTCTCTCTCTGCCTGACTCACGGCCGTGCAGCATAATGCAGCGCAGGCGACCCCACCCAACATCCCCGGCCGGCCGGCCGGCCGGCGGCCCTCCGGGGGCGCAGACGCCTCGCCCTGACCGGTCCCCTCCACCCAACTGGGCCATCCGATCATGGAGCTGGAAAAGCCTGCCTGAGCAAATTTGGTGGGTTAGAGATGGAGACGTGAATGAAACAGAGGGAGAGAGGAAGAGGAGGAGGAGGAGGAGGAGGAGGAGGAGAGAGGAGCATCCTCATGGAGAATTGCTTTGCAGTCGAGGGAGGAATTTACGACTGGCGATGAAAATGTCTCCAGTCGTTCTGTGACCGTGGGCTGTTATGTTCAATAATTGTTGGTGCTTCGGTGTGGATTGAAGGAGGAGCGGTGCAGAGATTGCACAGCATGACAGGTCGGAGGCCTTGTGTTTGCGAGAGTGTGAATTTCCATCTTACATTTGTTTGACGCCTGACTTTACTTGCGAGCCTCCCCGAGAGTGCAGACACCTTGATGTTCTGCGAAAAATATTCCAGGAGGGGCAGCCGGTCGTGATACAGAGTGTGTGAGTGCACAAAAACAGTGTGATGTATGGTGGGGCCAGTCGGACGAGCAGTGTGTTTGTTTTCTGGTTGACAAAGCACTTGATGGATGGAGGGGCATGCAGAGGGACGGTGGCCAAGGGTCCCGGTGTCCATGGGACGTGGGGAACTCAGCCCTGCCTGTTATATTTATCCCCCTCACCTCCTCCTCCTCTTCCTCCTCCTCCTCCCCCTCCTTCTCCCCCTCCTCCTCTCTTTTCCTCCATGATTTGAGCTGAGGACAGGCAGAATGGGATGGGCACGGAGCAGACACTCCAGCAGAAACCCGCCATCATGCCAGTCAGCACTCCCCGGGTCGCCGAGTTCATCTCGGCCTTTTACAGAAACGCTGCCGCCGCCAAGATGACAAACTTAATTCCACTTGTTTGTGCTTTCAGGGATGAAACGGCAAATAGTGTTCTTCTATCATGTTCCCGATGTTGGAAAACCGAAGATAAACATTTCAAGTTTATAGATTTTCTGAGATGACACAGACAGCAGGACAGAGGGAATGCGCTCTGAGCCTCTCCAGCCCTTCTCCTGATCCTTATCGTGCACGTGTGTCACTTCCTAGGTGTGGTCGCTCAGTGCCCCGCAATCAATTCCTTTGTGTGCAGAGAACACAGAGCAACATGGTCGTCCATACCAAGCGAGTGGTCACCTCCAGATCCTGCCTCCTCCTCCTCCTCCTCCTCCTCCTCCTCCTCCTCCTCCTCCTCGCCCTCCTCGCCGCACCGCTATTGTTGGTGGTGTCGGTGGCGCGGCCCATCTGCATGAAGCGGCCCGGACCCGTAATTCATCCTGATTTATCACTGAGTCACATCGATCTGTGCGGCACACTCCCATTACTGGCTCCGACGAGCGTTTCTCTTAAACACAGGCTGGAAGGGAGCGTGACATCAATCCGGCGGCCGCGGCCTGATACCATGCATCAATGTGGGCATTGGTCTTCAACTTGTTCCACCTGACTGTACAACATTCTCTAGCAGGAATTTGACTGTAATCGGTTCTTATTTCTGTGCACTTCCAGAGCTGTCCTCTAAAGATGTTTGGATTAAATCAGAAATTTTGAGTGCGCAACTCTTTTTGCAGTTTTTTAGCAATTTGTTTGATTTTGTTCAAGAAAATCATCTAGTTTTCCAAATTAAAGGGGTGTTTAGATCAACGTGTGGCCTTCGTCTTCCTTACAGTGATCTTGTGCAGACACAGGGTGCGGCTCTGTCTTGCTCGCAGCCCACCACCCCTCCATTAAATCACTGGGCCTGCTCCCGACCGTCCGGGCATCATAACATTTAGTTTAATAGCCAATTTCGCTCTTGTGATACCTTCATAATTTCCCGGTTATACAGTTGCGCTGTGTGCAGACTGTAAAGCGCCGGCATGTTCCGACCACGCCAGTCTAGCCCACGCTGCCGACGGCGCCCAGGAGGGCCGTAGGGCGCTCGCTCCGTGCACACGGTCACATTTCGTGGCTTGACTTTAATAGGCACTTTGTTGGAGCATCACTAACATACCTCTCATTTGTTCTTTTTTTTTATTTTTCATCCTGTGTGCTGTAAATGGGATAATTGCTAGGGGCTGGGTTGGGACGAAGGGAGCGAGAGATGAGGAGATGAACGCAGGAGAAGTGTGCGATGGAGGTGTGGCGGGAGGAAGATAGAGAGGAAGACGGGATGAGGAGAGGGAGATGGCATCAGCAACAGATGAGACGGAGGCTCGGGGAATGCAGAAGGCGCTGATGCCTGCGGGGGAGGACGAACCGTAGATATTGATGATCTGCAACTCTGAGGCTGATGGATTGGAAGAGGAAGTGCAGTGTGATGTCTGGCCGGGTGATTGGGGCTGCGGGAGGCTGCAGACGTGACTGCAGGCAAAGGGTGGAGCACTGCCATCCCTCTCTGACATTATTTTGTCTAATTTCAGACTGACTTATGTGCGCCTCGCGCCTGAAACTCATCGGAAAGCTTTGAGCAGATGCTGGTGTTTGGAGGCTCTCTGCTGCGGGGTGTCACTTCGGATCATTTGTCATTTTTATGTGTCTCTTCCACAGGGCATGGGTGTGTTATTACTGTGGTTACGGGAGGAAAAGGATCTTTTCTCTCATGAGAAATACAGTAGCACTTTAATACTTTCACACCAGAGAGCGCTTCATATATTTTAGATTATGGATATTGGGGAAATATGTGGCTTAGAGACGGAGAGCCATTCCAAGACACAATAAATGCTGATTTTCCACAATGAGAGATAAATTAGATTTCCTTTGACACACATAAAGCTCTTCTCATGATCCTTGAATGGATGCAAACCACAGTGGCTGTTTATGCTGCTTATTGATCAACGCAACCTGAAACTACTTGTCTTGATCAAGTGAAACAAGACGTGTTGACTCCAGACATCTGGAGAGCCGTATATTTGAAAAGGAAATGTCAAGCTGAAGCCCCAGAAGTTAAATTTCAATACGAACACCAGCCTGAAGCTTCTGTTGATCTCCTCTATAAGCACTTAACCCAAATTACCTGCTCCGCTGGATTGTGACTCCTCAGCTGTCAAGTGGGATTGTGTGTTTGACAAAATGGCTGCTGGGGTCTCGACACACACACACACACACACACACACACACACACACACACAGCAAAATAATGAGTCTGCGACAACCCTACAAATGTGACCCGCCCGCCCCTCCCACACCGCCGCTCATCAGCAGCGCTGGCGAGGTCTGCTAATTGCAAATGAAAGTGTTATCCACCTGAGCTGGCTGCTTGCATTAGGCGGTCCTGGGGGCGGTTAGGGGCAGTCGGGGGGTGGGGGTGGGGGGGGGGCCTCCACTGGGAGCTGCCCTCCATGCTGCCCGCTAATCTCCCCGCCTGTGAATTCTGCTCATATCAGAAAGTTGTTAACCCTCATCCATCACTCAGGCATTTCCTCCTTCTGTCTTTAAACCACTCCTCCTTTTCATCTCAAATAAATTGTACAGCGCCCCCCCCCTTTTTTTTTTCTTCTGCTCCACTTTTCATCTGTCTCTCCCTCAGTTTCTTATTCTCACCCCCCGCTGTGCTCCCCTCACCCTCTTCCACTTCCTCCTCAGGGAAAGGGTTAACAAGGCCATCAGAGAGTAGTGAGGGCTGCATCTGAGAGTTTATCATATTACTGAGGCGTCTGCCAGTCTGCAGGGCGGAGAGAGAGACACAGAGAGACAGAGAGAGAGGGAGAAGAAGGATTTCGATTAATCACACTGTTCACCATACCCCACCATGGAGAAGTGAGAAGCTCTTCCACATTAAAATCTCATTTCTGGCTTTGCTGCTGCAGCCCGTGTGGCGCACCGCAGCCCCGCAGCCCTCCTGCTCCCGCTGGCGGCTTGTGCCAAGCAGTGACAGTTGGCATCGCGAATACGCACCACCAGGTAGTGCACCTCTGACAGGGCGGAGCGGCTCTCTGCAAACGCAGAATATTTCACATCCTGCAGTGTTTTTTTGCAGGTATTTTTGTCTCTTCCCCTGCAGGGACTGTTGCTCAGCTCGAGTCTCACATTACAAAGTAGCATGCCAAAAACACAGGGGGGAAAAACAAGGTTAGACAAAGTTAGTTGTTCTTTTTATTTATTTATTTCCCTGCCTTTGGATCACTTTGTCATATTGATCATGGGGCGGGTTGCCAGTTTGAATAATTTGTTGCCAACTTTGCCCAAATGTCAATAACACTGGAGTCATAAAAGAACCAAAGAATGGACAGTGTTGTTGCCGATAAAAACAGCAACTCATGCCACAAAACAGGAGCCTCACAAGATTATCATAAGATTTCAGCAGATTTCCAGCAAACTTTCCGCTTCCTCGAGTGACTGAAAGCGTCATGTTATTCTCTGGTGCCGATCGGGCGTCGGTCTGGCAGCGTTAATAAATAATAGAGGGAAATAAAATGCATAGCTAATGATGTGTGGAGAGTCCTGTGGGGATGGCAGCGTCTCGGCTGCAGGGGAAATTAGGCCAAGTAAAGACACATCCATCATGTTTTCCTCGCGGCTCGGTGAAAACAAAGGCCACAAAATAGCTACAAAGCCCCTGGCAGTTTCTCCCTTTGATGAGTTTTTTTTTTTTTTTCCAAAGGACTTGCTGAATAATTATTCTGCTAAAATCTTATTTTTTATTTTTTTTTTGCATGAAGAACCTCCTGTGGAGGTAAAAATTGGGTTAATGAAGCTTCATGTTTTTGTGTTACTGGGTTAATATTCAGCCGTTTTTGTTTTGTTTTGTAGCATCAGTAAGTTCACGTCAGAACAATCGTGCTTCCTTTTTCCTTCCACAGCTTACAAAGAGAAGATGAAGGAGATTTCAGTTCTCTCGCTCATCTGCTCATGTCTGTACCCCGAAACACGCAAGAACGTCATGGGCGACTTCGAAGGTGTGTATTGATGAGAGAGGATTTCCTTCTTTATCACACACAAACACACACACACACACACACACACACACACACACACACACACACACAGAGGAGTCATTCAGGGAACTGAGGATTGGTTTTGTTTGCTTCATACTTGTGCCTGCAGACTTGGACATCAAGCCCATCAACAAGCGCGCCTCAGGCCAGGCCTTCGAGGTCATCCTGAAGGCGGCGTCTCCCGTGTCTGAAGTGGCCCACTGCGTTACAACCCCCCCGAAGAGGGACATCTCCCTGGAGGACATCCAGAAGAAACTGGAGGCGGCCGAGGACCGAAGGAAGGTCAGGACGCTGCTGTGCTGCAGTGCCAGGATCCCTCAAAAACTGCGGAACGCTTCTGTAGTTAAATGTGAAAACACGCTCACGTGCTCCTCGCTTGTTCCCCCTCCTCTTCAGTCCCAGGAGGAGAAGGTGCTCCGATTCCTGGCCGAGAAGCGGGAGCACGAGCGGGACGTGCTGCTGAAGGCCATGGAGGAGAACAGCAACTTCAGCCGCATGGCCGAGGAGAAGCTCCAGATGAAGATGGAGCAGAACGAGGAGAACCGGATGGCCTACCTGTCCGCCATCATGGAGCGCCTGCAGGAGAAGGTGAAAGCCGACGATCGTTATTGACCGAATTCGGGGTCACGGGCGGGTCTTAGTCTGGACAGGTTACATGAAATATGAAATAAAATGCGTAACTGAAGTCGCTGCTGAACCTCAAACATGTTTTTTACGGGCCGTGGGAGGAATACCACGGCACCCCAGGGAGAACATGAATACTCCAAACAGAAAGGCCCACACGTCTCAAACCCGCAGTATCGTCATTACGAGGCGAGAGCGCCTCTAACCACGACTCCGCCGTGCAGCCCTGCAGACAAGTGAAACCAAGAGAAAACATCTCGTTTGAGTGCAAGTTGTGCAAGTTCTCTAAACATTTCGCCTCAGGAGAGCGAAAGCATCTCGAAATGGTCCTTTCTGCTGTGAGAGTAAGACCACTGAGAAGGAAGCAGTGACTCGGCAGGTTTTTATTTAGTTTATCCTTAAACAAAGGCAAAATGGATGATCTGACATTCTTCAGAGAAGCCAGGATAAACTGTAGTGAATGTCTGCGCTCCATCTTGGTTTCACTGTATTTTTATTGTGTTTTTGTTAACTGTTCCTGCAAAATAAATAAATTCTATGGGAAAGACATCAGGATCCCCATGACATGAAATTCAAGGTGCTTTACATGGAAAGAACATTAAAACAAAGAGATTCAGAAAGACACAAAAAAAAGGACGATAAATCAAGCAAAAGCTTTCTGAAAATAAAATTAATTAAACAAGTAAACTCTATTGTTTGTATGAAAGCTGGAGCACATCATAATGTAAACCTGCAATAACTAATTATAAGCAATTTTCCTGTGAGAAATGAGATAAAAACAAATCAGAAATAAACTAATAAATATATGTATATGTGTTTTAAAATGTGCTGTTTTTGATTAGGCAACAGAGTCAAATTTAGAATCTGTGAAATAAAATTAACACCTTTTCTTTGAACGCCAACTCTAAAAGAAGCTGGTGTGAGTTTATTACAGAGGTGTGAGTTAACTGGAAAATAAAAAAAAAAAAAAAATCACTGGCATTTCTCCTCTAACATCAGTGTTTTTATTTATTCACTAACAACTTTGGGAAAAAGGAGATAATTTATGACGTGCCACTGTCTTTAATTCAGTGTCAGCCTGCATTCAGTCATGGATTACTGTGGCAACAAGGAGGGGAAGCAAGAAGATTTGTTCATTTTGTATTTCTTCAAGAAAGAAAAAAAACCGAGAAACGTCCTTGACGTGTGTTTGTGTGTGTGTGTGTGTGTGTGTGTGTGTGTGTGTGTGTGTGTGTGTGTGTGTGTGTGTGTTTCAGGAGAAGCACGCTCAGGAGGTGCGCAGGAACAAGGAGTTGAGAGAAGAGGTGACAGCGTGAGAAGCCCAGCGACGAGCTCCGCCACGCCCTTCCCCTCCACCCCCATCTCCTCACACCCGCTACCACTCCCTGCCTTACCCCCCCCCACCTCTCCCCCCTCCTCCTCCTCCTCCCTCCATCCACCCCCCATGTCACAGTGAAACTACCACAGCTTGAGACGCCACCCTGAGACAGCGGAAGTTTCGAACGGGGTGGAAAACGATTTGCAAAAATGATTGAAAAAAGGTTAAAAAAAAAAAAAAAAAAAAGAACAAGCAAACAAGAGAAACATCAATGTCTTCAGTCCACTTTTTCCCAAAAGAGAATGTTTTTTGCTCTGTTTGAAAAGAAAAAGGAGAAAAAAAAAGATCAAATTGACAAGTGACAGTGGTTTTTTGTAAATACTTCTTTTTTTGTTATATACAGTACGATACAAGCAGCAGAAGTATTGATTGCAGTGTGCCATTTTTATATCTAAGTTTCCTCTCCTTGCATATTAATGGATGTAATATTCTGTTCATTTTCATGTTTTTTTTTTTGTTTTTGTTAGTTTTTTTTTTTAGTTCATATCAGCCTGATGATGTTTCATATCTTAGGTTTCTCTTGTGTGGTAACAGGCTTAGGTGTTTGTTGTGAGTTTGCCAGCTAGCTGATGTGATGCTGCGACCTCGTGCGTCCTCACAGGGCCCCCCCATCCCCGCCCCCCCCCTCCTCCTCCAGTGGACACCTACTCATTTGACCCAGGCGAAATTGGATCAGTGTATGGCCAAAGTGATTTTCCATCCACTTGATGCCAATGTTCCAATTACTGAAGGACTTGTGGGTGGATGGACAGGGTGGGGGGGGGGGGATCCTCCTGTGGGGGCCGCAGGCCGTCGTGGCCCATCCTCTCCTGTGAGGTTAGGTAGTGACTGTACCACAGGGGAACACGATAGCATTTATTGAGCTCATCTCCATCTTCTTCTTCATCCCTCCACGTATATATTTCCTGTAGGAAGCACTCACTCACACGCTCTCTCCACACGGGCAGTCGCAGCGCAGCGGTCAGGAGCGGCCTGCCTAAACTCCGTCCATCCCGAGAAAAAAAAAAAAAAAAAAATGGCGGGCCTCCGAACTTTCCAGCCACATTTAGATCACGCGTTACTGTAGTATGCCACACAGCTAAAGGTTTTAAAGTTGCAACCTGCAAAATGCTGAAGTGCAAGAAAAAGAAAGAAAAGAAAAGAAAAGAACAACCTTTACTCGCTACTGTGAATCCTTCATGGGAGAAATTACCAATAAGCCCCAGCGTTCTCCACTCCGTAAAGGCTAGAGTAGTGCTCAACATTGTCTCCTGGAATCATTGCACTTCACTCCCAGACACTGTAACTGCCGCCGTACGGCCGGCGCAGGAAAGATTTTTAAGCCATAAACAGGTATCACTGCAACAATGGTTCATGGACACAGTATTTCCATCTGTAAACGGTGTATATGAGTGTGTTAAAGGCCCCCGGTCGTTTGCAGCCCAGGGTGATGAAGCCTGTTGGTCACGCACGCACAGTTGGCCCATAGATGTGTGTGAGTGTGTATGTGTGAGTGTGTGTCAAGTCAGAAAGGGCGGGCAGATCACCCAATGTTTGTGCCATGCGGTATTGATCCAGTTAAATATAAACCGACACTAAACGCAGCGTGAAACAACTGTCAGAAGTCCATCAGAGGACAGTGAATCGCCTACCTGCCTCTCTCTCTCTCTCTCTCTCTCTCTCTCTCTCTCTCTCTCTCTCTCTCTCTCTCTCTCTCTCCTCCGTCCATTTGTGTGTTTCCCCCTCTCCACATATATCTTTGTGAGCAAGCAGTGGTTAATAAAGATTTGGGGTTCAGTGAATGAAACAGACCTGGAGAGTGGTTTCTTTTGCAGAGCGACGCCGGTCCTGTTGAAAAACAAACGGTGTCTTTAAACTAAACTGTTGTCAGATATTCACAGAGTATAGATGCACATGTTGTTGTGCACCATACTCAATCTGATCTCTATTGCTTTAGATTGTACATTCTCAGATAGTAAATTACAGTGTCAGGGGTTAAAAGACACTTTGACACATTTATTAAATTACAAAGCTGTTGAATTATAGTTACAGGATGTTCACAATGATTATAATCATAAACTTCACAAAGTAACAAACAGATATCTGTTTATCTCTGATGTAAAAAAAAACATTTCTTACTCTCTATTTACAATAATACATGTAGTACTCTGTTATTTAAAATATTGACAACAATGAATGCCTACCAAACATTTGATGTTATTATCGCATATTAGTGAAGAATCATGTGCAAAACATCTATTTTCTACTCTTTAGATCCACAACATTTAAAATAAATAAATATATATAAATCCATAAAGTTTGTGACACAGTGGGAAGTGATCTGATTATAAGTAATGAATTTATTTCTATTTAATTTTTTGAGCAGAGTTTAGAATATGCCTTTAATTCACAAATCCATGCTGTGGAAAAGTAAACTTTTTGATTATTATTTGTTGTTTTTTTTAACTATGCACAATATGACACTGTAAGTGACGTTAATAATATGAAGTTAATAAATAACCACCAAAGACACATTATATTCAGTCTCCCCAGCAATACCGCTCATGGCCAGTAGGGGGAGACAGATGACAGCTCTCTGGCAGCCTTCCTGACCTTGAGGCTGAAGTGACTGAAGCTCTCATCTCTACCTGACCCCACGCCCTGACCGGCAGGAGAGAATGGATATCAGGGAGATTACAAGAGGGATGTAAGCAGAGAAAGAGAGAGAGAAGAACTCCGGTCCAGCAGAAGAAGAAGAAGAAGGGAGCGCCGGTGTGTCGCTGCTGAGAACAGAAGGTGCAGCTGGTGCAGGCTGATGGCAAAAAGACAAAACTCGTTACTGCACACTTCCTCTGTCCCCCTCTCTCCTCTTTTCATCCCCTGCCCCAGTTCTTCTCCTGCTCCCTGCTCCATCCCTCCTTCCTCTCCTCCTTCCAGCCTTCCCTCCCTTCTCTAGTTCCCACGGAGTGCATGGGGCCAGGCGGGCTGCTATTGTCCAGGATATCCCCTCCTTGTTAATGGCTTCCTGTGCACAACACAGAGGGCCGCTGAGAGAAACAGGCAGCCCCATCTGATACCGCCGTGCACCGTGCACACGCACGCACGCATACACAAAACGACCGCAGGCAGCAGCAACGACAACAACAACAACAAGCAAACACTGTGCACACGCTCAAACACACTTGAACAAACAGGCCGACGAACCACGAGTGATTTATTAGAACTCTTTTTATTGCAGGGAAGTTGTCATTACCACCAGCAGCATCTTTGAAAAGCTGAGATTTGTCAGTGTTTGTTTGTGCTTTGTACAACCTTAAAACATACAGACTCGCAGTGGGATTTGCTGGAAACGATGCATTTGTATCTGCAAATGCAAGACTGAGTTTCAGGGCCTGGTGCTCCTGGGAGAACATACGCCAGAGCCAGAAGAACATGAGACAGAACCCAACCTAACATAATTTACATTAGACAAAAAGTGGGTTAAAACACAAGGAAGCATTGATCGTTGACGGCTGGATTTACTGAAGAGAGAGGAAAACACACGTTTCGGACACGGGCTGAAACAACGCAGCACCATATGGGGCATTACAAGTGTTTGATAAATTGTGGTGAAGTTTATTTCTAAGCAAGCTGGTAGCAAACTTCTGTTCCTAGTATTTCATCAACAAAACACCTGGTTTCAGTTATTCCACCCCATAAAATGCTGTAAAAAAAAAAAAAAAAGAAAAAAAAAAGAAGAAAAACAGGGCGACTCTCAACTCCCCCCATCCCATCACCCGCCCTGTATCCAGGGCACCAGCAGCTCAGGAAAACAAAGGGAGGGGGCACTTTCACCCAGGAACCTGACAGGCAGCGACTGCTTGACCATCTGGAAAAGCCATTCCTGATAGGCCCACTTCAGTGAGGGTAACTTCTAAAGGGGGCGGGCAGGGACAAAGATCAATCAACGCCGTAATTCACCGCCGAAGCTTTTTAGCCGAGGTCTCCCCCCCTCAGCACTTTTTCTATACAAAAAAAAAAAAAAAAAACAAAAACATTATGGAGACAACAACATAAAAACTGTAGCTAGATAAATCCTCGTGGGATGCCGACATCTTTGAAAAAAAAAAAAATAGCACTTTCTTATTGGGAAAAAATAAAGGCTTGTCCTTGAGTCCAGCTCAGCTGGGAAAGGAGTCTCTGGGCAGAGTGTGTGTGAGTCAGAAGGCTCCTATCTCCATGCCCCAGGGTCTGTAGGGTTTGCCCACACTGGGCGTCTGGGCCGGGGGGCTGAGCGCCGTGGAGGGGGAGATGATGGGGAAGGTGCCGAAGGCGAAGGGGAACGCCGACAGGGAGGAGAGCAGGGGAGGCGAGATCTTGGACGTGGACGAGGGGATCAGGGCGGGGTGCAGGACGGCGGCGGGGGCGGCGCCGGTGGAGGGGACCCGGACCGGGCCCTGGTCCGAGTGGGGGGTGGCGCTGCCGCTGCGCCTGCCGGGGACGTGAGTCTCTGCGGCCAAGGAGGACGACGAGGAGGAGGACGAGGAAGAGGAGGAGGAGGAGGAGGAGGAGGGGGATGAGGTGGACGAGAGGGGGGTCTGGGGGCTGCTGGTGGTGCTGCGGGGCAGGGGCGCCAGCGGGGCGCCCTGCTGGTGCTGGAGGAGCAGGGGGTGCGTCAGGTGGGCCGGGGGGGATCCGAAGGCAGAGCCCCAGGCCAGGTGGCTGAGGCCGGAGTGGGCCTCTCGCTGCGTGGCGTAGTTGTTGAGGTGGGAGACCAGGCGGATCCGCAGGGGGTCGGTGCTGTCCAGACCCTCGATGATGCTCAGGTAGCGGGCCGTCTCTGCCAGGCACTCCCGGAAACCCAACCCTCGGTAGTCCATGGCCAGGGCGTGAGCATCAAAGTACCCTGAGGAGAAGCAACAGTACATCAGATTAGACTTTTAAAGCACCTCAGGTTGGAAAGTTTCCTGCTTCTTGCAGTGTTTGTTTCTGATGAAGTAAAAATAATAAATGAAAATATTTACCTTTGCCTCCAGCAGCATGGAGCATCTTCAGATGGTCCACAGTCATTTGCAAAATCTCAGCTTTCTCCAGTTTGGCTGAACCCTTCAGAGTGAGAAGAAACAAATATGAGCCAACCAATAGAAGGTCTTTAAACAAATAAAGAGTCTCTGGCTGTAGTTAAAGAAAGTTTTTGTGGCTCTACCTGCTTCTCGTAGGCGCTGGGGACGAGCCTGCGGAGTTCACTCAGGCTGTTGTTGATCCTGTCCCGGCGCCGCTTCTCAATAATCTGAAGGGGAAAAAATGAAGCTATTAGGAGATTATCTTTAAAATATGGCACCAGGGCGCCTGAACAAATGCCAGGAAATTAAATTAATCCACAAAGAGATCTCTATACTCACTCCTCGACGTCTCTTCCTCGCCTGCACCTGAGTCGATGTGGTTGGAGACATGGAGCCGAGAGGAGAGCTCATGTTCCTTCAAAGAAATCCAACAGCGAGCTTCAGTCAATATCCCGGAGATAAATTAAAAAAAATACTTGGGAAATCTTCCTAAATCTTAAAGTTAAGCCTTGATATACAAGTTAGGGCAGGACCGGAGCGACTTTCTTACCCATTCTCATCCGCGCTCTCCTTCTCCACCTCGATAGTTTCATCCAGCTCGCTGTCCGAGGAGCTGAAGTCGTGGTTTCTCTTCATGGTTCTGTCTCCACAGTAGCCGCTCCGCTCCGCCAGTGGTTCAGTGGTTCCGTCTGCCAGACGCGCGTCTGTGTGTCCAGGTTCGCCCGGAGCGCCTCCGTTTGAAGCGCTCGGCTTTCCCACGGTGTCATTTCAACGGTGGCAGCGGCCAGAGGGGGCGGGGCCTGGGCCCCGAGCAGCCAATCACAGAGCGGCGCTGGGTTTGAGTGACAGCGCAGTTGGCCCAAGCGCATTTTGGTGCGCTTTGACAAAACCGAGAGGAGGAAAAAAGAAAGAGGTCTCACTCTGTGACTGTCTAGGTAGAGGAAAAATGTCAATGATTATAGGCGAAATAAAACAAGAACTTTTTTTTTTTTGTCATTTTGCAATTCGCCTCTCAGGCACAGTTACTCCGTCAAGGAGATGCAACTTAATAAATTTTGCACGTTTGAGTGATTATATGTCTCCAATTAGCATGCATGTGTTCAATATTTGCTTCTCCAGGGAAATAAACTCAGAAATACAGTAATTTTGAGTAATGTCAGTTGATATCTGGTTGAAATGTGCTGAAAATGACCTGCAATTTCATGTGAAATCAATATATTTTTTTCAAATTAGTTTGCAAGTCATAAAAAATGGGCCACGTGTGATTCAGAGACTTTTTATTTACAATGCAAAACCCTTAGAGTTGTGTTTAGCTGTTAAGAGATCAGTTCTTCATTACATTTGTATGTTAAAAAAATACTAATTTGTAATTTTTTTTGCACTTATGCAAGTTATTCATATATATCCAGGTACATTTAATTAAATGTTTTCTATTGACAAAAAAATTATATTTGAACACTACTTTCACGAGTTGCTACACAGTTTTTGAGTACAAATTTCCAATCAATTTCCCTCCTCTGGTTACTTGCCTGGTTTATTTCATGAAGTTTGATTTCATTCTGTTCATTTGAATGTGGTGTGTTGCTGCAGGAACATTTTTCTCAAAGCATTCTTACTTGTAATGTCTGGTCCAGTTGAAATAAACTCTGCAGCCTATCTGCACTCTGTTTTGCACCAAATAAGCACATGAAGACACTTGAATGGTGAGTTCCAAACACGCTGTCGAGCTTCAGCTGAAGTCTGAATGAATTCAGACCACAGATCAAACACATGACATGATCGGTGCTGGAACTGGACTTTACTTACAGTGTGTGTGTGACTGAGGGATCACTGAAGCTGTTCGGAGTCTTTCTCACATGCATTGTGCAATCGTATGTTCTCAGCTGACAGAATGACTTCAGCAACACTGGACGTGCATTTACTGCAGCGGACAGCAACGCTGCAGACGCTATGTGAGGTCCGATGCACGATAAATGTCAGAAATATGTGCAATATGGTGTCTGTTTAGATTCCTTGGCCTGATGTTTACAGCGAAAACATCAATGCAAAGAGAAAAAAAAAAATTCAAGTTTTTTCCTCCCAGGGTTGCTCTGCAACTTTTGTTTGCATCATATTGTCTTCCTGAGAGGAAATAATGTCTGGTTTGATGATTATTTAATTGAGGAGACTATGTAGCAACACATGCATGGAAGAACAAGAAAGAAATCAAACCCAAAACTCTCCTGCAATAAGACGAAATACTAATCACTACACCAGCATGCATCGTGCATCACTCAATCATTTAATACCATATGTATTATATTGATGACTTATTTGTAACGCTGTTGGTTGTTAATACAACAGAGTGTGACGAGATCAACATAGAATAAAATAGAATAGAATAGAATAGAATAGAATAGAATAGAATAGAATAGAATAGAATAGAATAGAATATTGACTGAACATGAACATGAACAAGAAAGTGTTCTGTTTCAGCAACATTGCGAAACCCCCACCACATTCCCAAAAGCAACAACTTTCATTAAAAAACAATTAATACAGAACACATTTCTTAAAATAGGCGTAAGTAAATTATAGTGCACATGTCACACATCATGTCAGTCGCACATGCATCCTAAACTCAGTTGTCATTATCTCTGGAGAAGGGATGGGATTTAATAAAAAGTAATTCTCTGAAGTCATTTCGATCAGTATATGTTGTTTTGTTTGATAACTAATTTAATTATCATTCACAGGTTTAATTTAAAAAGAATAGTCACATCAGTTTTTGTCAGGGAAAAGGATTAGTTGACACTTTAAAGTCTCAGAAAATCTAAAATAATCTCTCAGAATCCTAACTTTATTCCTGAGTGATTGGCCTTCAGTGATGATCAAGCCTTTAAGAAAAAAAATCACAAAGTTCTGAGATTAAAGGCAAAAAGAGATAAAAATCTGACTCAAACATATTAAAGATGATATTTTTTTCTTTCCTTTATCTATTATTTCTGTTGACATTTTCTCCCTCCATCATTGTTCATACTGTGGTTGTTCTCTCAGGAAAGTTTGAGCTCTCTCTCTTTTTTTTTTAATGACATCTGACATTGAGAGTGATTGATCTTCTCCACATCGAGGATCTTTGGACAAACTTTGACAGCGGTCCAATGGTCTCTCGGTCCGTGACTGCCCCCCTCCGCCCCCCTCCGCCGCCCCCCCCGTGTGTGTCCCGGTGGTGATGAGGAGTGGCTGGCCGGCTGTCAGCACGCGCTGGCCGTGGGAAAGTTCCCTAACCGGCGCTGATAACCAATCAGAGGCCGGCGGCCGTCTCCGGCGCTGGAATGAATGGAGCAATTGGTCGGGGCGACGGGCGGTCTGCGAGCGAGCGTGTGAACCTGTAATCCAATACTAACTCAGCCCGGGGAGGAGAGACGGGGAGCGCTGCCGCGACCAGAGGAAGCCGCCGAGTCTAATCTCGCCCCACAGAGAGACCGCGTGCGCGGCGAGGACCCGGCGGCCACTGCCAAGTCAGCCCAAGACAGACAAGGAGAAGAGTTCATAACGCAATCAAAGCAGTGCCCTTCATCACAATCATCATCATCATCATCATCAGGGTCATACTCCTCAGTTCATCCTGGACAAAGTCAATGATTTGAAGTATCTAAATTAATTGCCCTCAATTCGATGATTTTAATACACCATTTCTCATAAAATCTCCCTTTAATGCCATATTTTCCTTTCATTTTACTGAAGGCGCAGAGTTTGACCACGTTCACTCCACAGAATATATTCCTGTTTTGGTAAAATGGTTTCAAAAAATGTTAAATATTAAGCATGTAGGTCAAGTAAAATCTGTACAATTAGGAGCATCTTCAAGTTCTATATCAGCAAGTTAGTACAACTTGCACATGATAATGATCAGGTTGGTATTTCTTTTACTATAGCCCTCCTCACACAAATATACATCTGAAACCTAACTAAGTATTAACACAAGCTGCTATATTTTTAAAAAAAGTCAATGTAATGACAAACAATTTAAAAGGTAGCATCAAAATCCCTGCATAAAACCCTTGATGGAATTCTTTGTATATTTTCTCAGAATTCTCTGTTTTGATTAGTCGGATATTTTGTTATTTAAGGTAAAAAAAAAAAAAAAAAGAACATAACCAATATTTATTTTACTGAAATTAGTAACTTTAGTATATTTTTTTCAAACCAGTGGAACAATATCAGTTTAACTTTGATTATACAGTGTCATTTATTTTAAGTAAATGCAATGTGAAATGAAGCAAAATAAGAGAAAAAAAAGCATATATATTTCAAAAATGCACTGTTTTCCAGCAGCTTATGACATTAGTAACAATGTGAGGAACCCGCCGTACGAGCCTGTACGGAGGAAACATTAAACCTGGATTCATTAGACATCAGCACAGATCGCTCTGTTTAGAGAAGACAGCTTCTTCCTCTGAGCTGCTTTTAATCTTATGCTAATGAAGATGAAGAGAAAACACGACATTTTCTGTCATTACTGACCTTTACACACACACACACAGACACACACACACACACACACGTAGAGAGGTATACGGCGATCTGTATCAGTGGGAGCCGAGGGCGACATGAGGCGTAATGGTCATCACAGAGAGGAGCCTGCCTTGTTTGGTTTATATGAATGAGAGGAAGCACTTAGGGCTGTTTTCATCTTATTGTTGTTGCACAAGGCTACAGACACAGATGCACTCCAGTGTTCACGGAGGTGACCACTGGTGCCCGAGCCTCATGCTTGTGTGTGTGTGTGTGTGTGTGTGTGTGTTGGGGGTGTGGGACTTGCTTTCACACACGTCCGAGTGCATGCAACCTGAGGCCTTTGTCACAATAAACACAGGTGTGCGTCCACATTAGTTTCTCGACTGTGTGTATGTGTGTGTGTGTGTGTGTGTGTGTGTGTGTGTGTGTGTGTGTGTGTGTGTGTGTGTGTGTGTGTAACCCGGGGGGAGTGGGAGTGGGAGGAGGATGAGGTGGGGGGGTGGGTGGTGGAGGGGGGTGGGGGAGCTCTCTTGTTGTATTTCAAGTTCACCCAGAGTTCCCACGCTGTTATTTTCTGCCCGGCTGTCTTTGTTCTACCGGTCTCATCACATGTTGTGATTAGTAGGGCCTTTCAGGGGCCGCCCTTTGAAGGTGAGGGCCCGCAACACCACATCATCAAATCCCCACCCTCCGCCGCCGACCGCCTCCCCCCCCCCCTCTTGTCTCCCTCTGCGAATCAGGCCACCAAATCGAATCAAACTGGAGGCCAAAGCTCAGTTACGGTCCACCTCCACTGCTCCCTCCGTCTCGTATTAATATCTCCTTCTTCTTTCATGTCTAATTTCCTGTTTTCACATATTTTCCTCTGACTTCTGCTCTTCAGTCATTACCTCACTCTGTTTTCTCTGTCTGCAGGGCTCGGCGTTAGCAGTGAGAATTCGTTTTAGCTCTCAGACACCAAATATTGATACACATGGTCTGGAGTCAGGTCAAATGGAAAAAACATTAAATTTGAGTTTCTTCCTGAATCATAAATACTGAAAAAGTGGATTAAATCCTAGTCTATTAATATTCTGTGAAAAGATTTTGAGTCTAGACTGCCTCAGGCCCACAGTTTTTTTTTTTTTTGTGCATTAAGTGTAATCACTGAAGTCATCAATATATTTACTGAACGGTCCACATGCCATCAGGTGTTCAGCGTCGAGTTGTTTAGGTATATGACTTCCTGCAAAGAGTTTACAGGGCTCGACACGCCTCCGGGGAGTGTAAATCAAGCTGGGCCGCGGCGTCGACAGACTGACGGTGATAAACGATGTTGATATCACGTTCAGGAACTCCCAGTTACGTCTCGGCAAAACAAAGTCACGCTAAATGTCAACTGCTAATGCTAAACCGTTCCCGATGTGCCCTGTGACTTGCAGATGGTGCAGCGTCTTCCTGCAGTTGTCCGTGCAGGGATGGACAGCGACTGAAGCGATGGCGGACTCTACAGCGGAGTTCTTCTTTTCACGCTGCTATGCGACGACCTCTTTCGTTTGCATCATCCCTCATTTATAAAAACCAGAACTTTTCCCGAATGAAAAACCGCTTCAGAAGAAACAGAGAGGGTGTTCTTCATTTCCAGGATTATTGCTTTATTGCATGGCGTGTTATTTGTCTTCACTTGAATCCCTCCAAGAGCTGAAAGCCTCTGAAATGCTCCAAAAAAAAAATGTCCAGACCAAAAGCTGTAATTATGTTTTGTCAGAGTTTCTGTTTAATATTGTTCTTTTGTCAAGATAAATATGAGCGAACACAGCAAACATTGAGACTGGGAGTTTATGTCTGATAAATCCTATTGTTAAAGATGTTTTTCTTATCTGATTTGCACAATAGGTAATGTTCTTACAGAGCATAGAAAAGTGTAATTTTGCAATATTGAAACTATTTTCACACAGCATTGATCAAGGTTTGACTAAAAAGCTTGTCTTTCAAGCTTTATTTTTTTAATACATTTTAGGGGAATGTCTGAAGACACTGTTTTCAATAATATTTTATGATGGAAAATCTCCTAAAAGTCAGTCTGTGGGGTAAAAACGGACAAAAACGAGCATGAATGTCTTGGCAGCTTGAAGCTCTCCATGTCCAACTTGTGAAAATGTCAAAACACACGATTGGCTTCCATTGATTTATAAGGAGAAAACTCATACATGCAGGCCCAGGCCCCTGACCCTGGATTCAAACCAGGGACAACTCACTGGGAGGTGAGAGAACTAACCGCTGCACCCGAGAAACCTTTTCAGCTTTGACTCTGCAGCCACGAAGGAGAGGATAGCTTTTCTTTTTCCTGGGAACATTTTCATTGGGTTGTTTCGTCTATGGCTGGAGACAAGACAAGAGCCGGGACGACTTTCGAAACGGAACGAAGCTGCTGTCCCACCAGTCACAAGTCTGGACACACCTTCTCGTGAAGGTGTCAATACAACTAGTTTTTTTTTAACCTTTAACCTTTTTAACCTTAAAGTAATGATGCTGATGGTCGTTTCTGATTGGCTCTCGTCTTATTATGAATTCTACCAGCTGTCAAAAGGGCTGTCAGCCGCGTACCAGCCTGACATCTGAACAACACAACCGACGGTCTCAAAGCCATTAAGAAAGCAGGAAACTCCATAAATGAACCCTGACAAGGCCCCGCTGGGAAGTGAAAACCATTCCAGGTGACGACGGCACTGAGTGAAGACCGAGGGTTTGACACACTGTCCACTAAACAAAGGGTGCCGACTTTAAAGAATCTGAAATATAAAACACGTTTAGGCTTATTTAACACTTTTTGCCATAAAAAAAAATTCCTTTCGTGTTCATTTGTAGATGATGAACCTTCAGTGAAAATGTAGTCATGAAAGTAAAGGAAAAAACACTGATTGAGAAAATTTGTCCAAACCCCTGCGACAGCATGTGTTTTGTGGTCGAAGGGACAATTGTGTCGCCACAACTTCTTTAAAGTGGCTCTGGTTAATGATCGCTCTCTAATCTCTCCGGGAGAAGACTAAAACATATAATAACTCAGCCAGCAAAGTTTGCTGCATTTCAAAGGGAAAGTTTTCTGACGTTCATTCGGCTCCATGTGTTTCGCTTTATTTATTCTGACTCAGGAGAGATGGAATGCACAGTTAGCACACAACGAAACCCAGCATTTAGCTTTTTTAACAAAAAAAAGTAAAAAAATGAGCCAGAGCTTCGATCTGGTTTGACTAGAATGAAAGACTGAAGAGGCATTCAAACGAAATAGTCAGAAAAGTAGAGCGGTGCTGCCGCTGCTCACATTAAAAGGTGTGACCCTGACTGAGTCATATCAGGCGGCGAGAGCCGCGGCGTCTGCAGGTTCGCCGCAGACAGATGTTCATCCGCTCGAAACAATGCGTCCGGCGGCTCTCCGGTGAAACCCTGCGGAGGGTGAGCCTTGTTATTGTTTATAAATAGAGCCGTGCGGAGCTCTGAGGAAGGCTAACTTTGTTTCCACTGACAGGGAGAGGAAGCGGCGGCTAATTCTGCTCCAGACGTGTGTGACACCCGACCATTGTCCCTCGGAGGGAGAGGGGGTGAGAGCCAGAGAGAGACATTGTTTATGAATGTGAGTGTCTTAGAGAGGGTGGGCTGTTTGTGAGGGTTGTGTATGTGTGACACCCGAGTATTGTCCTCCAGGAGGGTGGGGGGTCGGACCTGGTCTCATTGTTTGCCCCTGTCAGTCACTGTTTGATCCCCCGTGAGTTCTGTTGACTGGGTGCTCTCCGTCACCCCTCTTGACTCGCATTCTTCTCCGCCGTCCTTGCACGGAGAGCGTCACTCGCCGTGCACGTTGAGGAAGCGGAGGATGTGTCGGGGTCGACCCACTGACACTCATCTCTGTCTCGTTTTCCCATGGGAAGTGTCCGAGGGCCTCCCCCGTCTGTCTGTCCGTCATTCACACACACAGGCCTGAAAAGACAACTGCATCATTTTGAGAGGACTTTATTTCCTGTTCATTTAACCCACAGTCCTCTGTGCCCAGTTTAAAACAAGCAGTCTAAAAGCAGGATTTTTGGATTGAGCATTGAGAGAAGTTGTTAGAATTTGCTGCATTAGTGAGTGTGGTTACATGGTGGTTTTAATTCTGAATAGGGTTATTCTGAATTAAGTAATTCAGAATTATATTCATGAGCGTCATGTTTACATGGGAAAAACGAAGAATTAATTCGTCTCTGACGCTCGGGTGTGAGAAGCGTTCTGATTGGACAGGGGAAGGCCGTGACGTACTGACGTCTACCGGAAGTAAATAGCGCTTTTCTCTTAACTTTAATGCTGCAGCTTTGAAAATTGCGGCGTTGTCAAGCGCCTGTCGACCCGCTCGTTTCATTACATCTAATTTTTCTAAAACTGCCGTTAAATAAGTCGTCTCCACACGAGTCGAAACACGGACCGCGGGCCAGCATGCGCAGAACGACCGGAATAAAGTCGCGCCTAATTGGCATATGCTGCTTCCAAAGGAGAATAAACCCGTCTTTTCGAATATGAACGTAATTTTGAATAAAGTTTTCAGGCGTCTACATGGTCATTTTCGAGCAGAATTAGGCTTTATTCGGATTTAAAGAGGAATAAAAACGTCCCATGTAAATGCACAGATTGACGACTATCAAGGCTGTATTTGACATTTAACAATCTAATGTACAACATATAACTTACTTTTATTTTATTTGATGTTAGTGTTTACATGTTTTTTTCTTCTGAATCTGCTGTTAGTGTGACTTTTTGTGTGAGACGCCTGGTAGACAAGCATCTGTCTCGTCTCTGCTGGACTGATTCGGCTGGAGTCTGGCTGTGAGGGCTCCGAGGCACCTGCAGCCGCGACTGATGAACATGTGTTTCAAGCATCATGTCTACTTTTCTTGCCTGCAGGAAACCCAGACAACCTTAACGCGCCCCCCTTCATCTGCGGCTCTCTGATCTTCATCTAATCCTCAGTCTGGTACATTTGATATCTAAATTCAACAGGTGGATGAGATGCAGGACTCGGGATTCGGCTGCCATTTGTTGCATCCTGTCAAGCCGAATCCAGAAGAACCTGCCGGTCACAATGGAGGCGGCCTGCCTTCAGTGCGGAGGTACGATGGGAAGCGGAGCGACTGGATTCTGAGTGTGACTTATGTCTGGGGTTGGAGAAACTCCTGGTGGGTGGTCGGTGTGAGAGGACGGAGTGAGAAAAAGAGAGAAAGTCACGGAGAACAAAGGCAGTGATTTAACTTTCATCTCAGCTTGAGGTAATTATTCGCTTTGAGACTGACCCGGTCACACTTTCAAACTGGCCTTGTGCCCTTTGGCAAACAGTGATTTTTCCCTGTTTTGACGTCTTACATGATTCTGGAACGTATCGGACAGGAGTGGCAGCAGAGATTAGAGAGATGGGAACCTGCTGGCATGCGACAGGAGTCACGAGTGGCGTAAGAACTTCATGCTTCATGCCTGAGGACCGACTCCACGCCGGATCCTTTGATACGGCTGCGGCATGATCTCCCGGCCTGACAGGAAGGTATGCTAAAATGTGGGGCGAAAAACAACATTGGTTTCACGCATTTGTCAGGAGGTGCATGTGCACGAACGCACTCCTGCTGCCCGCAGACGTCTAATCGCTCATCTTTAAACACTAATTCGATAACGAGCCTGAACAGTCGAAACATGTTTTAACGTTTGACATTTGGCCTTCACGGGGAAAAGGAGGGGGGGGGGGCGACAAAAGCAGCCTCCTTTCAGCGTCTTGGGGGGAAACTGTAGCGACCCCCCCTCCCCCCTCGTCTTTCTCCACTACAGCAGCGAGGGGTTGCCGGTCCTTTGACCCTCGTAATGATGGAGGGTCAAGAGTCAGGTTGTGTGAAGGAACCGTCTGCGCCTGCAGAGCGCGTGAGGAGCGCCTGGGAACCAGAGCTCGCCGTGTGATCCTGTGAAATTGATCTCTCCGGCGGGGACCAGCGGTGTGTATTTATATTTATGTGCGGTTCTTGTGTGTGTGTGTGTGTGTGTGTGTGTGTGTGTGTGTGTGGGAGGAGAGTGACTGCGACAGGAGACGCGCCAGCGGAAACAGTAGGTCCCAGAGGTTGTCCTCCCGTCATGCCGTGACCAGAGCTCCCTGTCTGGCCGCCCGTGAGCGGCGGGAATGAGATGATACGGTGGAGGAGTGAGGTGGAGCACATGTTCAGAATCAGCCTGTCGCTGCGTTCACGCCGCTTAAAGCATCAAAACAATAGCGTGAAGCCAAACGATGGAAACACATCCACATACAACAGCATACCAATTCAGGGGTTTTCAAGGTTTTCTCCAGGTTCTATAAAGCCTTGAAGACCCCGGTCTCTGCCACACACACACACCCAAAAAGGGTCACGGACCCTAGGCTGGGAACCACATTTTAAACCAATTGAAAAGCCTGGACTGGAGCTTTATGTCTGGTTAGTTTTGAAGTGATTTTCTTCTTTGTCATTGAGATTTCAGTGACTCACTCTGAAGTTCACAGTCTAAAAAAGTGATTTCCGCCCCTTTTGTCATTGCAGCCAACAATGACACATTTTAACAGAGCAGGGTTTGTTACGTATTTTGTAACAGAACTTTTCTGACTCCTGAAAAAAAAAAGTGTCTCAAGCTGAATGGCGCCATCTTTAAGCACTTTAAATGCCACTTAATGAAATACTTAGATGAAAAAAAAGTCTTAACTCCAAATTTGTAAACAGATTTTTCTATCGAAACGATTGTACGACGTGATCTAAAATAAATGGTTGAAAGAAATGTTTGAAGTTTGGGTAGCACGAAATAAAACGTCTCTGGAGAACACAGTTTCCTTTGTGAGACTCGCGGATCAAAGCTCGGTCATTTCATGCACCTCTGGAAAGGAAATATGTCCTATAAAACGCCGTTCAAGTGCACTGTAAAATACCGTCGATATGTGAGGCCCGAGAACGCAACCAGAGGGACTGAAAACATCTCCTGTTTTATTGTAAATCTGCTTCGTGGAAGCAGCAGGTGTAGTTTTTATTTCCTTTATGTGTTTGCAGGCGACACGTCGCTGTTTGGTTATGACAGGTTTCACAGTGTGAGAGTCAAGGTGTTTGGCATGTCGAGGCACGGAGGAGACTTTTATGAATTAATCCAATTTATAAAGCCAAACAATTTTTTTTTTTTTATTCTAAAGTTAAGCTGTCTGTGTTGCTGACAGGTGTTTGGCCAGTTTCCAGGTTTTTAATCATTACTGCGGTGTGACTAATAAAGCAAAACCAGAGTTTATTTGGAGTTTTTAATTGGCCTCAATCCAGCATTTAGAGGTGGATCCAGGACTCAGATGGCAGCTTTGATACTCTTATAAACGCAGCACATTAACACTGTTATAATACAACAGGTTTTTTTTTTTTTTTACATATAATTAGAAACTGACAACTGTGCACACACCCGTTTGAGGCCAGGTGTATTTTCTTATGTCTGTTAATAAATAGTAAGAAATCTTAATATAAGGGAGGAGGAGCAATTAATGCATCCATTTATGGTAAAGTCAAACAAATTCATGCTGCTTGTAGTATCAAAAGAAAAGCAAAACATGCACATGCATGCCATGGAACAATGTCCAGGAGGTGTTAATGACTAAACCAGCAGACGGCCGGTGAACAGTGACGCAGTCAGGAACACAACAGAGCAGCTACTGGTGCTGTTTACAGAGCCAAATATCTCATGCTGCTTCAATAAAGAAGTCAGACGACAGTAACGGCACACATGATGCAACGCTCCGCTGAAAGGCTGCAGAACCAAACCAAAAGCACACTGCTGCTGCTCCGTCCGCTGATAAATATCAAGAATATATAGGGGAAAAAAGAAAGCTATAGAAGAGCACTGTGGATATAGCTTCACTGTAACATTTCCTGGTTCTGTTTTTACTCTTTGTTTAGGAGATAAATTGAATACATGTACTGTTGGTTAAAAGCAATTTCAATAAAATGTGGAAAAAATGTGGCTTGGTAATGATAGAATGCAAAACATTTAATGACTATGGTGAATGTAATAAAAGTGGGGCTCGCAGCATATTTCAGATCAGAATTATTATTTTCCATTTGCAACTTCAAAGCCTAAAGTGAAGCAAAGTCCCGCAAATGTTCAATCTACATCTGAACATCTGCGTCACAGCTGGCATGAAAACATAATGTGATATGACTGAAGACCTGAAAAAAAAAGGAAAGAAACCAGAGTGCAGTGGATTGGGTTGTTTAATCAATAATATTTCCCCAAAGAATCTGCTTCTGCTCTGAAAAGTGTTCAGAAATCTCGTCCTGCAGTCGTCCCGATGCTCCATGTTGTCTCATCCAATTGCAGCGCTGCTCCGATACATCTGAGAAGGAAGCCGTGCACGCTAAAGGCCGCCAGCCACATGCAGAGAGGTTGTTTTTGCCAGCGCGTCTGTGAGCCAGACCCCTCCAGTGAAGGCACGGCCGCCCTTTCATCTCCAGCATCTGCTATTCTTCTTAGAGCCGCGCTCTCGGGCCAAGCCTCCGCTGTCTGTCTGCTCGGCCCATTTAGATGCGACCACTTCAGTCATATCTGCAGGCCTGTTATGGCAGCTACAAAACCAATCCCTCCTTGTGCTTATTCAATCACAGAGGGATCTTGGGAGCTCTTTTGTCTGTCTGCTCGCTCTCAGAGGCTTTGTGCAGACATTTTGAAACAATCACATCTATTAGTTGGGACTTGTGATGTCTGATCCCCTCGCTGTACATGGGGCCGGCGCGAAGATGTGGCACCGCCCCGTGTAGAAATTCCTTGAGGTCTGCTTAAATGAAAGAAACAATATTTGTCAAGAATCCAGTAAAAAAAAAAAAAAAAAAAAAAAAAAAAGGCCATATTTTTGAAGCGATGCCAGATATGTCTGACCGCATTGATATCAAGTGTGTCGTGAAGTGAAGGATGGTGGTGGAAACTGGTTATCTAACCAGGAATGTCCCCGACGGATTGAAAACCTATTTTTCAAAACAGATGTGGCCAAGATAAGCAGCGGCAATTACACTAATTAAATAAGCATTAAAATACGCACAAAAAAACCAGAAAAAATTTAAAATATATGCAAATTCTTTACAGAACTAATGAACAAATTAAATTAAATTCATATAACAGTGTTCAGTGAGATCAGACAGTGGACATATAGAGAAAACAAGCCTTATAAGTATGATGGAGCAATGACGAGCGTCTTCAGGAGGCCAAATCACACTGATGGATCACTGCTCACAACAGATAACCCAGCAGCAAAAATGCTCCTGCCATTACTATGCACTGTTCGACAACCCCATTTCCTATTTCAAAAGGTTTATTATCAATGCAAAAGCAATCAGATTTACTGATATTAACAGGATGCAGTGATACTTCTGCAGTCTGTGAAGATATTGACAACCCAGATGGGGGAAAATCTCACTCTGATTAAATCTATTATCAGTTGATCAGAACAATCATTTTCAAAATAAAAGTTTAACGGCAGGATAAATACTTGGATTTGAGATAAAAATTGTGAAAAAATTGTAAAACTTGTGATGGGTTCCCAAGACAGCTGATGATTTATTGTTGTAATAATTCTTATCAATCACGAATTTGTGCCGACCTCAGTTATTGAGAAGTGTTGCTGTGTAAGAAGTGGCAAAATAACAGTTTTTAAATTAAAGAGAAACTCACAGGTGGTGGGAAGCGAGACGCTCGCTTATCAGGCCGAGCGTCGACGACTCCGACGACTCTGTCATTACGTCACTCAGACGCCACTTTCAAAACATTAATTAGACAGACTTCCCCGGCTTGTTTGCTTTTGGACTTGTGAGTGACGTGTGTATGCATTTGTGTTCTCGTGTGTGTGTGTGTGTGTGTGTGTGTGTGTGTGTGTGTGTGTGTGTGTGTGTGTGTGTGTGTGTGTGTGGGTGTGTGAGTGTGTGTGCCAACAGGCGCTTGTGCGTCTGTGCATTGTGTGTGGTTGCTGTGATATGAACACAGGCTTACTCACCAAGGGTGCGTGTGTGTGTGTGTGTGTGTGTGTGTGTGTGTGTGTGTGTGTGTGTGTGTGTGACAAAGTGGTTAGCTCAGTGCTGATTGCTGTTTATTTGGTCTGTGGGTTGACACAGAGCCTAACAGTCAGGAGCACAACTGACAGCTCTGTTTTCATTGAGTCCCTGCGGCAGCGGCAACACTAACAGTGGGGTCACGGTCTTACCTCTGCCCCTCCACCTCCACCCCCACCCCACCACCCCACCACCCCCACCCCAAATCCAAGGACCCCCACACCGAACTTCCTGTCTGTGCCTCGAAATAACATACAGTTGATCATGATGACTGAACAAAATATTTTCGAAACTTCAGAGGTAAAATAGACACAGATCCAGTTTTTTAGAAGAAGTAGAAGCAGGTAAGTCATGGTCTCTGATAGTGAGAGTGAGAAGAAGAATTTACAGGTGTTACATTGAATTTTCGCTCCCAAAATAACAATTTTCTCAATAATTATCAACACAGATATGAGGATGTGTAAACCTATACGACATTAAACCTATACTGTCTCACGTCATCATAAGGAATCTAAAAAGGATTAACCTTGCATAATAAGTATTAAATACATTAAGTGTGTTTGAAAATGGAAATTCTGTCTTCTGCACCAGGCTTATTTTTTTGTTTGTTTTTCAGTCGTGTTCACTGACTTAAACACTTTTCTGAACCAAAGGCCCAAAACAGCGTTTCTCCTTCTTGTGAGAAGCAAAAAGCACAATTATGTCACGTCTAAGTTGTATAAATTCCAGAAATCATGCACATGCAACACAGACCTCACTGTTTACAGAAACAATTGAGTGATTGTCCTCAAGTTATTATTCTGTGAGCAGCGGCAAGAAACGTGAAAGTTACACGTATCGCCTCTTAATAAAGGGTTAACTGAAAAAACAAAACAAAGAAATCTTGAGTTTCTATTGTTTTCAAATGAGACTTGTGGTATTTTGATACTGGACTCTGTCTCTGTGATATATTTAGATGATGGACATTTTCACTAATCCAAGAAACTATAGAATTTTAAAAGTGTTTTGTGTGTGGTTTTGGTCAACTTTACATTTTGAAACCGCCATTTTGAAACAATGGATTTACATACCATTTTTAACACAAAAAGTCACACAAGTCACATTTTTTGGGGGTGTTTTTTTTGCCTTCAATAAAAGCTGAAGATTGACCTTTTCAGTCGTTTTTCCAACAGGTGCTCTATGTTGAATTAGGGCTTATTTTAACTTTAGTTTCTCAGTCTGATCTGGGGCTTCTGTTGGGAACCTGGACAGCTGAGCTGAAGACAGAGAGCAGAAGCCAGGCCTTAAAAGACAATTGTCTGCTTTTATTATTCAGTTTTTCTGAATAAATGTGCAAAACAGGACAGTTTCATTCTTTCTAATACAGTAAAAGGATGAACACACGCACACACACACACACACACACACACACACACACACACACACACACACACACACACACACACACACACACACACACACACACACACACACAGACATGTACAAGATGGTATGGTACATGGGCACTTAGTCAACCATGTAATGTGACCCTGTCCCTAAGAAAACACACGTACGCACACACACAGACTTATAAAGAGGTCACCGCTTTGCCGTCTGGTGGTCATACTTTCTCAAACCACACACACACACACACACACACACACACACACACACACACACACACACACACACACACACTGAGAGGTCTCCCTTTGTCCAGCTGACATCTTCCTCTACTGAGTAGCAATGAGAGTATCGGGGGAGGAGAGGGTGGACCAGGATGACAAGATGAGACGACTGTATGTTGTGTGTGTGTGTGTGTGTGTGTGTGTGTGTGTGTGTGTGTGTGTGTGTGTGTGTGTGTGTGTGTGTGTGTGTGTGTGTGTGTGTTGAAACGGCTGCTCTCAGCCGTCCACACAGCTGTCTGCCGAACACACTCGCACACGCGCGCGCACACACACCGGGCGGCTGTGAGAGATCCCCCCCACGACTGCTTCCCAGGCCTGTGAGCGAGCGGGGAGGGAAGGAGGGGAAACGGCTGGAAAGGATTACGCACACAATCGCACACTTGCACACCAACAACCGCACACCAAACATGACGCATACAGAGGATTCGCAGAGGATTCAGACCCCTTCGGCTCAGGGACATTTTATTCTGCTGTGTATTTAATTCTGAGCACGTAAAACAGTGATCACAAGAAGAAGCAACAAATCATTAAGATGAAATGAAAATACAGTTTTCAAGAAGCGCTCTGTGGAGCAGGATCTAGTCGGAATAAATTGTTCTCGTGCTGAAGGATGTGCAGCTTCTTCCAATCTCTCAGGCGGATCCTCTTAAGATCCCTGTTTGCACAATATAGTGACTAAACTCCCAACGGTGACCCTCCCTGTAGATTGTTTTCAAGCCGGACCAGTCAAGAACCGTCACTGCCTTGGCTCCTGATCATTGTTGGATTTCAGCTAAAGCCAATTTGCATCAGTTCTGCAGGACCCTGCGAGTCTAATATTACTGATCGGTTACCTCCACAGCATGATGGATAAAAAAAAAAAAAAAATATTCAGCTGAGGGTTTGACTGATTGTCTGTTAGAGAGAAAGATGGAAGATATAAAAAAATCTACCAGGGTTTGTGAAGATGTGTGAGATTCCACTGCTTTGAAGAATCAGTGAATCATTAGGTGGACAAACTTATAATTTAAGTTTTTTATGCCATCGGTTTCTGTATTGGCTATATGGTAATATTGTGAACGTGACTGTTTCTCTATTTAATCTGCATGAACTAGATGGATAAAGAAAAAAATATATACAATGTCCATATTTTACGATTTAAGCGTGAGGAATTGACTGAGTGGGAAGTTCGAGTGTCAGCCCAGAGCCAGCGGACTCCTCACTCTGTCACGAGGAAATTGTTCATAGCTAACAGGAAACGGGGAAACAGTCTCAACAGGAAGCAATGCGCAGCCACTTCGGAGAGACTAAACCTCTCGAGTGCTCCCGGGTCAAAAAGTTTTGCACTTTTTTTTCAATGGACACATATGTTAAACGGACACATTATGCTGCATTAATTGTATTTTCATTCACAAAATTATGTGTTATTTGAAGATCAACGAACAGTTTTGCTCTACAACCGGTCAGAGGTCTTACGGAGGGTGCAGGTCTCCTCTGCTGGAAATGTTTGGATTGAAGAAACTGTGCTATTTTAGTTATTTGTTGAGGCCTTCATGGTATTTTGGACATGCCATGTGAAAACATGTGGCGGACTCAGGAATATTCCCCGTGTTTGTGTTTTTATCAGCCGCTTTACGCTGTGTTTGTTATCCCTGCAGATGGAAATAGACAGAAGTCAGACTTTCACAGGCACAGGAAAGACTTCGCTGGAAGCCGGGGAGCAGCAGGCGTCGCGATCTGGAGACCGAGGCCGGCGAAGTTGATCAAGTTCGGCAACTACGAATACTCATGTATTCACTGGGTTTTAATGAAAGACTACTGCTAGAAACAAAGGAAAGAGAAACAAAGAGAAAGCGAATTAAAGCGACTTAACAGGATGAGGGAAATCAAAGTTGTGACATCCAGACCCCAGATTTAAAGCTTGGTGTTCACCACACATATTTGCTTTGTAGCTTTTTAGCAATTCTCATGAATATTTGCAAGCATGTTGTTTAGGCGACGGCGGGCCGCCCTCTGTGTGTGTGTTTGTGTGTGTGTGATGTGTGTGTGTGAGCACTGTTGTGGTTATCGACGCATACTTCTTACGAGGCACGGCATCATGAGTCGGGCACAAGTTGAGAGGGGCGGCGGCGTGTTTGTTGTGTGTGTCGGGAGTGTGGGAGCGAGACAGAGGGAAGAGGCAGACACCGACGCAGGAGGGAAAACCAGGAAGTAAGAAATACACGCCGCGAAATTAAAGGGGAGCAGAGAACGTTAAAGAGAGAGAGAGAGAGAGAGAGAGAGAGAGAGAGAGAGAGAGAGAGAGAGAGAGAGAGAGAAAGAGAGAGAGAAAGAGAGAGACACGTCAAAACATAGCAGAAGCATGTGTGTGGATGAAAGCACAAAAAAACACACATGTGTGTGTGATACAGTGGCAACCCGATCCGGTGGGAATGCGGGGTGATCGTTGGCCGCACGGAGCCATAAACACAACAACAGGAAACCCCGGCGCAATCACAGTCCTAACCAAAACCGTGCTGATCAGGAAAACACACACATTCACGAGTGTAACTAATATGCATATATACACACACACACACACACACACACACACACATGCTGTGTATATATGGATTGTTATACATGATCACCACTCTGTTGCGTCTTTTGAAAATCACGTTTTCGCGAAAGTAAAGCCTCCAGATGGTGTTTTTGTTGACACTGAAGGTATCAGTAAAACGTCCACCGGCTGCAGATTTCACTCGCTTTCTGCCAAAATGTAAGACACACTTGAAACAATCACCGCAGGCGAAAATCTGAAGAGTGAGGCAGCAGAAACTCACTGTCAGCTTCAGGGAAATATGGTAGTTTTGTTTATCCGTGGAAGATGCCCAAACATAAACCTCGACCAGAAACCAGGGGCGCGAACCAGAATCCCTGGAGGAGACATCTCGCTCTCCTTACACCCACTGTCCACCACAACAGACTAATATCTGTGTAATTTAGAAGTGTAGCGCTTCAAAATTTAAATAAAGATTGCCTTGGATCATAATTTGTGCAGTCAGTGCGTTTCTGCTCAGAACATAATTGGAAAGACAAATACACAGATGTAATATCCACACTGAGGCTGGGAAGAGGTTATTGTGGATGGAAGCACTGCACGTCACCGACAGGTTTATTTTAGCTCATGTCTGTGAAGCTAAAGAGAAGAAGATACTGTACAGTCCTCTTTTTTTTATATTTTACGATGGAAATCTAATAATATTAGAATTGTCTTAATGTGTGTAAAAATTCTGCTCGTCCATAATGTGATGTTTGCATTAAAAGACAGAATTTTATTTTTATTTTATAAAAAAGTCATATTGGGTCCAATAAAACAAAAGCTCTTGTGATCGCCGTATTCCCATTTTCAGTTAATGCTCTATTCTGAACTCTCGCCAGCCCGAGCAGAGCAATTCATCTCGGTGTCGGTCTGCTTCTGAACACACTCAGGAGAGATTTCAGCGAAGATCGATCAACGTGTTGTATCCTCATCTGTGTTTGGGTTTACAATGGAGCGTTTTATTATTGATGACAGCATAAAACAACAGATGTCTATCATGTGTCCGATGTAAGAGACACTGTTGTCAAAGCTATTCTGACTGAAAAAAAAAGTTTTTATTTTCTAAACTTTTGGTCACTCCACAGGTGGTTCCAGAGACTTTTTCCCCCTCACAAATATCTTAAGCTCACTCCAACTATTTCTCGGTGCTACTAGCAAACACCCTATATAGGCAGAGCAGCTCTGATCATTGATCACTGCGTTGACATAATTGATCAATGTCGATTCTGCCCAATAAGATCTGAGCTCAGTCTCTGGTGACTGCAGATCGCGCCCTTAAATAACCTTTGGTAAACTAGTTGATTAAAAAAACAAAAAGAAGAAGACTAATGTATTTTAAAATGAGTTTTAATGGTCTGTCATACTCCGTCTATAATTACACATATAAACATATCAATGTGCAGCGAAGCAGCGAGGCTCTTTTTCCCACACTGCCGATGATACAGAGCCGCTGTCAGACCGGCGTTTGGCCTCGAATGACCGTCTGAGCTACTGACAGAAATTAGGCTTAATTTCTGTAATGTGTTGTTTCACCAAAGTGGACCGTGTTGAGGCTCAGCTGAGTTCCCACACCGATTCACAGGAATTCTTCAAAGTGTGTGTGTGTGGTGTGTGTGTGTGTGAGTGTGTGTGTGTGGTGTGTGTGTGTTCATGGGTGTGGGATCAGAGGCAGCAGCTGCTGGGTTTTGCCGAGCTGATGTGTCCCTCATGTCCTTCAGGAGCTGTCGTCATGCTTCCTGCATGTCGGCCAGCCGTGCATGATGTCACTTCCTGTGCTGGACGGCGTTGTGTGTTTTTGAGCCGGAGGGTGTGGACCGTGAAGGTCCCAGCTGCAGAGGACTGTCTGTCCGTCCGTCTCAAGTGAATTAGTCTGACGAAGGAGTTGCATCATTAATGAATTTATCTGAAAAGCAGACATACTGTGTGTGTGTGTGTGTGTGTGTGTGTGTGTGTGTGTGTGTGTGTGTGTAGGATTTTATATAGATCTCAGTGTATTTTGCTTTCATGCCTCTCCAGCTTTGGAAGTGCTTCTTCCTGGTCTACGGTTTCTCTCCCTGCCAGGATGTTCTAAGCAGATTGTTTATTATTATTTTGTTATCCATGCTATTCTTTACTTTTTAAACTTTTGCCCAAATCCAACAGGCTGCTCGGTTAGGGTAATAGTTAGTGCGAACTGGAAAATTACATAAAACCTGAGTAAAATATTGCCAGATATCGTTTGAATTTTCAAAATCATCTGTGAAAAACATCAAACCAGTTTTGTGGTTCGAGCTCGATGATACTGAACTCAGCTAAAAACCTACTGAAGCAGCTAGATATCATAATCTCTACATGAAACTCATCCGTTCACCAGCCCATCTGTGGCTCTCTGTGACGGCGCCGGGTGTATCTTCCCTCCTCTTCTCCCCTCATCCCTCCGTTTCTGTCCGTGTGACCCCGTTTCTCACTCTATGGTTGGCAGTCCAGCAGCTGGGACACGTGGTTCATTGACTGGAAAGCTCTGGCAACACACTCTGTCTTTCCTCTCACACCATTTATTATCTGTATTGGGAGACTCCCAGGTCTCACACACACACACACACACACACACACACACACACACACACACACACACACACACACACACACACACACACACGGGGCAGAAACTCACACACAGAAGCGCACAAGCAGCACTTTTCCTCTTAGTGTGAGAACTTCGGCGAAGTCTCTTCACCCGAGTCACACAGATGTTCCTCTTGGCACCTCGGCAGGTTGTGGTGGGGCGGCTCAGGGGGCCTTTCTGGGGTCTGGGGGGCCACCGAGGGCCAAACAGGGCCCCAGAGTCTGGATGAGAGCTTCCTTTGTGGGACACAAAGCATTGTTTGTGCTGGGAAAGGCCATGGGGATGGGAACACCGCCCAGAGCTGGACACTGAGCAGCGATTCTGGCTTTTCGTGTGTGTGCGTGTGTGTGTGTGTGTGTGTGTGTGTGTGTGTGTGTTAATGGGGATTGAGAGACAGGCAGTGAGTGTGAGTGTGGGAGAGAGAAAGAGAAAGTGTGTCCTCGCATGCAGTGTGTGAGCGAAAGTCTGAGAAGGTGAGAGAGCAGCTGGAGGGACGGCGTCGGAGCCGTGCGAGCCCAGCGTCCTCACATAACCACGACGCCGAGCACAGCTTGGGGAGACGGTTACGCGACTTGCCGGCACTCTTGTGAGTGAGCTGCTGGACAGTCAGATGATCAGCTTCATCGTTGAGTGTCTGAACTGGGCCGCTCACTTCACTGCATCTTGTTCTCAGTCAAAATCTAATAAAATGAAGTAAAAACTCTCTGATCTTTTTGCACTCGCAAAGGAATACATGGAATACATGTGAGCGACGTTCATTTTCAAACACACACTGCATCACATCAACGTCCAATCAGCAACAGTGAGCCATGACAGGCAGCCGCACCCTGCTTTTCTTTCAAACGTGATAAGATACGGTACTGATGAAGGACCAGGAAGCAAGGCCCACTATTTTAAGACTTTGGGAACTGTCGCTTGTAAAGAAAAAAAATAAATGTGTGGTGAGAGCCAAAAGAGTGAGCTCGCATGTGTGCGTGAGCGTGAGTAACGGGGCGGAGTGGGGGGGTTTCAGGGACGGTGGGAATGGACGAGGAATGTCAGAAAGCCTACAGAAGGGGAAAGAATGAAAACAAAAAAAGCAAAGAAGTGGTTTATGCCCACAGAACAAAGATGGAGAGGTTTTTATATATATATAATTGGCCTTTTCCTTCGGGTCCCAGACTCACTGGCTGAGAGGAGACAGAGGGACAGAGGAGTGTGTGTAGTCCTGAGGCACAAACACACAGACACACACATGCACACAAACACACAGACACACACCGCGCAGACGATCCGAGAGTTTGAGGCTGAGGTGGTGTGTAAACCGCGATAAACCGTCTCTGTCTAATTACTGTCACCACAGCTCTTTGACAGGGCAACTGACTTTACAACAAAATACACACACACACACACACACACACACACACACACACACACACACACACACACACACACACTGCTCACTGTCACAGACACCTCTAAAAACACTCCAGTGCAGCAGCATGTGTGAACATCACAGCAGGCTGGCCCGAGGCCTCGCAGCTCTCTGTGGGCAGCGGAGCTTATGAAAGACAAGCATGACCCCAACGCTCCAACGAGGTGTGTGTGTGTGTGTGTGTGTGTGTGTGTGTGTGTGTGTGTGTGTGTGTCCACTCTGTAAACCACTTTGGAAAGCCCCGCTCCTTAAAAGCCATGTGGCTCTGCTGTCTCATAGTTTATTCAGTTATTTTTGGGAGTCTCAGATATTTCAGGGCTTTAGAATATAAAAAAAAAAGTGAACCTGAGTGAGTTCATGTGAAGGTTTATCGTCTCGAACAGACATTGATGGTGCCATTTTCAGAAATCTGCTCTTGAGACAATACACTGACTAAATCAGCAAAGACACAACATCATTGGGTCAATTATGTGGGTTTGAATTGCAAATGATTTGTTCGACAACAAAAAACAGCAAAGAAGGAAGAAAAGGTGCTCCGTTTCATTTCATAATCTGATTGAACCAACGGCATATTGCACCTGAAGCTGGTGCAGTTTGGGAACTGAGTGAATGCAACATCACAAAGGCTGTATGTTTAATATTTAGTCAGGGTTAATTGATTACCTGAGGTCTCGCTATGTGATCTAGGACCACAGTTTTGTCTGTAGATTGAATATTTTCCTAATTTTCTGTCCTCAGACAGCTATAAATCACTCTTTAAAGAAGTCTCTGGTGATGAGTCTGTGTTTCCTTTCCAGGAAAACTCACGCAGGACCAATGTATTTTTTCAGGGCTATTTTTACTGCAAATGAATACTCTTAGGACTCGGTAGGGTATTTTTGGGAACGGCGACTGTGTGGCGACTGACTTGAAATAAACTGCAGAGCCCATGTTCGTGTCCTGCGTGACAGAACTGCAGGTCAATGATTATTGAGGAGCGATGCAGTTCAGGTTATTCACTTACATTCACACAGAGGGTTCAGCCACTCTCGTCGCAGTACAAATATTTGCCAGGAGCGCTTCGGGTTGCGAGACGTGCACGCTTCTTACACACTTCTAACCGCATCGTTCTCAGTAGGTGTGTTTGTGTTTTCATGGACTTCCTGAGGCAAACACGAGCAGTGTGCCTTCAGCTACACCACAGCGGGGCAGTTGTGTTCAGTAAAATATTTTTACTTTTTCTTACGACAGAACAGAACATGCACAAATAAACTGATGAGGAAGACGGTTTAAGAGTTCCCTTACAGAACACGATCTTCTAATAAAATGTGTTATTGTAGCCCGACAGTGCACAGGAGGATGGGAAATGTACAACCATCAGTCAGTCTATCTGTGTCTCAGACACACACACACACACACGCACACACACGGGTTCAGTCAGACGGTAGCTCAGCGCATGCTGTCAGAGCGCCGGCCTCAGCGGCTCCGGTTGCAGTGTCTCGTTTCCACATGATGAGAGTGTAATCCTTGCAGGTTCCTGCCTGCTGCTTTGTTTTCCTCTCCGTCTGACTCATTCCCTCCAACCTGTGGGAAAGAAGGAGGACGGACTCCGTCGCTGTCATAACATGGGATTACTGTCTACAATACACTTTCACAAAGGGATGGGAAAGATGCCCCGGAGTTTCTGCCTTTGTCCTCTCAGTTTTCTCAGATTGCACTTTTGGTTGATCAGCCATTATTCTTCAGCTTCATCCTTCTGCGATTTACTCTGTCATTCTTAGAGAGAGACAATAAAACTGAATCCAATCCTCAAACAAAACCATCAGCAAGTGATTTCTCCTCAATTATCTGATGCCCAGACAAGTTTCCTTTTTTTTCTTTATTCACTTGAAATATTTAAAAAACCCATTCACCTTTTTTGAGAGTGTAAATCACAGCAAAGGCACGCCCTCAGTGCTTTTGATTATAGGCCTTTGAACCGAGTCTTGCACTGAAGGCATTTCACGGGTGAAAATGATCACATCCTCTAATAATAGAGCGCATAAAGATCAGATCATCCCTTAAATTTCCTGCAGGAACTCTGCGGTGTGTTAACGCAGCGCCACAGGCTCCAAGCGTCTCCGAATGTTTGGGGTTGTCTTTTTGATGTATGACGGTGAACTTTGCACGCACTCCTGGCTAAATGTCACTGAGCGAGACCCGGCTTTGGGTTTCTGGGGGGGGGTTTCTATCAGGGCGCTGAGTTTTGAGGAAAATGGGTTGACAGAAGTTCTGCTGTTACAACTTATTGAACAAATGTCCTTTAGCTAAAATTTGTGTGATAAATGTAAATTGACCATTGTTTGCCTGGTGCAGCAAAGCATCTTTAAGAAGTGTGAACAAGCTAAATATTCGATTTTTTTTTTTATTTATTTATTTTTTTTGCAACTTAATGCCAGTAAAAAGAAAGAAAGACAAACTGGAGTAGCAAGTAACTTTTTCTCAGGGCTCTACCATTCACACCCTCAGCCTCAGCAACACCCCCCCATTACTCTGCCATTATCTGTGTGAAGCTGAGGTCTTATCAGCAGGCACCTGCACCGCTGCTTTGCTTCAGCAGGCTAAATCCAGCTGGATCAGAGTTAAACACTGTGGGATTACAACACGGTTTAACACTGGAGCATTGAGACTTAGGCCTGAATGCCTGTGTGAAGCTGCCTTCCAACACGTTAACAATCGGGCTGTTTTGTAGCCGTCCGACGTGACGTGCGGTGAGGCTTAGCTACCAAAAGCCACCTGTCTTCTAAAGCCTTAGCTTTTGATAGCACGACAAAGCGTCCATTTACCCATTCACGCCCATGATTTCGGTTCTTAATATCCCATCAAAGGGCGCTGGAGTAAATAAAGCATATTTTATTTAATGATCCAACTGTAGCTTCGAGCAATACATGCGTTTTTATTGGAGGCCTGACTTGGGCTTCAGCGCGCTGGCAGCTCCAAAGAAAACACTTCCAACCACTTTCAAGATCCTACATGCAGCTACAACGGCGTGGAGGTGAGCTGCAGAGGCTCCGTGGTTTTGCCCTGTGGGAAGAGTGGCGACATCAAACAGTACACACACACACACACACACATGCACACACACAGCCAAAGAAGCTTAACAAAATACACAGAGAAGCTTGAAAATCGTCTCATGCCGGAGCAACACGCCGCAGTTCACCTGGCGAGAAACGCCGTGCCAATAACGAAGTCTCGGCCGCACCTGCGCCGGTTGTTCACCCTCAAAGTCTTCCATGACAGAACGGAAGGAGAGGTGAAAAGAGATCAAGTGCTCCGTGTCAGGACGGAGTTTGACGTGCGGGTTTTTTTGAACTTTCGGGGGGGGTTTGAAATTATTTTCGTGCGCCGGGAGCTGAGATGTGTCCACCTCAAACACGGCTGGCAAGAAAAAACAAATGAAGGTCGGCGTATTTTCATGTGGAAGAAAAGGAGGAAGCTTTGAATTCCGAATGCCAACGGTTCAAAGGGCGGCGGCGAAGGTTGGAGGGGTACGTGTACGCACGCATGCGGAGGCGCGCACACACACACACACAGTCATTCAATTTAAACAAACAAGAGGCCTCATGGACGGACCCTCACAAGGCCACGTTCACGGTTACTGAGGCTACCAATCGCCTTGCACAAACATATACATGTTCAAACAATCGCACTTTGAGCAAGCCATTGTTGTATCGCATTCACACACATGCGCACACTCACCCCGGTCCGGCGTGCACGAGGCCCCCTCGCCGCCTCTCGTCTCCCGGCCACATGCAGCCAGCAATGCGTACAGTCGCACAGGAGAGGCCTTGTCTGCCAGGGGTCGTAGCAACAACTGCGGCGGTGGCTGCGTGGTGACCTCTGACCCCTGGCAGCATGGGAAAGTGGGTGCGCTCAGCTGTCGGGACCCCGGTCGGCCAGTTATCCCTCCAGTAATGGTTAAATAACGATTAGGCGGCGATGGGGGAAGACACCCACATCGCCGGGCGAGGAATGCTGTAAATGCAAGAACAAAGAGAACATAAACATTTATGAAACACACACACACACATGCACACACACACACACACACACACACACACACACACACGTGATCCTTACCTCTACTCTAACGATGAGTTGATGCTGATGAAAGAAAGACGAAATTTTCAGATTGTTTTTTATTTCTTGTTCCTTGTAAGTCGGTCCAGGATCCTGCTTTATTCGTCCAACTATGACAAACTCTCCACTCTCCTGACCGTCACGGACATTAGCAGCAGCTTCCCTGGCTGGTGCAGTTTTTTTGAATTACAGTAGATGGCATTACATTTTATACATAAGCGCGCACACACACACACACACACACACACACCATCATACACACATACTCTGCATACTTTTTGCAGCCATTAGGACCTAAGAATAATTCTGCCCGTGTCGTTTGGTTCTCACAGTCCTCAGTCACAGTCGGAATGCTAAGTATCCAGCAACCCCCCACCGCCGCCACCCGGGTGAGCCGGCCCGTGGTTAGGCCCATGATTTAAAACAACTCTGGTCGTTCCCATGTCGCAACGCTGTGACAGGGGGGGGGGCGTTCGGAGGTACTGTCTATGCCACCGCTCTCCGTGCGGCTGTTTGTTTGTTGTTGTTTTTAAGGTGGATTCAATAAGCTGCACCACTGAAGTCTGAGTTTGGCCTCTCTACGTGTAGTTTGCATGTTCTCCCTGTGGATGTGTGGGTTTTCTTAGGGTTTCTTCCCAAAAAACATGCATTTCATAGAGACTGAATAAAAATGATGCTGAAAGAAGCAAAGTTTGAAATGTCAACTGATACATTTTTTTCCACTGTCTTGATCATGTCTGCCTGTTTATCTTAAAATTTGAATTTGCAGCTGAGCATGGAAATGCTCTCAGGAGTTAACCAGCTTTAAAGCAAATTTCCTTGATAAAAATGAAATTCTTTGTATCTTCTGGTTCAGAGTGTACTCAGTGGATTTTCAGGTGGCTATTCTTTACTTTTTACCTTCATTTCCTAAATTCAACACAGATATCTGTCCTTGCATTCCTCAAACATTCTCCTTCTTTATTTCAGATCTGTTATTAAAATCCAGAATTACAGTGAAACAATCAAAACATCTCACACAACAATCAGCTTTGCAGTTTGTTACAGCAAAGAGAAAAATTCGTCCTTGGACTCAGTAGGTCTGTTATGATGGGTCACTGGACACACTGACCTCTAGGATCATCCTTCGATTGTTATAATCCCTCAGACAGCTGGGACCCTGAGACTCACAGATGCCCAGGCGAGAGGACGGAGCTGGGACTGTAACAGAAAGGAGGGGGGTGGCAGGAGCATACGTGTGTGTGGAGGAGAACCTGTTACTGCATGTGAATGTGTACGTGTGTGTGTGTGTGTGTGTGTGTGTGTGTGGTGCAGGGCTAACGTGTGAGAGTGACAGGGTGCGTGCGTGTGGCGTGCAAGGCTTCATGCCCTGCATCCTTTTCCTTGTCAGGTTGGCAGCTGACTGTGATTAATATTTCACAGCGAACAAATGGAGAACGCAGGCAGGCCAGTCTGTGTGTGTGTGTGTGTGTGTGTGTGTGTGTGTCTGTGCATAGCAGCAGTATAATTGACATAATTACCCACCATCCCGACCCACACACACACACACACACACACACGCACACGCACACTCCTCACCTTTCAGCATGCTGAAATGTTTCAGCCAACATGTGTCCAGTCACATGCAGAGGAGAAAGCGCCTCATGCCACCATGAGTGTGGTTACATGGTGTTTTTAATTCGGAATTGGTTTATTCCGGATTAAGTAATTCAGAATTATATTCATGAGCGCCGTGTTTACATGGGAAAAATGAAGAATTAAATCCTCTTTCACGCTGGGGTGTGCGAAGCGTTCTGATTGGCGGCCATGGCGTATGACGTCGCCCGGCAGTAAACAGCGTTTTTCTCTTCTTTGTTTCTCGATTAACTTTGACGCTACAGCTTTGAAAATGCCCGTGTTGTTAAGCGCCCGTCGATCCACTCGTTTCTTTATACCCAATTCTTCTGAAACAGCCAATAAAGGCGCATTAAGGAGTTTTTCAACTTTAAAAATACTTATTTTCCACCATAACTAAGTTACAAATATTCAATGATGTGTACAATGTGCTCTGACATATTCACTGCAAGCACCGCTAACAGCGCTAAATTGTCACTTGAAAGTTGCAGTGCTGGTCCGGCACCACAATTTTTTGGGGGAGAATTTGAGAGGATGTGACGTAATGCGCGCTCCAGCTGGCCTGATTTCTTTAGCTTTTGTTTTGTCCGCCATTACTCCGCCAGATGCTCAGCGAGCAACAACTGAGCAGTACTGAGGATGGATCTTCCAGAAAGTAAGAAAAAAACGGCTTCTAGCACTGCCACAACTCCAGCACAGACCCCACCAGGCAAAAGAAACTTAAATTTTACTTGAGCGCTACTAAACGAGCGAGGAAGGAGTTCCCCTCTTCCGTGCACGTACATGGACGCAAGCAACAGGCATGAGCGTTTCACTAAGCTGCAGTTTCGCTCAAGGCCTGCAGGGGCCGTTGTTTCACATAAAACGTGCAAACTCCTTAATGCACCTTTAAATAAGTCATCTTCATACGAGTCGAAACGCCAGTGGTGGGCCGTCAGGGCCCGCAAGGCCTTATGCTGGCCTAAAAAGTATCTGAATTACAGAATGATGTAAATTCTATTTTGTCCATGAATGCTTATTAAATGATTCCAAATGGTCTGTTTCGGTTCCTTTCATAGTTTTCCTGCACTGCTTCCAAGACATGTTTTTTTCCTATTAATCATTTAACCAATTAGATTTCAGGCATCCTCTGTTGCTAGGGTCAAAGAAATCTGCCTGAGGCCTTCACAGTCCGTTCCTGATGGCTCAGTAAAGTGTCCAACAGACAGTTGCTTCAACCAATCAGATTTCGAGTTGGCGACTCAGCGCCTTCTAGCAGGCGTACACAAACAACAGCATATCCAGGCCTTCTGATTTACATTCACCAAGAGATACAGTAGGTGGCGGTATGCACCTAAGTTGCTGGTCGCCACCTGCAATTATTCCGAAGAAGAAGAAGAAGAAGAAGAAGAAGAAGAAGAAGAAGAAGAAGAAGAAGAAGAAGAAGAAGAAGAAGAAGAAGAAGAAGAAGAAGAAGAAGAAGAAGAAGAAGAAGAAGAAGAAGAAGAAGAAGAAGAAGAAGAAGACCTGCAGAGAATTAAAACTTAAGCCAGAAATACCACTTTCAGCCCTGGATTTGATGGCAATGGAGAAGGATCTGCTGATGGAACTGAAACGCACGGGTAATTGATATGACAGAGCAAATGAACTCTTTTTGAGGAAGGAAAGGAGGATGGATTTTGTTTACAAATAATCAGGATTTTGGTGAGTAAAATGTCCCTCTTTTCTTAAATAATATTGCTGTTTTATGAAGTTAACACGGAGTTGCTGTGGAGGATGCGAAGCAGCTGACACAAGATCACCAACAATGGAAAAATCTGGTTCACCTGGTCGGCTCAACACACTGGGATGGGATACCCTGACCCTCACTGGAGCACTAATAATAATAATGGTAATAATAATAATAATGATGCTTATTGTATGTACACAGATGTAGAAGGAGACTTGTGCACTTCAGTAAAGGCATTTATTATGGCTGCACAAGTATCTGCTATGCAACAACTCTGTATATGCATATCTGTATAATAAGATGTTTTTTATAGACATAAAATAGTTATTGAGAGGTGGATTGGTTCAGGCGGATCTGTTCTGAAGGCCTTAGTGTGAAATGCACGGTCTGCCACTGCGCCGCCATCTTGTAAAATTGCGTCATCACGGCGGAGCATGCGCAGAACGACCGACAGTCGCCTCATTAGCATATAATTCTGCATATAAGGAGAATAAACCCACCGGTCTCTTCGGATATAAACTTAATTCTGAATAAAGTTTTCAAGTGTTTACATGGTCATTTTAGAGCACAATTAGGCTTTATTCGGATTTAAAGAGGAATAAAAAGTCCCATGTAAACGCACGGCATATCTGCACACACACACACCTTCGATAGTTTAAAATGAGTTAGTCATATTGAAAGTGAAGTGAAGTATACACTTAGGAACATAAATCAGGTTAGTTCCAGAAGTCCTCTCCAGTTCGATGGAAAATTCCTTGTTGCTTTGGTGATTCGTGTTCATCATGGCATGGATCTGTCTAACATTAATGTAAGTTTATATAATAAACGTACGTATGTCACAGAAACCTGTTGAAATAAGTTACTATTTAACGTTGTTGATGTGTGTGAATGTTGTCTGACTGTGTAGGATTTTAGCATTGGGTCACGGTGCCGTCAGTCATAATATTTGCTTTTTAGTAATAATGAAAACGCTCCCCCTGCAGCTCACTGACTGTTTTCATTCACGACAAAAGGTGTTTTAAGTTTCTTTGTGACGGTTCATTACAGTTTGATAAGCTGATAATTAGTTTAATCCTGAAACGCTGAATTATTTTAGTTATGACCAGAATCCAGCTTATCCCGTGGAGCAGTGGTTTTCTATTGTTTTCCACCAGAAACTCTCACATATGTGTCCCAGAAAGGCTGTTTGAAGTGATTCTGTAGATTAAAGAAAGGGGGGGAAAAAAATGAACAAAAGTCTGCAGTTAATCCGATTTAACTGGAAACAACAACAAAAAAGAAAACCCTGTTCATTTTTCCACAAGAAAAGAAGTGAAGAAACACCAACAACTGGAATGGATTTTACCGACTATGGCAACTTTTTATAGATTATTTTAAAACAATAAAATCATGAAAGTTAGAAAATTCAGGAACAAATATGATGTGCGTGTTTGGAGCAGGGTGAAAGTGATTTTTGTATGTCTGTGTTTAGTTTTCCTTTAATTGTCTGTCTTTTCTATGTAATTCATGTAGATCAACGTTCGCATGTAAAATAAAAATGAAAAATCCTCCAATAAAAAGAGCTGAAATAACAAAGAAGAAGCTTTCCAAGCAAAATGGATGAGATCAGGTTGCTGAGGTCTTCATTAAATTATGGATTCCGCGATAAATAGCCGTAGCTTTTGCAAAAACAGCTCATGTAGATGATCGATAACAAGCAAATCAGAGTCATGTGAGCAGCGGACTTGAACTTAGAGCCCACTGCCGTGTGCTGACAGTGACATCCACTGCTGCACCACATCCAAAACTAAAATCATGCCTCTTGTCAAATCATGTCAATTCACATAAGTGAAATGAGATTTCTTTTCATTACCTTTTTAACATAAAGCTGTTTTACTCCAAGTCCTTTATGAAAACACTGAGAAAAAAAAAAACGCTTTTTGTGGATACTTATCAAGAACCACAAGCCTCCAAGACGCTCCTGTCGTTTTCTGCTCTCCACAGCGAGTAATTGCTTTGGGTCGTCGCAGGTTTTCAAACGGCAGATAACTCATTTTGGAACGAAAATGAATGAAAAAGTTATCTGCGTTGTTTGCTGTTTTTGTACATGAAAACTTCAAAATGAAATCTGGATCCCATGTGAAAGTCCTCCCTGATGAGACGGCTTTGATGGCCACTTTGAAGTGGAGGAGTCGCGGTAATAATGCCGATTATGGTAATTGATAACGGTGCGCTGGACGGCAAATGGCCGCTCATCGGGGAAGGGAAGTGCTGAACGCGAGCCAGACTGGACGCTGCCCTGCCCCGGGCTGTGTGATAAAAAAACAGGGAGGGGTCTGAAACGGCGGCGATAAGGGGAAAAAGTGGCGATTGTGCGTGCTTGTTTTTGTCTGTGTCACTCGGTCTGTGTGCCGAAAAGCATGTAGGCGGCATTTTACGCTTTAGAAGTGCGAGGAGTGGGGGTCAAAGGTCAGGGGGGTAACAGCGTGGAGCAGGTGGCTGTCACTTTGATAAAGGCAGGATTAAAGGAAGGAGAGAAAAGAAAGGCAGAGAGAGAACGAGGAAGAGCTGGATGTTGGATTCAAAAAGTGATTTGAGTGCAAAAACATGAGAGGAATGACTTAAAATCCCCCACGACAGCGTCTGAGGCAGATGTTTGGTCTCCGGCGGTCGGCTGTCATCTCTCCCGTCTCTCGCCACCTTTCATCTCTCTACTGTCTCAACAGCAAAATAAACAGCTAAACACTGGGTGGCAACTGAGTGCTGTCTGATCTGCAGACAACAAAATCTGAGCCTGGAAAATTCGACAAAACACGACTCTGACAATGTGCAAATCAACACGTTCTGGTTTAGGTGGTGTAGTGGATGGCACCGTCGCCTCACAATGAGTAAACTCCTGTCTGCGTGGAGGCAGGTTTCTCCACATCCTCTGGTTCCTCACACAGTCCGGAGACGAGCCCTTTGAGGTCAGCTGATGACGGACTGGCCGTGAGTGTTTGGTTTGTGGTCGTCTGTCTCTGTGTGTTTGTCCGAGCTGTCCCCTGCCGTCACTCGCAGTCGGCCAGGATCGCCTCCACCAAAACATTCCTCGTCGTCAGACTTCACACACAGAAATTAGCTTTCTATTATGTGATTATCTGGCGGCGCAGTGGTGAGCGCTCTCGTCTCACGAGCAGGACAATCCAGCTTGTTTTAAGGCCAAAACCTCTCTTCGAGGGGTTTGCATGTTCTCTCTGTGTGTGTTTTCAAGAACTGCGTCTTCCATCAACTTGTCAACAGCTGATCCTGAAGAGAAAATTACATTCAAAAGCAGCATTTCTTGCCACATTTGGTCATTCTTCAGCGAGCTTCAGCTTCCTGTGATCCCAAACTGAATTCTCTAAATATGATCAGTTAAATACAAATTTTGAAGCTGTTTTGGATTCTAAACTTAAAGCGATACTTCAACATTTTGGCAAATTGGCCCATTTAGCACAATTCCTTAGTCATTTTGAACAGCATACTTACTTTTTTTGTGAGGGCGAGCTGTTGTTTATTCAGAGGCGAGTCGGGGAAGGTTTTCGGGACGGACACAATGGAAGTGGATGGTATTTTTGTTCCCCCTCGTCAAACTCATCAAATACACAATCCAACAACCCCAAAACACTTTGGTGGACACGTTATAATCCGCACATTCACTACGCTGTGAAATATTAATGCAAAATTACGAGATTCAGTTGTTTATGCGAAGATTGCTAAGACGGAACTATTTACTAAAGATGGCGTCTGGGCGTAGTGATTTCAAAAGAAAAAGTAGTTCCCAGTATTTGCCTCAGTGTCGTAACGCTACAATATTATTTGTTGGTGTTCCACAGCGTAGTGAATGTGCGGATTATAACGTGTCCACCAAAGTGTTTTGGGGTTGTTGGATTGTGTATTTGATGAGTTTGATGAGGGGAACCAAAAATACCATCCACTTCCATTGTGTCCGTCCCGAAAACCTTCCCCGAATCACCTCTGAATAAACAACAGCTCGCCCTCACAAAAAAAGTAAGTATGCTGTTCGAAATGACTAAGGAATTGCGCTAAATGGGCCAATTTGCCAAAATGTTGAAGTATCCCTTTAATTCATGAACTGAAAAAACAAGTTCCAGTGAGCTCTCACTCGTTCTGTGACTATCTTTGAACCCGGCGGACCTGGTAAGACATTGATAAGAACAAAGCGAGGAACAAATGGTTGGAAAATGGTGAAGAAAGGGGGGAAGCAGCGGGATAAATTAGTGGAGAGACTGTCTGGGCGGCTTTATCTCACCCTGTGCGACTGTCTACGTGTGTGTTTGTGTGTGAGACTGCTGCTCACTAATGGAGCTGGCAGGGCGGAATCAATTACTGAGCGGCCAGGATTTTCCCACCAGCTCCGACTGCTGAAAACAGGAGGTCCAGCATCCATCTGAGTGTACGGGCTTCAAGGTGTACCTGCGCTATGGGCACGTGCACGTGCACGTACGTGTATGCGTTTGGCTCAAGATTAATCAGGATATTAACTTGAGTCGTTAAAATGTGATCAAAGACAAAGGAGGTCATCTTTACACCGACAATGTTACATAATCTAAAGCTAAATAACATTCGCGGTGATTTCATTAAAGACTTCACACATTAAAATACTCACAAATACACATCAGAAAGCACAATAAATGCTGGTCTGAAGAGATTCTCCTCTCGCCATCGCTGAATATGTGTCGATCCACTGAAAGGAAGTAGCCAATCAGAGGCATCTAAGAAAAAAAGAACAACATCAAGCGTGTAACTGCTTTAGCTTCAATTGAAGCTGCATTATCCAGTCACTCCTGTTCTGAGCTCACATTCCTGCGGGACAGTTTTCTCATCTTAATAAACTATTTCTGCATTGCTGGAAAGTGAAACCGTCGCTCCTGAATTTCCTGGTAACTGTGGGACGACAAAGCTGTGATGGCAAGACTTCTGAATTTATTGGTGATAAGTATCTAAATGAAGTAGAGCTGGAAGAGACACAAATAAACAATGTGTGTGTGTGTGTGTGCGTGTGTTTGAGTCTCCTGTGTGCATGTCGTCAGCCCTTCGCTTCTGTAATTGTTCTATTCAGTGATTGAAAACGTGGCCGCCGTTCGATGGCGGCCTGCCGCAGCAGGAAGCGGTGCCACGCAGGATAACGCTGGACTGAATGCAGGGCTTGGTGACCCAGGGGACACCGAACCCGGCCGCTCGCATGCACACACACAAACACTCACACACACACACACACCTACGCACACAATCAGGAAGCAACGAGGCCGGACGACGGTGTCTTTGGTGGGTCTTTTAAAAACCAATCAAGCAGACATCTTGGCTCTTGTCATTGTTGGCCGCCGCAGCGCGGCTGCCTTTGTGACCAGACACAACCACAAGCAACACAAGAATGCGTGTAACGCAGGAAGTTGGGTGTCGTGTCAGAGTAGCACAAAGAAAGCGGTGAGTCACCTTGTCCCACATTCATAGGCTTCTAACCCAGACATAAGCTCTTTAAAGGTAATAAAGCCAAATATTTCACATTTAAATGATAAAAACTGCCACACTGGGAATCCCTCTGGAGCTAGCCAGCCTGTCCTGACATGCAGTTACACTTTAGACCACATGGTGGTGCAGTGAGCCACTCCTGTGCACAGATGGACAGTTTCGATCATAGGATCTGCCAAAAAAATGCCAAAATCTCCATCAGAGATCCAATCTGCAAAGGATCGTACAAATTAACAATGTATGTGATATTTGCTATTGGGTTGTTTCATCACAATATATATACGTTTCATTATTTCTAACTGCAGTTTTACAACTTTTAAAGAATAATTGCGCTCGATGTTCCATTCAAAAGTGGCTCATTGAGCACCTCGGGGTGTATTTGGACCAAAAACTACTGCCTCCTATGATATGTGTGTGTTTGTGTTGCTGTCTCTCTCTCTCTCTGTAAAACAACATGAACATAAAAACTCTTGGTGCTTTTGCATGAACAATGGTGCGCACGAACACACACTTCAACACAAACACTCCCACATGTTTCTCTCAAACACTCATACACACGCCCTGCTTGATCCCTCATGATGTGTTTTTTTTTGTGTGTTTTGTCCTCACAGTGTGCACAAACAGACTTACTGTCACTCTCTCTCTCTCTCTCTCTCTCTCTCTCTCTCTCTCTCTCTCTCTCTCACACACACACATCACACACACACACACACACACACACATACAGAGCGCTCCCACACTTGCTCACATCTGTTTGGATTTGTTTTCTGTCTGAAGCAGACACACACACACACACACACACACACACACACACACACACACACACACACACACACACACACACACACACACACACACTTCGTCATCCTTCGCTCTCAGTCCACCTCTGCTCCACTTTCTCTCCCCGGTAGTCAGATGAGGCCAAGAGAAACACAGCTCACGCTCCCAGCTGCTGCTGGCTTGCAGATACTCTACCTTTCTTACATACGTATTTGTTGTTAATGTTTTGTTTTCAGAGGAATTTTGTGAAATGCATTCAATCCCTCGGGTATAAGAGTAATTTTATAATTACATATAAGTCATCACTGGACCACCTACTGAACATTTTGAACATAATGAGAAGAAAACCACTATGCAGTATGTGTAATAAATTAAACTAAGTTACCTCTGTTTTCTCTTTAAAAGGCTGCGCTGAAGCTGATTATTACTCTCGTGTCATAGCGAGAATATTGTGAGTTAAAAATCTGAGCGGGGCAGTTCTGTGTGGAGTTTGCATGTTCCCCATGTGCGTGTGCAGGATTTCTCTTGGCAGTCCAGTTTTCTCCCATCGTCCAAAAACAAGCTTTTCTCATGTCTCAGACAGGCATGACTGATCATTTTCATGAACACACATTGTACTTGGGAAACACAGCATTTACCCCAAAGATTCTGGAGTTAAAATCTCACTCTGAGGAAATCACAGCCGAAACCTCATTGAGGAGAGCAGATAAATATAAACAGGAGTCATGGAGGATCTCTGCTAACAGGACAGCTCTAATGTCGCCTTTTAACAGCTCCTCCGCTCTCAAATGGTTTATAGGCCACACACACACACACACACACACACACACACACACACACACACACACACACACACACACACACATACGTACAGGGCAGATACCCTACACCTACCATTCAGACATTGACTTGACTAGATTGTGGGCCGTGTGTGTGTGTGTGTGTGTGTGTGTGTGTGTGTGCATGTGTTGGATATGACTGCTGCTGCTGCTGCTGCCGTCTAGCTCCTGGCGTTGACACAGTAAACTGATCCTATGGGGTCTGAGAGGGGAAATGTCTCCCTGACACACACACACACACACACACACACACACACACACACACACACACACACACACACACGCACACACACGTAAATACGCTCACACACACTCCAGAGGGAGAGGAGAGCGCTGGAGGAGAATCACTCACACGGAGATTGAGTTACAGCTGAATTAGATCTGAGCTGTGGGAACCAGCACCTTGCCTTAGACACACACACACACACACACACACACACACACACACACACACACACACACACACACACATACTCGCACGCACACGCACACACACACGTGTTGTCACTTCTTGACACCGTGGACTCGCTGGGACACACGCTGAGATGATACGATATGTGTGTACACATTCTCACACACACGCATGCTCTCCCACACACGCACTGACAGATCCTTATAAACAAACACACAGTCATGAGCAGATGCAGGCAGACCCTCAGGAACACACACACACACACACACACACGCAAATATGGCATCAAAGCACAACAATGTCAGCCCACAAATAAAAAGCAAGCACGAACAAGACAAGAGCCGGTTTGTTTGTGTGTGTGTGTGTGTGTGTGTGTGTGTGTGTGTGTGTGTGTGTGTGGCTGGATTAACAGGCAGAATCACAGGCAGAGATCCTCATCTGTAACCATAATGGATTAAAAACACAAACACACATTTATGTCACCCGTGGAGAGAAGACTTAGGCGGCGAGTTTATATCTGGCACAAACATTGCCGTGTGTGTGTGTGTGTGTGTGTGTGTGTGTGTGTGTGGCTGCTGGCCTTGACTTGGCGATGGTGGCCCTAAATAAAGCTGGGGCTGAAAAGAAAAGGACAGGAGAAGAGGCCACAACACCACAAGCCAGTAAACTCTCCACGTCTTAATTGCCCTTTCGTTTTCACATGGTAATGCTTCTCTCTGTTTGTGTGTGTGTTTACTTCTGCGCCTCTGCCAGGTTCACACAGCAGCGTTCAGCAGTGTGTGTGTGTGTGTGTGTGTGTGTCTCCTTTTGCTGTAAACACACACTCTGTGCTGCTCTAACGGCAAAAAACAGCCAGATGGAGTGATGGAGAGAGAATTTGCATTAAATTTCAGGTATTTTAGCTTGAGACGTTTTAAGTCTGCCAATAAAAAACTACTCATGTCGAAAGTAAAAACTGTCCTGATCAAGAAGATAAAACAAGTGACAAAAAAATGTCGGGGATTCGGTTTGATAAAAACAAACTCAATAAAATTAAATAGAACATTTTGCAGCTCACTCCTCATGGAAAAGCTTCTTTTTGAATTTTATTTCCACATTCAGAGAAAATCTAAGGGTTACTTTCCTTGTCTGAAAACCCCTTTTAATTTATTCCAACAAACACTTTTAGCATTTTTACATTTCCAAGCAAGCAGTCTTTTGTTTTCATGAGCTCTCGCATGAAAACCTTTGACCTAAATAGTTTTATTATATACTGGCAGAAAGGACCACATTAAACGCAATAGTTACAAAATATTCGTACAATGTGGGCACTTTGTACGAGCTCCGGTCGGTGAAGGCTGAGTTTACTTCCAATTTCAATTAAATCATTGCTAATGTAAGTAATAACTTACACATTCCAGGGCTGCTCGCTGTTTTTGTCTTTCACCGTCTGAAGAAGCTTTGACTCAACATTAAAAAAAAAACAAAACTGAAGCAGCTTTTTGGAAAGTTGTTGAGGTTTGTGCCTGACAACAGTTCAAAATGTACAAACTGCTGTTATGTCGTTTAAAGTCGGTTTCAAAGCATGAGTGTAAATGCGGGCCATGTGCGGCGGCGCGGCGCTCGGCGCCCGGCTGGCAGCACTTTGCACATGGGAGCCAGATTGAGCCTGAGCGCCGGCGCGGGGTCACGGCGGGTCGCGGCACAGATAACGCCGATCGGGGAATAATCTGCTCCGCTAATGTCCGCTCTCCCGCTGACCTGTGAGCCTGGAGCCATGGCCGAGGCCGGCGCGTGACCGATACGTCCCGAAGGTCAAAGCCACACCCGCGCGCGCATGCACACGCGCACACTACACGCGCACACTACACGCACACACGTAATGGTTTCATACGCACGCAATGGGTGGCAACGGGGTTCCCCTGCAGCTGTGACCAGATGATTACCCGTTTGTCCACTTTATGTTATCCTCAGCCACACACATACACACACACACACACACACACACACACACACACACACACACACACACACACACACACACACACACACACACTCCCGGCCCTGTGCACGCAGGCTTCAGGAGCACCGGGGGAGAGAAAGGGGGAGTGCAAACAAACTGTCCCCAGGTCCGGGGCTCCGGTTTCAGCCTTCCGTCCGCCGTGGCTGGGGGGCCATGGGAACATGGAGCGCCAGGGGCCCTGTGTCAATAAGGAGCAGTGGTTGAACACAATGGGGGCCTGCCCGCAGACAACGCCGCTGACAGACACCCACACAAAAGGGCCTGTGAATGGGGAAGGAGGCCTGTGCACACACACTCACGCTCGTGACACACACACACACACACACACACACACACACACACACACACACACACACACACACATACACACACAGAGAAAAGAATAGGGCAGTGTGTGGTTGCCTGCAATGCCAGTGTTTGATGACTACTTCGGTGTGTGTACACAGACACTCAAACACACAGCGGTGCTTTTTGCCCACGAGGAAACAAACACAGTGTAATAAACTGTGAGAGCAGCACGTAGCCCGGGACGGGCAGCAGGCACACACACACACACACACACACACACACACACACACACACACACACACACACCACTCCACAGCACTGTTTAATGCATTCTTTGCATTTGTTTCAGTCTGATCGCAGTCTAAAGTGCCAAATTGGAGGAATTTACTGCGCTCAGGATTTCAGATGAGATGAGATAAATTGTCACAGAAAGCTGAAAGTTTAAATGTTTTAATCTGTCTGTGTAAAAAGGACGCCTTTCTCATCCCGTGTCCCGGTTTGCTTAGATTTGGCTGCATAAAATGCATGAAAAGAAGGAATACTCAACTGTTTGTTTCTTCAATTTGGACGTGGCAATGAAAGCAAAAACTGAAAGTCCTTTAAGTTTTCATCATTACACCAAGCTTTATGTCTTTTTTTAAAAAAATTTATTTAAACATTTTCTACTTAAAAAAAAAAAAAAAAAAATTCCAAGATTCAGGTCTATCCAGCATAGGACTGATTCCACCAGCCTATAAGGGAGAATTGACCCTGAACAGGTCAACATGCATGCACACGCACAAGCACAGATGCAAGGGGAGGATGGAGCCTGAGCTGAACCTGGGGACCTACTGCTGTGAGTTTAAAATCTACTCTCTAAATGAGTAACAAATAAATAAATAAATAAATAAATAAAGGGTTGAAAAGGGTCTTGGCCTCTTTTGATATTTCACCATAATAAAGAACATTTTTGTTCTGTCTGTTGGTTGACTAGTGTGGGTTTAAAGGTTTAGTTTTCCTACTTCAGCTTTATCAAACCATAAAATTCAATAGAAGACTTACCGATAATCAAGTTACTGCTTTGACTGAAGTAAATAAAATCACCAATTCGGAATGCATTAGCTGATAAAAGCAGAGCACTCACCGCCAGGCAGGAGAAGCCAACACTCACTGGAGGGAAAACATGCAAATTCCACTCAGCAGTTCTCCCATGACCAGGCTGAAATTTCACCAAAGGCATCGATTATTTCCTAAATCTGAGCAACTCTTGTGAAAAACTGAGCCCCGCAGAAGGCCTCGCTGCCTTGAGCAGACACGTGCTGCCATCTGGTGTCTGCAAACACACCAAGCAGGGTCAAACCGAGCCCTGCCAGCAGGGGGCAGCACGCAGGCTTTCGGGATGAGTTCAAGGTATGTGTGAGGTTAAAAAAAAAAAAACAAACAAAAAAAAAACATCAGCAGGTCCAGAACATTCCTCACATTACTACCAGTGATAAACTGCTCGTGCTGAATCATTCTACATAATCAGATATATTCCCTGAACCGAAATGCAGGCGGTGGGTTGAGACCAGAGTGAAACAAGGGTGTTTTTGTTTATTTTCCTTGTTGACCTGACCTGACCTGAAGCGAGGAGGGGGGGGAGCGTGCAGTAAATCTCTGAAAACACCCTCCCGGGTTTCTCTCCGTCTGCCTGCTGTTTATCACCTGTGGTTATCCCTTAACTACAGGTGTGTCGGTGTGAACTGTGACACACTCAACCTCCGCCGTGACACAGTTACTGTGTCACTGCGCACAGCGCTGCTGGGTAATCCGCTCGGTTAATGAATACTCTGAGTTTAGAACTGTTCAGAAACACTTCACTCAAAACGAAGACTCAAAGTTGTAGAAAGTTGTAGATTTTCTTTTTTTTTATGTTAATGAAAATCCATTTGCTCCTTCCAGAGAAAACAAGCGGACAAAGAAAGGCTTAAAGCAATATCAAAGTTTTATTCTTAAAATGTAGTATAGAGAGGAACAGTAGTACAATTCAGACAGAAAAAAGGAGAATGTAGTTCCATCTTTGAAAACCTTTGATAAAAACGTAAAAAGAGTAACCTGAATTTGCTCTGTGTTCGGTGGGCACTGAGGCGCGGCCCGAGTTTTGCATCACTGTTAAAGTTTGAGAGAAATTGAAAAATACAACCTTTTTGCAACAGCGTAAAAAAATACAGCTGGGGAAAAAAAAACCTCTGCTTTACATCTGTAGTGTTTTTGCTTTGTTATTTTTTTTTTGTGTGGTTTTTTTTTTTCTTTCTTCTTGTCCATATAACAAATACAGCATAAAATCTAAAATGATACATCATAGTTTTTGAGTTTCATTCATTACAGTAAAATCAGTAGGATGGTAAATAGTATCAAAAGAACAAACGAGACAACAGGATGGTGTGATGGACAAGCACACAGCGTGAACAGAGAGCGAGAGAGAGAGAAAGTGGAAAGGTTAGGTTCACGGAAACAAACCCTCATCTCCAGAGGTTTGTAGCTGACTGTCGATGTGTTTCATGAAGTAAATCCACTACTTAAATAATATATTCTTCATATATATATATATTTATCTCATATATTCTCAACTTATATATATATATATATCCGCACTATAACCCCGCCCACAGTGATCTGAAGGTAAAAGTGACACGAAGAGGATGAATATCTCTATGATTTAAAATATATCTTCTTCCACTGAGCGTAAAGGGGAAATCACACGTCTTCCGTCTCCTCAGAGCTTCAGCACGTTAAACTGTATAATCCACTGCATACGAACAGATATACTGCTGTTCCCAAGGTTTTAACCCGCAAACAATCCCGTGTTTCTTTTAGGAAATATGTGCTTAATGAAAGAACAAAGGAGCAAAAGGTAACATCTGTGGAAAGGACAAAAAAAAAAAATTAAACCGAACATGTCTCGAGGGTAAAGTGAATGATTCTGGAGCATAAAAACACGTAAAAATCGCAACAATTACAGACACGAGCAAGGATCTTCTACACTAAGCAAGTATTCACCTGGCTTCTTCTCATACATTATATTTCAACAATAATTAAAAACAACAATTTTGGTTGGACAAATAGAAATTAACAGTCTTGATTGCATTTTGGAGTCAATATAATAATATTAAATAACAAAAAAAAAGAGAAACAAAAAGAACGTCTAGTAATAATAAAAAAAAAAGTTGCGCATTGGAAGAAAGACAACAGTTTTCATATAGTTCCATTCAGACCCGCTTTTGGGGAAACACAGAAACATAAAAAGAAATTTCTTTTCATGAACGCAAAAAGTTAAGTGCATGTCTATGAGGTGCCATAGAGCTTCACTTTTTGTGGAACAAAGTGTTTTCTACCTGGCAGACCTAACAAAAAAAAAAAAGTCAAAACAAAACAAACTCGTATCAAATTAAAACCGATGACGTTTTGCCTTTTCAACAAATGAAAAATGGAGTTCTCTTAGACTTTTTTTTAAAACATCACACACATCATGATTTCTGCACTCCTCCTCCTCCCTCGCAGCCTACGTTCAAGTGATTCAAAATATATATATTTATACTGTATTTACTTTAAAACCTCAGTACCAAATATAAACAAACGCATACATGTAATGATGTCCGCTTAGGTCCTCAAAATGTCAATTACAAGTACTGCCGGTAGTTCTACAAAATGGTATGTTCATGTGTGTGTCTGTGTGTGTGTGTGTGTGCATTAAATAAAATAAAAAGCTTAAAAATAATGGCAAAGCATACCTGATAGTCGCCGTAGCATAACAGTGTTCTATAGTTTAAGCTGATTACATATGCATAACTGAGTCAGTTTAAGCTTTATGATTATAAACATCATATATAGCCTGTAGGTCCAGTATTCTGCAACAAGCATTACAGCACCAAACGTTTCATCATTTGGCAAAATTCAAGCTTTAAGTGAAAGTCAAATGCTTCTGTTTTAATAATAATAAAGTGTTACTGTGACGCTGTGATTTGTATAAAGCTAGCAATAACATTTCCCCTTGTACTTTCTCTCTTTTTTTATTCATATCTCCCCCCCAACACTCAACAACAAACCCAACGTGTTATTTTTATTTTTTTTTTCTCTTAAGCGTATTCAGTAGTTCTTGTTTCCTGCTCAATCTTGGTGTGCGGTCTGTTTGGCACAATATCACAGCGCTCTTAAATTAATCATAAATATGGCTGCGATACATCAGAGTCACAAAACAGATTTTTTGGTTCCAAGATTTGTGCAGGGAAAGAAAAAAAAAAAAAAAAAAGAAAAAGAAAAAGAAAATATATTTAGCGCATCTAAAGAAGATCTACAGAGCAAAATAAAATCTTCCTGTGGACAATAATGCTCTTCTTCTGTGTACTTCTACAAGCACCAAGCAGTATACTTTCAGAGTGAAGCGTGAGCCGAGGGCAGCTGCAACAGTCACTGCAGCTCCGCTCACACACAAAATAATAAAAATTAGACCATTTGATAAGACCATAATAACCTCTTTTCATAAATTAAATAATTAACATTTCTTTGTTTAGATGATTGGCCTATCTCAACACAGAAACTAAAAACACCCTGCCCAACTTTGCCCGAAAAAAAGAAAAAAAAAACAGGAAATAAAAATAAAAATACATCACCAAAAAACCTGATTCATCATATTATTCGTCGTTAGAATCGTCTCTTGTGGGCGCAGGACCCAGAGTTGGACACATAATAAAATCTGTACATCTTGGAGTTTGCACTCTAACAAAGCTCTTTTTAAAAATCCATCTTTGTCATATACTTGCACAATTAAGTAACCTCAAGGTTTGATAGCACTTTGGAGTTGATTGTTTACCAGCTAGTTTTTGTATACATAATATATTAAACATCAACCTTTGTTTTTTTTTTTCTCTCTCTGTTTAATTGTTGTTTCTCAAGCTTGTTAAATTTCTCAGTCCTCCTCCGGGGCAGCACCAGCGTTGCCCTCGCCCCAATTTGATTGGTCGTTGTCGTTGGGTTCCTCCCCCTCCGCCTCCTCCCCTTCTTCCCCGTCAAAGTCTTCGTCCCGGGGAAACTCCATGCCCTCCAGGCCCTCCTGGGTGGCCTGGTGCGAGTCGGCGCAGTCCGCGCACACGCCGTAGCGCCGCGAGCCGTGGCGGATGCCCACGCTGGCCGCCAGCATGAAGATCTTCTTGCACACCATGCACTTGTATTTCTTGTCCTTCTTGTGCACCTGCGGAGGAAAGAGAGCGTTGAGGAGACGGCGAGGCGCAGGTTGAGCGACTTGGATTTACCGAAACCTCGGAACTGAATGTGCGGCGAGCCTTCTGCCTCTCGCTGCGTTACAGTCCTGTTCCTGGTGCGTTTGGTTCAGCCTTGCGTCAGAAGTGTGGGAAAGCCGGGTTCAAACTCCAGTTGCGGCAGTGAGGGCGTTTGAGGTAAAAAATTAGCCAACGCTATGGTCAAAGTGTCAATAACTCAGGGAATATGGTGGCTAAGCGTACTGCGATCTTACAGCTATGGTGACTGAATAATCCTTCCGTTTTCTACCCTGCTTTATCCAGTTCAGGGTCACAGGGGCCGGCAGTCGATACCAGCAGGACACACGCTCAACAGTTCAGCACGGGGTTAAGTAATTATAAAGAAAACCATGTGAAATATAGATGGCATCCAATTATCTGAGCGCTGCTCACTGCAGGTGACTAACGTCTGGGATCTGACTCCATCGCTTGTTACGCTTCTGCCTGGGAGGAGGAGGAGTTTCCCTCAATGTGGTTTGATTTCAGTGTCAGTGGTGGAGGTTTTACTGCTTAAAAAAAAATCTGTTAGCACTAATTTGTCGCTATGAAAGAGTTCAAACAGCTGATAATGGCAATAAAATTTCACCAGTTCGTCACGCTCACTAAAGCAAGAATGTTCCCAAATACCAAAGTCGAACACAACCGTTATAAGCTCTTTTATCTTCATTTTGAAGGGAAACATGTTTATTTGCTGAATACTAGACTAAAAAAGGGATTTTTGGGAAGTGAAGGTTGCAGACCTCAGGGTTAGGTAAATACATGTTGGACTGAGAGCCAACAGAGGGGAACAGGAGGCTGGTTTTTAGTATATTTTTGATTTGTTTTTATTACAATAAAGGTTTTTGATGGCTTAACTTGTTGACTAATCTGTAAAGAGCATTTCTAAGTGTTTGTGGTCAATTGAGAGCATCTCATACATCTTGTAGCCCCGACTTCTGCAGGAGTTACTCTCTGGCATTTTTAATGAATTAAAAAAAAACATGACTGAAGGTTTTGTGAGCTTTTATGAAAATTTGGATTGCTTCAGGCTCGTACGGCGGCGTAGCGGTTAGCACAGCTGAATCACAGCTCAAGAACACGTTTGAAGCTAACTGGTTAATAATCCATCAGAGTGATCATGATTGTTATTGGCCTGTGATCATCTTCATTAGCATTTTTGTTGAGCATCGAGAAAAAAAAAGCCTGCTTATTCTTTCAATATGTGCTTAAGTATATACGTTTTGTCACCTCAGTCACCTCAAAGCAGTTAATTTCCTATGAAATAAAGCTCTGCTCTTATCTGATCTTCCTCTATTCTGTGGCATTTTGTACCAGGGAAACACTCCCTCGATTAGAAAATAGATATTGTAGCCAAATATTTCTCCTGCAGTCTTGGAGCCAGAGCTGGTCAACAGGCGGAGGGATGTGAGGGTGTAGTCATGTTTGGCAAGAGCTGGAGGAGTTGCATCACGCGGCGGTGGCGGCGGCGGTAGTGGTGATAGTGGTGCTGGTGAGGGAGAAGCAGATCCGGGGCATATGTGAACTCACCAGGGAATGTCTCTTTACGTGCTCACGGCGGGTGAACAGCTTGCCGCAGATGTCACAGCTGAAGGAGCGCACACCCGAGTGGATGATCAGGTGCCTCTTGAGCGTGCGCCGGTGCTTGGCGATGTAGTTACAGTGCGGGCACTTAAGCTTATTGAGGGCTAGGTGTGCGGACTCGCCTGGGAGGAGAAAAACAAACATGGAGACACGGAGGACGGTCAGCGAGGAGCGGCTCAGTCCCTGAACAAACTGGGAGGGAAGTTTTCATCAGGCAGGAAGTTATTTCAAAGCAATAACGCCGAGATGGAAGAAGATAATTATCATAAAAGCTACATTTCCGTCTATAGATCCTCTAATGAGAGAGCAGTGTGTCGATATCCTGTTTATAAAATCAGAGTTTAGGATGCGGTCGCCATTACTGAGAACCACAAATTTAGATGTAACAAATATTATTCGAGACAGTGCTGTGCAACTTTGTTAACCTACGCAAACGACTTCACAGCAGCCATGTTTTACACAATTAGGAGTGTGGTGACTGTTGCTGAGTGACCGGCTAATAAAGCTGGAGGGCTCACCATGGACATATTGCAAAGGATAAGCAAAAAGGAAAAAACACACACATACAGCCAGTTTCAAAACCATATTAAAGGCTTTGGGATCTGCAGAAACAGATGCAGGAAACCGAAAGCGGCATTCAGCTCTAAAAGGCAGAAACACACAAACGTAATGGAGAGAGATGTGCCGTTGGCCTCAGGCGATTAGTTTCACACTGAGAATCAAATGAGACACAGTAACAAACTATATGGATTAAAAAAGGGATAAATTTAACTATACACTGAGAATCCTCATAGTAGACGTGGAATACAATACACGTGGATTTCGAGAGCAACTAAAACGTTTGTCTAATAAAGACACTACCTGAACCATAAACCCTGCCGGCAGGGCCGGCCCGGGCTTCAGAGGCGCCCTAGGCGAGCCCCAGACGAGCGCCCCTTGGAAGCGTGTTTTTCGAGCGGTCCCGACATTTGTTGAGCGGGGGGGGGGGGGGGGCTGAGTAGCGATGCCGAACAATACCGATCAGTGCCGGGCAGCGCCGAGGACGAGGAGCGCGGTGCGTCGGACCGCTGCACAGCGGGGCACACGGAACACAGAGCGTCGTGGCGCCCCTTGTGCGACCGCGGCGCCCCCCTCGGGACGTGGCGCCCTAGGCGGCCGCCTAGTTCGCCTATGCCTAGAGCCGGCCCTGCCTGCCGGTGTGTGTGTACATTGCTAAATCCAGGCCTTTGTTGTGCACGTCTGAAAATGTCTGCGTGAAAACGACTCAGCAAACACATCAACGTCTCTAGTGACAAACATCCACGTGCTAATTATTAAACACTGCAAGCTTTTCAAAAGAAACTATGAATGTCCAGAAATAATCAGAGTTTCTTTAAATATGTGAATTATTGAGCAATTTCCACTGAGATTAGCTTTAAAAAGCATGTCTTATTTCTATTACTGTACACAAACACACAAAAAGAAGAACCCGAAATCCCCTCGTCCTTGCATGCCTGCTCTCCTCATTATCGCTCCCGTACTGCTGTCACACAGAGGCCAGAGCGAACGGGCGGCTTTACTAACAGATAAGCAATTTATGGATTTTAATAAAGCTTCTGAACGGCCGGCCGGCCGGCCTGCCTGTGCGACTGAGTGGGGTAACAGGGTCGTTCCTTTTGTTTGAGCCAGGGAGCAACACAACACAGGCGTCGTCAAGGCAGGTTGCTAGGGGGAGAGCGAAGAGGGGGGGAGGGCTGATGAGAAGCAGGTCACCTGAGTGTTTACTCGCTGTGTACGTTGAAAACGGCAGAGGAGCACCTTATGGAAGAGGGCGTTGCGTTGCCTATAAAATTACCTCTCAGTGAGAGTCCACCACTTTTATACTCGTTCATACTGCATACATTCACTCACCCATTCATTCTCTTCTTCCCTACTCGACATGCGCTTTACTTACTGCTGGGGTTTTTAGGAAGCTATTTAATTTTAGGTAAAACATTGACTCCCAAAGTTACTGTGCGATCAGCCTCAGTTACTTTCCTGTCTTTAGGCAAAAGAAATCCATACCATTGACTAGAGTTGCTCACATTCTAGACTTGGTTGGAAATCTGTGGTCTCGCATTGTAAAGTGAAACAGACTTTCAGACGGCGGCTGTCGTGCGACCCCAGACAGCCTGAAATAATCTCCTGACAGTGTGAGAAATTTCAACAACACCATCTCACTACGCTGCACAGCTACGAGCTACAGCTGAAAACCAAGAGAAACGCTGCAGAAAGTCATGATCAAAAAGACGCCGTCAAAAATAATAAATAGATTCCCAAATGGGTAAAATGATGCAAAATGTCCTTGGCAGTAAAATGCTACTTGAACAATTGCTCCATTTGTGGTTTGCGTCACGTATTTCCAGAAGCTGCTGGCATGACGTACAAGATAAAACTGCCACTTTTTGTATATAGCATTCTGTAGCATCTGTCAAACTTCCTGTCACTCTGAGGTTTATAAAATCCACACTGCAGAGTGTAGCCTGATAATAACACTGATGAAACTGATAAATTTGCATCTGCGGGAGCCTGAATTCACTGGGTTTGTTTTTTTAAGCTATAGAATGGAAGACATTTTAGCTTTCAGCATCACACCTAATGCAAGTTGTTCTTACAGCTTTTGTTACGAGGACATGTTGTCTGTTACATTACCCTGAACTGTAGAAGGAGGACCACTGAAGATTAGATCAGGGGACCTACTGGTCCTGCAGGGCCACATTCCTCCACAGGTTCAACGTTTCCTCACTTCAACACCCCAGAGAGTAATGACTGGTTCATGATCAGGCTTTCTGCAGAGTTCTGTACTGATCCATTAAATTCAGGTGTGTTGGAGCAGGGGGGAGATTGAAAATATGGAGGACTGCAGCTCCTCCAGGATCAGGAACACCCACCCTTGTGCTAGATGGCTTCTTATTTAACCAAATGTTCTCCTTTGTCAGTGACATTAACAAAACAAAGATTACACGTTTTCTGGGTGCAAAATTTCAGATGAATAAATATTTGTTCCCTGATGCCAAAGGGAGATTTTAGCATTAGGTATGTGCTCATCGTAATGCTTTTCCAGAGCTACAATCTTACTACTATTCCTTGAATCGTTCAAAGGGAATGGGGTGTTTATCTGATCTTACTAAGATGATGCACAATAAACAGACCACCCACAATCATTGCAACAATATAATGAAAAATAACAGGATTTCCTAGATTGGTCTTAGCTGGTCGCTAAGCTGTAGTCTTGCGTGCGGCGTCTTACCATTCTCCCAGGACTCCCCTTGCTGTAAGTCTTGGATGATGCTATACTGGATCTGATTGGCCAGTTCTGGGAAAGGGGGGAGGGGACAAGAGGAGCAAGAGGGAGAGAGAGAGAGATGAGAGGTGGTTGAGTGCCTGTGGGGGAGGGAGGGGGTGAGGAGGTGCACACCTCGTAATGTTTTCTGAACACAGCTACCCCCCCCACCCCTCCCCTCCCCTCTATGTGAACAATGGAAGTTTCAGTGAACAGCACAGGTAAACACACACACAGGCACTGTATGCAAAGCAGTGTGTTACCCTCCCCATCCTCCAACCCCCCCTCCCCCAAAAAAGCTAATATAGTCCTACAGTGAGGAGGGGGTTAATTACTAAATCCCTCACACCAGCTCATGTTACACCCTGCTTTTGTAAGTGGTTGCATGAGCACCTGTGTGTGTGTGTGTGTCCGGTTCCTGAAGTATCAACGTTGAAAGTCCATTAAAGACACGCCCCTGTGTGAGTGAGTGTGTCTCTGCTCCCTGGGTCAATATTTGGAATAGTGAGGACAGCCCCGGTGCATTAGCGAGGATTAGGGAGGGAAGGGTCTGCCCCTAGTGGCTTTGCACCTCTCAGAGAGGGTGGGGTTGGGGGTTGGGGGGGTTGGGGTGGGTTTGAGGGGGAGCTGGAGGGGTTACTTTGCGCGGGCGTGTTCGCGTGTGCTTCGGCAGAGACGAGCGAACATGCAAATTCATTTTCACCTGTTTTGTGAGTGTGTGTGTGTGTGTGTGTGTGTGTGTGCAGCACCCACCCTTTAAACAATCCAACAGTCCTGTTTGGAGAAGACCCAAGAATTTATTGGCCACATGTTGGCTTCGAGTTCAGACAGCAGCAGGAAAGCACCCACATCCTCACAACCAGGCTCCACTTTCAAAAGTCGTCATCTGCTCCGACTTTCCACAACAACTCCACCTCCAACATCAGCTGCCTTCACAACTTCTGAGAGCGTTTGCTTGATTTTTTTTTTTTTAAATCTTTTACCATTTAAAATCAGACAGAAAAGCAAGTGTATTTCACTCGCTAGGTGATTGGAAATAATTTAAAAAATGGCTTGAGTGCCTGAACATTTTATCTGAATCTGCAATGACAAAAGAAAGAAAACCTTGCCAGGGTGGTGAACCATGCAATAAAAAAAAAAAAAAAAAAAAAAGAGGGCCACCACTTGGGCTGCTGTGTTTTCATCCTTGAACCATGACTGCAGAAATCAAACTGAAGCGAAGTAGAAAGCCGACAGCGTGACGGCACTACTGGAAACTGGGACAACTCATATTCAAGGATGGCAAAACACGGGCGCTGAAAAAAAAATATGCCAATTGACAAGTCGGGCAAGAAGCCGGAGCGGCTTCATAAACCATTTAATAACCCAAAATGAAGTTTTGGTGAGAAGTTTTGCAGATGAGCAAATAAACCTTCTCATGTGCAGATTGAATAATCACTGCATCTAATCTTTACTTTGCCATGAAGCATTTTAGTAAAGCATAGCAAACATTTTTGTGATCATGTGACAGTCACATCAAGAGAGAGACAAAATGAAAGAAGACTGAATGCAAAGCTTGGATAAATCAAGCATGGCCAGAAAAGAGACTGTGGGAAAGACTGTTGTAAAGAGTAGTGACAAACAGGTTTCTGTCTATAAAAGGTTCAGGACTGCTGGGGTGAAAATGGCAATAATATGATTTTGACTGCTTTCTGTGTAGATGATCACAATCTAAAATCCAAAATAAGTCTTCAGTCAAAAGAAAAGCTGGATTTCCAATGCCAAAAATTAAATTCTAAGCACCTCAGGCCTACATGAAGTAAAGATATCTTGGGTGGATAATTTCTGTCAGTTACACAAAAATTTTGATCAAGACCAATAGATAAGCTTTTTTTTTTTTTGACAAATAGCAGATTATAAAAATACTGCTGAAATATGAATTTTGCTTCCAAACACCATCTATTCCGGCTCAAAGTGTTACGTCAGCAAAGCCGTGTGGAAACATCTTCTCAGAAGGGGCCAGGTTAAAATTTCTCAGGGTAAACTATGGCCTGAGGGTGGACATGGTGCACTGCTAGATAATTAGTGAACATGATGAACATAAGGAAAACCAGCAATCATCTACAGAGTTAGGCTATAACATTTGTAAAAGTGATCATTAAAACCGATATGATTTCATAGCATAGATTCCATTGCATTAATCCAAAGAGATTAAGATGTTTGCATTTTATTTGCAGGTTTTCAGGGACAAACTTTGCAGTTGTCTGTTATGTAAATGCTAAAAACTGGGAAATGTGACTTTCCTTGACAGGGAATTTTCCTCGTTCCCACCATCAAGCAAATGTCTGCTGGGACAGGTACCCCCTTCCTAAAGCCGTAAACTAAACAAAGTTGGAATAGAAGATAAATCGATGTATGATTCAACATGTAACTGGCTTGACTTGTTCATTTTGTTCTCTTGGCGTAGTAATGATACTGGCGAGAGGCCGCCCTCTGGAACCAACATCTAACAGCACTGCGATAATCTGGGGCTCATTTCAGCTCTGAATCGTCTGGACACCAACACCCTCATATGTTTGGCTTAAAGTTGGTCCAAACACTTCCAGAGATTCCTTGTTCTTTACTATTCCAGTGAAGGGACTCGACTGAAAAGATGTAATTTTTAAACATTCCCTTCAGACAAATGTTCATAATATTCATGCTTTACAAAAATGGAAATTGAACCATATGTTCAAATATTTATATTTCAGGCATGGGGGGGTGGAGAGGTGGCGGCTTTCACACCTGCCCAAACGAACCAGACTATCCCCGAAACAAACTCTGGTGCGGACCAAACAGTGGTGGAGTGAACGTGTCCTAAATCGGCCTGAGGACGGGCTGCAGGCACTAAGAGCATTCGAGAACATTTAGGGAGGCCTGGGGGAAGAACCGCTTCCTCGATACTTCCTACATTATCCTCCATCACCAAGAGTTTCTCTCTCACACTCGCACACGAAATGTAGCTCTCCATTTCTACACACACTGTGCGCCTCACACACTTCCCCCTCCCCCTCTCCATAACACTCCACTTAATATGCGATATCATTATGGTTACATGGAGTGCAGCCCTAATGGGACTAACAGAACACCGAGGAGGCTGCAGCTAAAAGGAGAGATTACCAGGAGAACTGCACTATGGGACGGGATGGGATGGATGGATGGAGCAGGAGATAGATTAAGAGATAGAGAGGGGAAGGTATCAAAGGGTGAACAGAGACAGGAAATATGCAGAGGATGGGGCGATTTCATCAAGCAAGAAAAAGAGGATTGAAAAATTGATTATGTGGAACCTCTTCAAAGGTCAAACGGATCCGACGCTGGTGCCAACCACAGAATTAAGTATTGCCTTCAAAAATTAATGCCTGGCATAAATCATTTTTATCTGTCTTGGACATCTATATATTTAATATCAGCCGTTAAAATGAGACGAAAAAATAAAGTCACGATTTGCCCAGCAACCCACTGATCTTTGCCATCTGGACGACAAATGTTCTCGATTTTAGCTGTGATAGCTTGGCGTTGTTAGAAATCTTGAATGTTTTTTGCTTATAATCCTTATCTGGTATTGAATACTAGTGGCCATGCCAGTGTTCTGCTCTGTGGGCATCGATCAGCTGTGAGGAGATTACATGTTGGGCATGATTAGATAGGTCAAAAGAGCTGAAAGATCATTCATATGAATCTGGGATTGCTGCTGCCGGCAGCTGATCAGATGCTGAAACCAGATGACCCGATGTGGCTGTCCTCTCCAAACCCACTGACCCACCCGGTGGAGCGATCAATACCAATAGTACATCTGGGGTCAACAGTCTACATGTACAGGATTTTAGTACAGATATCGCTTAAATTAAATTTGATCACACACATGTGTAAAGCTAAACTTTCTCCTGAAAACTGGGATCTTCAAAATGCATAAATTAAAGCAAACTCAGCAATATCTGCAGGGGCTACAACATTCCCACCATTCCTCTGCCTTAAAAACACGGTTCTCACAATTAAGTGAGTGTCGCGTCTTGTGAGCTGGTTTTAGAGGATGAGGTAATGCCTTCATCGGCCGGCAAAAATAACTACTTAAGGCTGCTCAAAATAATTACCTAATGTTATGACTAAAGCAAGAGATTACATGAGTGATTATTAGGCAAAAAAAAAAGTATTACATGGCACTCTTTCCAGGAAACCAGTTAAAATGTTATAGTTGGTATAAACGTAATTATCACACTTGAATTCTTCCACATCTTGGAGGGACTAGTTATTTACTAGATCTAAATTTGTAAAGCTGCAGCTGGTTAAAAATTGTGTGTAAATTAAGACAACATTTTGTAAAAAACAATTCAGATAATTGGATAACTGTACCTTGATAGCGTTAGCTGTAGGGGCAGGCAAAAATGCATGTATTGCTTTAACTCATTTGGGAAATATCCTGGAAGCATCCACATGATCTCAGACCAGCATATTTCTAGTTTCAACCTATGAATCAGCGATGGAACAGTCAGGATCTGTGAACACTGTACTTACTGGATGTAGCTAATGTCTATGTAACCGATTCCCTCAAAAAAGCATCATATACACACAAACTGAAGACCGACTGAACCACTTATAAGTTACCAACGCAAACAGATATGCTATATGGAACATGGCTAGTTAGAGGAACTATATTATTCTGTCCAATTTTGTTTCAGGTATTGGAAAAGATCATGATGTGGAGATGTATTAGAGGCAGAAAAGCAGCTTGCTCGATGATAAAATTATTTGGCATACATGTTTTTAACGAGAAGCAGCTTTTGACCCAGTTTGCACACTTGAGGCCATAGTATTGTAAAGGTAGCACCAGAATGTGTCTGTGTTAATATTCTTCTTCTTTGATGTGCTGGGGTCTATATTAGCATGCAGTGTGTAAAATTGCATTCAAATTATGCATGGACCATGAGTCACAGAGATCTTTCAAACACACTGCTCTACGTTAAAACACACCTCTGTTTCACCCATTTACTGATGTGTTAAGTGTATGAACCATTATCTGAGAAATGACTGAGTGCAGACTGTATGAGGTGTTTCAAAAGCATAATTGTGTGCTTTACCGGCATTTTCGGAGAGGGAGGAGAAGTCTTCTCTGGGGTAGGAGGCAGAGGGCTGAATAAACATGCCCTCGTCAAATCCTTCTTCTGGCTCTGGTGGGAAGTTGTAGACAAATCGTCGCGTGGTGGTCTGCTTTTTCCTCCTCCCACTTCCAGCCGCGGCGTCCGGTGCCTCTCGTTTTATCGCTGCGGGTGCCACGGCGGTGCCACCTGTGGCCGGCTCGTTCCAGACGAAGACCTGCGTCTGGCCACTCGCTGTTCGCGTTTCATTGGTCTCTGCTGAATCGGATGAGTTGTCATTGTGGGTCCAACTACCAGAGGTTCCGGGGGTCACCAGGGCACAGCCCTCACCCCCCGCCACTGTCACTTCTATATCACTGGTCTCCTCCTTCACCCTGCCAGTTTCGTCATCTTCCTCCATGGCCTCCTTTCCTTGGTTGGTGCTGGCCTTGATGGACAGCTTCGACAGGATGCTCGTGGCCCAAAAGTTGCTTGGTTTGCGGTCCAGCCCCCGCTGTCCCTCTTTGGCCACCATCTGCCTTTTGTTATAGTCCACCACGACAGAATCAGGAGCCTCCTGTTTGATGCTGATATTCAGAGCATCTTTTATAAAAGCCCTACACGACTGTACAACCTCTGTCATTTGGAGGTAACTAGCAACGGACATCACTTCAATGGCATTTTGGCTTGTGAGCAGCAGATTCCCGGAGTAGAGAAAGTCGAGGATTACCGAGAAGCCCTGCACAGCAGCGACATCCAGGTGTGTGACCGTGGCTTGGTCCTGGGCCTCACTCTTGGTCAGACAGTAGAGGGTTTTAAAGTAGCGGCTGCCCGCAACCAGGATGTTCTTGTGTGCACGAAACACCTGGCCTGAGACGACTATGTTGACGTCACAGAGGATTCCACTTTTGCGTTGCTTGTCCAACTCCTGGAGGAGCTGGTAACAGTAGGAGTTCTCATTGGGTTTGTTGCGGTAGTCTTCCTCTGAGCAGTTAGTGGAGGGGCTGGCACTGTCCGAGGGCCTCACCGTCTCCTTTAAAGTAAAAGAAAGAGAGACAAAATTATTGTCTGGGTGCAGACAGAAATAACTTCAAAGAAAAGGACAAACGTAATTACACACAAATGTGTTTTGCATGTCAGTCGTCCTGGCTTTGTGAAAACACACATACATACACCCTCTGGGTTCTTCGTGTGAGAGCACTGCACCTGCCTTGGAGGTAAAACAGGTTTGACAGGCTTCTGTCGAGGGGGAGGTGGGAATGAGGTAATGCAAGGCGTACCACTTTAAGCCTGAGTGGCATTATATTGTCTTACAGTCAGTTTGATTCGGCTATGAAAACTACTGTATGGCTCTAGTGACAAAAAGTAAGCTTAAAAAAACAACAACGGAACATTCAATGATCGAGTGACTCTTCATACTGACAGCATTTTGTGTAGGAAATAGCCACAGCATTCAAAAAGTTAAACTCAGGCCATGGTACCAAGGAGAGGATATGCAACTTTTTTGATCAAATGTAACAAAACAAAAGTTTATGTGGTGGCTCCTTTCTAACACAGTCATCATAGCAAGCCAATGCAACCAGGATTCAAACACCCAGACCCCGAGTAAAAGCTTATCCTAATGGCTTTTTAGAAACTAACACTGCGACAACCTCAGCAGGAGGCTTCTTTGCACAAGCTGTGACTCTATTACTGAAAAAAATGAAAAGCGCTTACAACACAAGAATCAAAAGTTACTACTAGTAAGATAATGACTTTTAAGGTTATTTGTGTCCCTTTAGACAGTGGCATGGGGAACAAATTGCAGCAGATCTCTGTGGAAAGAAAGCTCATTGATTCAGTTCCTTTCAAGATTTTGGTAGCATACTAGGGTAAAAATAAATTAAAACCACTACATCAAAAAGGTCTAGGGACTTCAGATTGGACGATAGAGATTCCTTAAAAAAACCGAGGACACTTCTTAAGCACTATTTTTACGCTCTGAAAAAGCTCTTCTTCACTGTGAAGCAACAGCAAAGTTTTATAATTTCATCACAAAACAGAAGAGAACTGAGAGCGAGCACAAATAATTCACATTGACTGACAAATATTCTAATGTTCACATATTTAGACCGTAAAGAACATTAGCAACACATTCCTGAACAGTGAAGTGATGCCATTCTAATTTCTCAATATAAAGCAGGCTATAAATGCATGAAGAGTCTGATAAGCGTCTAAAGCAGGACACAACTTGGTGTTGAACGCGGGAGGAACTGGCAAAGGAACAGAACTACCCTGTAACAGACCCCACTCCCTCATAACAGGAGGATCAGGGGAGGAGGGGGGGGGGTGGGAGGGCAATGGGCCAACCTGGTACTGAGCAGAAGCAGGGCGAAATACACACATGCCAGCATATGCTTACAAAATATGTGGCACCCATAAGGTGTGGGCTGAGGTAAAAGCACACAAGCTCACCAAATACACCAGTAAATACAATTCAAAGATGCACCAACACCTAGAATATGTAGAAGGCGGTATAGCTTTTCCACACAATACACACAAGCGGGGCATACATCTCTGGGTCATTTTAGAATTGCAGAGCAGATGTCCTAATCCAGAATAATTCACATTGCTCCAGCCCTGCATTTTTGCCCCCGCCCACTGCACACACATGCATGTACACGCACACAAAAACACACAGGAACCAGGCTGCCTCCACATACACACAGCTGGGGTTTCAGCCCGAGTAATTCAGATTAAATCCATTTCTCTGAGGTCCCCACCCAGCCCCCACCCACCCACCACCACCACCACCACCCCTTCTCCCCCCACACTGCAGCTCTTGTCCAGGCGGCCTGGGCACACAGGACAGTATAGGGGGGCTTATCATCCTCTGCCACAGCTGGAGGGAGAGAGATGGAGGCAGAGAGAGATGGGAGAGAATAAAACGCAAGGCAGAATGAGACAGTTGAAAGGATTGACATGCTTTAAAGACTACTCAAAATGAAAAGAGGATGCAAAGATGGAAAATATGAAGACATGTGAAACCTATAGAAACAGAACTGACAGCATGGTATTTGAAAAGACCATGAAAAGTGGTTTGTGAGCACCCTGATAACACACACAGACACACAAAAGCCAAGACTTATGAGGAGATAGAGAGAGCAAAACCTTGAGCGCTGAGGAAAAAGGGCAGGAGAGGAAATGTGGAGCAGAGGGGGACAGAAAGCGAGCGTGATAGAGAAGGAGTTGGGTCACCCCATTTTAGCCTGCACAATAGCCCATGTTCTCCCCGAGGCTTATTGTCCACTCACTGTGGGCCTTTGTGAAAAGGCTCGGCACTCACTCTCTTATTACACAGCAGCTCCCACTCGCAAGCATAGAAAGGAGCCATCGTGCATGTGGGTGAGGCTAAGAGGATGAGGAGCGAAGGGAGAAAAATTATTCCATGATATACACACCAAAGCCTCTGGAGGGACATGGTCATCATGTTGAGTACTGTGGTGAAATATATTGGAGTGGTGAAAGGCAGGAGAGCTACTGCTGCAAGAGGCACCGAATATGCTTTCAACTTTGATTGTCAGCGCCTGCAGTTTACACATTTTTTTGACTACGGCCCTTTATTTAATTGAAAATCTACAGTAAACCTAAAACACACAAATAGGGACGAGTGTGAAAATATAATAAAAGAGATGCAATAACTTCATCTCAAATTTCAAATAATCACTCATCAATATCCAAACACCAGACTACCATGTCTGTGTTAACAATCAACGGCTATTACAAGTTATGAGTGAGTACCTACAGCAGTCAGGTTCGGACAGCCTGGTACTGGGCATGGCTCTCCACACTCTCCTCATCAGCAGCATCATCCTTTCTCCAGATGTGCCACGTGTGAGCGGGGAGCTTAGAGAACCAGCAGATCAACCCTGCACAGCAGATGCTGGAGGCAAAAACCTGCCTGAGCTCAGCCAAGAGAGAATGCGGGGACAATATCGGCCTATCCTACCCCCAGTGATGACGTGGCTGGGTTTTTATTCAAGCCAGAGATGGCAGGGATGGAAGTATGAAAGGCAGAAAGGGAGCACAAAACCCAAAAGACCGCTATGGAAAAGGAATTCTTTGATCTAGGTCAAACAAAAAGGCTTCAAAATCTGCAGTGAACGGCCAACAACGCAAGATTTACAGGTGGAGTGGATGAAACAAACCAAGATGGCCATAAATTCAAGTTTTTGGATGCAGCGCTTATACAGTGAAGATATGCCACAACTTGGTTCCAAAAGAGTGTTTCAACAAAATAAACCACAAACCCAAACAAACCGCGAAGCCCCAAGGCCATCACATCCACGACAAGCACTGAGACACACCTCGAAGAGATCATGTGATACGACACAGTCCCCATGAAACATAATGACCCACTGGGGCCACATTTTGTTTACCTTCCATGCGCATGTTTTTCTCCTCCTCATTTACTAAATCAGCCCCCTACCCAGTATCAATCCAGTCCCATGACCAGCCCAGCCTTGAGGCCATCCTCAACCAGTCTCTCTTTAACTCCCCACATCAAATGTATCCTTCACTCAGCCCCCCCCCCCCCCCCCCCCCCCCCCCACCACTCCTCTTCTCCCACCCAACCCGTCTGTCCCCAGATACTGAAACAATACCGCAGTGTGCGTTTGGCCCAAGGTGTGGGAGGGCTGCACTGAGTGTCTCCCTGCCTCGTAACAATGCTAAACAGTTGGGGGGGTTGTCGCTGGCAGAATCAACGAGAAGAATTCTCCCTCAGGCTCCACCCCACCCGTTTCCCTGACCTGTGGCCCCCAATAAACATCCCATCTATTTGCCAGGCACCAAGCCTCAATGCGTGGGTCCGCTTCCCCATTGGGGGAGACTCCCTTACGATGAAAGTGGTGTTAGGAAAAAAGTGAAACAACTTAACATATTGGTGTTTCTTTTTCTAAAACTAAAGTGCCATTTGTTTACTTTAAATTTAATGTAAGCTGACAGTAATATAGGCTGAGCATTTGCTTATCCACCAAATAAACAAGTCAACAAACATCATCTGACCTGACTTTACTATCCTGACTTGTATGTTGCGGTGTGGTAATTAAGTGCTTATAAAAGAAGGAATTCACATTTGTTACTGATGATCGTGGAATAACCATGATTGACAAATACTGAAAAAGATTTGTAAATGAGAAGTAGAGCTTACAGTGGGATATTCACCGTAGAGAACTGAAACCAAGAGCAGTTTCATGTGGTAATCATACTATGTAGCACTGTGTGTGATAATATAAATGGGCCGACTATTACAGAAGTACGTTCCTATAAATGACCACGACAAGGAGCTGACCAAAGACGCGTTTCAACACACATCAACTTTACATATCAAAAGAATAAAACACTTAAAAAAAAAAGATGCAAGGTTTGATTTACTGATCCTACACTATTTAAATGATTCTATGTCAGAGGCTTTTGCTGTACTGTGACCTTTAACCAGCAAGCATAGGGAACAATCTAAGCACAAGACTACGTCTAGTGAATTAAGGACAACAGCCCCCTTCTCCAAGGATACCCACATTTACCACAGCTGCCCTGGTGTGCAAGGGGTAATTGAGTTAGCTTCAACAAATGCAGCAGAGGCCTGACTAACATCAGGAATGGGTGAACAGAACAAGACGTTGCCTCATAACACCATAATTCCTCTTTAATGTACTGCCTCACAATGCAGACTTCCTTACAGTGCTGCCCTTTATTTCAACAGCACTGTACGTATGAAGATTACAAATGTATTTTACAGAAGCTGTCTTTAAAGATAAACACTGAATTCAGTTACATGAAAAAAAGGAAAATTGAAACACTAAAAAATGACAAAACAAATCAGAATGAAATCCTTTCCAACAGTGCTGCAATGGGACTCTCTTTCCGCACTACTCTCCTTTGAGCGAATGGCCTGGTTAACCTCTCGATACAGTGTCTGGGGTCCTTGTTGCTAGGGAAAAGCCACACCAAGCCCCTAATCCACTCCTGCTCCTCTCCTTACCAATTAGAGATGTGTACAAGTTAGTGGATCACTTTAAGTCATTCTGATTAGTGATGGCGTGTACAAAAGGAAGGAACTAAATGTAGTGGTGAAATCCTCTTCGCGCACAAATTAGAGTCAAATAGCATCTCGCTCTTAATTCTCATGACAGCTCAGACTATTGCCAGGATATGAGGAAGGATATGACAGCGCATAGGGAACTGTAAGTGACAGTGTAGGGTTTTTTTTTTTTTTTAATATGGCACTGACGGGAGGATTGCCCTTTGACACCATATTGTATGGGTAAATCTGCCCTCCCTGTTTTTATGAGGTCACTGAAAGATTAGAAGTGTTGCTTACATGGCAATAAATATAATGAACCAATAAAACATCCCATCCATATCAAAAAAGGCTGAATTCACTTTTACAAATGAGGTGGATGTGTATCTGCTTTCAATATTCAAATACTATAAAACAAATGTCTACCAAAACTTTCTGTAAAACACTAAGTCAATATATCGTAGCACGGGTGATTATTCTAATTCTTTCAGTCTTTCAGATGGAAGATGAAGTTCTAATCCTATGATAAGCAATAAACTTAATCAGCCACTTACAACTGATGCAAAAATGCAGATGGAGACCCAGGTGAGTCTGTGTGTCATTTTATTACCCAAGTCTGTTTCACTCATTCAAGCCTATTCAAAGGCTGCCTCTGGGCAAGCAAGCTGTCAGGCTCTGGGCAACATGCCGGGCAGCATGATTTACTCTCCTGCTCTTGTCTAGCATTGCAAATGACACCAGCTATGGATTTTGGGGGGTCATTCTCGCACAATGCCTCTAATTTAGCTCCCTAAAGGGAGGAGGTGGTGGTGGAGGAGGAGGAGGAAGAAATGCGCCAGAGGTCACCCGGGACTGCGAGGCAGCAGAACTGCTTGAGAGGCGGGGGGTTGGGAAGGGGTGCGGTTCCCCAAAGGCTGCCAGGGTCGAGCTCTTGCCATTGTGTGACCTCTAGCAAGCTAGCAATCAAGACAACTGCTGACCCAACAAAACATGGGTTATTGTACAGCGTGCATACAATAAAACATTTCATAAAAGTCCAATTGACTATTATCTCACAGGCAATCAAGAATGGATGATAAGCGGTTTAGCTGCTGTAAGAAAGCCATCGGTGCAGAGAAACAGCCTCTGGGGGATAGTAGCTGGCAGGTGTCAAACAGGAGAACATGTCTGTACGTGTTGGCCACAGAGTGGACACACATTGACATTATACACAGATCTAAAGGGTCCGTCGCATCCACACTCATATGTGGCTCATCGTATTCGCCTATCAGTACCCCCGGAGCCTCGCTAGGGGCTTTCCACTGCCGCCTCTGGGCCACCTACAGCCGGCGAGACAGCCCCACTCCGAGCGGCTGTTGGAAGCTAAGCTAGCCATTAGCGCAGGTTAGCAGCCCGATGCTATCTAATTAGCCCGGAGAAGGGATTGTGGAGCTTAAGTAACACCCTCATTCCCACATTCACCGTTGGCAGAAGTTATGAAAAACAGTTTAAGGCCAACACACATCACGAAGCAGCCGCGCGGCGGGTGTTGGGTGTCACGTCGCGGAGCTAACGTTACCTGTTTGGTGGGGTCATTTCTCCCGTGCTCAGAAGACAGGTGATGTCTCAGCAGCAAGGCCCGCTTGTAGTTGCGACTCCCTTTCACCAGCTCGTCGCTGTTTTTAGTGGCAATGTTGTGACACCAGGAGCAAGACATGAGTCCCGTCTCCTGGCAAAATTTCAGCCATGGAAATTCTTGCAACCACGAAGCGTGAAAAAGTGAGTGTTTCTGAAGCAGCGTCTGCGGTCTCATCTCTACCCCAGATTTCCTGGATCCCGGCTCGGCGCCCCCCCTCGCCCCGCTTCCACTATCCGGGCCGTCGGCGCTGCTGGGACCGTTCCCCTCCGTCCAACTGCTCCCCTCCCGGGACCCGTTCGCCGCTTCCACCACCGAGCCGACGCGATCGTCGCCGTCCCCGGCTGCCCAGCTGCCCCCTTCCGGGTCCTCTTCTTCCTCCGCCTCGGGTTCCGTGCTGTCGCTGACAGACCCAGCGCCCTCCACTCCTCGCTTCTGCGACGGTCCTCTCGCCCCCAGATCCCTGTCCTCCTCCTGATCCGGCCTGTTCCCGTTAAAATGTCGGTCTTGACAGGCCGGGGCCTCCCAGCTGTTACAGTTCCCCCCACCGATGCCGCTGGAGCCCGTTAACCCAGCCAATCCACCTCCTCGGAAAGCCAGCGACCTGCGGTTTCTCTCACCGGACATTTTTCTCAATATATATCTGAATCTTCACTTTCTCAACTGTATCCTCCTCCGACACGAGAATTATGTACTTGTGAGCGCCGTATCTTCCCGAAAGAGATGGACCGTCGTCGCTTCTTTTCTCCGCCTGGCCCTCCCGGTGAGAGTATGTAGGTTATGCGGAAATAAATAAAGGTTTTAAAGGCATAATGAATTTGAGGGTTCTCGCTGCGTCCGCGCAGGCCCCGCAGAGGTCGAATGGCAACGACTTTCCTCCCCACAATGCACCTCGAGCAGGGAAAGGGGGGGCGCGGAGGGAGGGGGCGGCTTTTAAAGGAAGATGGGGGTGCTGCTGGATCAGCGAGGGGGCTTTGTGTGAGAGAGCTGCACCCTTTTTCCGCATGCTTTTCATCTTTTCACTCGGCTTGTTCTCTCAGTCTATTAATGTCGACTTTTGTGCCACCTCCTGCTGAGCGGGGTAACCAGAATAATACTAACATTATGTCTGCAAGACAACCGTGAAGTGGAACTGAACATTGAAACTTTACGAGCCATTATCGCATTTTAATTACAGGGTGCGCAAAAAATAAAATTATATATATATATGTATATATATATATATATATATATATATATATATATATATATATATATATATATATATATATATATATATATATGCATTTCATATTTTCCTAAAATTAAACAATGTAATTTATTATCGTCATATTTCATACGATTATCACATAATTTCCCGTTTATTATTCATATCATTTCAATGTAACTTATGTCATGATATAAAATGCTATTTCATTTGAAGCACCTGAAAATATGTCATGCCATTTGAATTGTCATACCAAGATCAATTACAAATCAATCACATGATGCATGTTAAGAACTCGACATGATAACTTGGTAATTTCTGTGACTGACGTGTATGTGAGTCCCTTCATTTTTCTGCTTCAATTAATGAGGTGTTTAAAGACTTTTAAGATTTTTTTTCAGGCAAATCGAAGTTTGAAATTTAGTCTTCCAGATCATCTATTTGAACAAATCACAAACTGCGTGTGCTTTACCACAAACTGTAATTTTTCAGGGACAAATGAGTTGTTAAAGCTTACAGTGAGATTTTTCTCACTTATACCATCTGCCAAGTCTTTTTTTTTTCTGTTTCCTGTGGTTAGAATTAAAACCAGCAGGTGGCACTCTATCCTGTGAGCGTCTTACTTGTGTGTTTTGAGTGTGATGCTTGACATAGTTGGGTGTATAGTTTCAGAGCTCTCCAATTAAGGGCTTTGCACACAGCGTGTGAACAAGAAGAGGATTTAACCCAGGTTTTGATTACAATATGGGGGAGGATTGTGTATCCAGCTGTAATGGGTAAATTCCCAAAGGGGTGTTAAAACAAGCTGTGTACAATTAGTGTGTCTATTTATTCTATCTGTCTCTCATGAGTACTCGCAATTAACTTGATTTTACTAATGGCCTAAAACAGGAATTTCCTATAATAAACAACACAATTACATGCAAATCTATATAGAAGAAAATATCTTGAATATGTGTATAAATGTGATTGAGTTTTTTTTCTTTGAGCTATTTTCAGTGTATCTTCTAAGTTCCAGACTCTCATTTTAAAGGTTCCTCTCAAAGCATTAATTTGCTAAATCATTCCATGTGTGTGAAATATGAATATACTATAGATTTTATAGTTCACACGGAAAACTCTCACTTGAACTCTACAAAACCAGACTTGCCCGTGCCAATACATCAGCACAAAATAAATGTACACACCCATTGAAGACATGATGTTGTTTGACATTTCAACCTGCAGGGTAAATCAAATTTATTTGAGGCAGTCGTCTAAACATTAATACTAAATACAGCCATAGGGAAGTTCTTGTGATTTCAGAAATCTTTCAACACCAAATAAACATATCTTTGTGCAGTCTATCACTAGTTCATTTGAAAATCAGTTTGCACTTGCATTACTGATTGAAAGTGCTCACATGATATTACTATTGCATGTCTTCAACATCACAACATTTGGCATATCCAACCTCAGTTAAAATCACACTTACATCAAGGAAACAGCACAATGTGTGAAAACCTGAAATAGGGAAAGAAAGAAAAAAAACATTTAAAAATGCTCAATTAAAAAAAAAAATCTACATATAAAGATATTGCAGAGACAGTATTTCAAGATGATTTTTAAGAAGTGGCATTTTCAAGTTCACTGGCTCTCCCCACATAAAGGACACCAAACCGATGTATGAATTGAACGTTTGAACAGATCACATACTTTGCAATTATTATATCTGAATTCCATAAGGAAATAATGGGTAAGTGGGCTTTTGGTATTATTGATCTCAGGAGCAACATGCAACTGGCAGTGCGCAATGAGCATAAAATGGAAATATAATAAAATATGTTGCACAAAACAAGTAGGGTGAAATTCACAAAATGAGAGAAAGAGGGTTGTTAGAGTCCCAGTCTTCTGTGATGGAAGTCAGGTGAGGTTGGCTGTTTGGAGGATAGAAGCTGTTTTCACTTTAGTGAGATCTTAACTGTTCTAAACACCAGCAAGAAGAACAGGTGAGGTCAAAAGTGGGTAAACAGAGCTGTCCCACTTTTGAAATAAACCACAGTCTTTTGGAAGAAATTTGTACATTCAAACGCAATGTAAATATTTGTTGTATGAACGTCATTTGAAAGTCTTGGATTCCTCCTTGATTAAACACCACATAGTTTTCAAATCTCAGTTACAGTGCAAAATAAATGACAGTGAAAGTAAACGCTAAACACATAGTTTTTTCAATCGTATTACTATAAATAGTAAAACGTGTTAAATGATGATCAAATAATGACGTGTCTTTTTAGCGGAGTGCCGTTGACGCCTTAAAACTCGATCCACGTGCTTGCCTGTGTTTACACTGGTGCGTGCTGACGTCACGCGGAGCCCCACCCCGCACGGCGCGCTGCCTGGCAACCGCACTGGAGAGAGAACAGGAAGATCAGAGAAAAGTGAACAACCTGCAAACTCTGGACTTTAAGGCTCTACAAACAACCGTCTGCCCTACAATGGAGGATGCACAGAAAGGTAAACAACTTCCTCGAGTGTGTCATTGCTCCATTGTTGTTCTTTCAACTGCTTTTCCTCTCAATGGAGTTAGCAAAGTTGCTAACTTTGCGTGGCTCTGAAACATATGCTACTTTTTAAGTTTGAAAGAAGTCAGTTGTGCACATCTTTAGACAGCGGCAATAACACAGGGACTTTAGGAAGAGGATGAATCTATGTGAGATATTAATGTAACTCGTTGTCATCGTTTAATTAAAAAAAAATACACGGAAGCATAATTCAGTAAGATTTCAGCATTGGGCTGACTATCGAATTGCTTGAGTTACAACACAACAAGCAAGTTTTTTCTGTTAGTGTTTAAGTAGGAAAACAAGAAGTTTGTCTCGTTGTCAGTAGTTCTCGGGGGAAAACGTGTTGTACCTGCACACGGAGGCTACACCCGTCTGACAACTAATTCCAAGTCCCGCAAAGTACCATAAAATGTGCTTCAGTGAGTTGATAATGTCTTCTCTCAGTTTAACAATTTCTCTCAAAATCAAGTGTTATCCGACAATTTCACACTTCCGTCCTTCACCAAAGCAGCTGCATCAATGATTTCAAACTGCCAAATCACGCACAGTCGTGTGCAATAACCCTAGGAATGCTGTGAATGCATCCTGCCTTACCTGTCACTCCTGCTTCCTCTCTTCCCTGAGGTCATCCTGTACTGTCTTTTCTTCCTAGGTACTCATCTGCTGTCTCACTCCTCTTTATGATTGTACTTCACTACTGTGACAGAGGCTTCGCATACAAATGCAAATATTCATCCTCTAAGTGTGCAACAATCAGGCTTGTATTTAGAACTCAAGTTTATTAAACACACCTCACAGCTTTCTTTGCACATGCACACATACACACACACCCCATTTGGACTGAGTAAAGTGGTTGGTTTATTTGTTTTTCTCAAGGGTGTGTTCGGTAAAGACGTTCTGACCTCATTTCTGTTCTACAAATAACAATTTTCATCCCCCACGTTTCACAGGAGTAATATCCTGTTGTCTGAAACAACTGTTTTTCAGCAGACATAACCCAATACTGGACAATAATTAGCATTTAATTCATATCAGAGTGGCATCTGTAATAACCAGATGATCTGGCTCCACTCCCTTTTATCTATTCACTGAGATTTTCCTTTTCTGCATTGCATTTTGTAACGTGTGCGCAGGTGGTCGACAATCTGCAACCGCACATGACTTTTCTTTTTGTGACTGTATTTAAGTAGCTTTAAAGCCAGCTTAAAAACAGAGAGCTTGTTTGAAAGCAATATTTCCTCTCATAATGTGAGTTAGTTGCACACAGCTGTGTGCCCCTTTGTGGCATCAATGTGCAGAAATAACCTGCTGTTTGGAATACAAATACAATGATCATATGATAAGGAAAGCCTCCGGAATTATTCATACTCTTTACTGCAGTATTGCGGAGGTTTTTGTGTGGATTGTAGTTGACAAAAGTCACATTTTTACCTTCAGATGCTTTATTGTGTTATATTCAACCATAGGAACTATAGTCTCTTTTTTATAGTTACACTGCCATGGCAACAGACTGCAGAGTTCATTTCAGTGTCTCATTTGCATGCTGGTATCCATGGCAGCTGCATCCTGCCACCATATGTACCAGCATCCTTCCCAATTGCTCACCTTGCCAGTGGTACCTGTTGCATTCCAGCCCATTCACTCATCAGTATTTCAGATCAAAAATATCTATTAAATTGGTCTTCTTACACATTTTAGTTTTTCATTGTTATATTTCAGTGAAATTTTAAGTCTACTTCTGCATCCTATTGTCAGTTTCTCATTTTGGGAATTGCACAAAGAAGAGAAGGAGAGAGCTAGTCTATTAGGTTGAAGCAGATATCGGTTCATATCGAAGGCACTAAAAGGGCTGTGTTTTGTCTCCTCTGATTGTGCGTCTGTATGTCGATGACCTTCTTGATAACAAGTTCCTCTCCAGTTGCATCAAGTTTCCCATTAGTGAGTTCAGATCATATGAGTGTTGTTTTTGCTTGTAGTTATTATTTTTGGTTTTGTGGCCGATGGGAGAAGCAGCCTGTGGGTATTCGCGCACAGTATTGGCTCTGTAATTTGTTTGTGGGTAACTTGATGAATTTGTTAGCATTTGTGTTAATTGTACACAGTGGAAAGAGGATGTTTGATTTCTACATACTGTGGAAATTGCAGTACTTCTATAGTACAGTACTTGGAGACCTCGGGGTGAAAAGCTTTTTCACACATTACTGTTGTTCCAGGTTATAAACATAAGTGTTGAAAAAGAAATGTGTTGTTTGTTCTCACATCCTTCCTGTCTTTATCCAGCACCTTTGGCTATAGAGTTGGATGGTGTCTGTTTTTACTGTTTCGCTTCTTGGTCAGGAACTTTTGGCTGTGCTTCAAATCAGTTAAAAAATGGCAACGTCCGTCTTGTTTTTCAATTTGCTTCTCTAATGAGATTGATCATGAGCAGTGGCCAATGTTTCTGCTTTATTAGATTTCTATGAGGCACAACTGAGCGCTTTTAGTTATTTGAGGAAGTCTCTCACAGACAACATCCCCTCCAGTGATGTACAGATGATTTGTTCAAGCCAGAAATTCATTTAGCAGAACAAAATCCTATTTTCTCAAAAATTGCTCTCATATGTTTTTATACATCAACATTGTCATGGAAAATTCCTAAAATCTCTGTCTCTCAACATGAGCGATTTGTCACATGCTATGGAAAATAAAAGATGGATTAAAAAAAAAAAAAAAAAAAAGTTGAACCTCCTGCCCTGCTTTAAGGTATGATTTCATTCTTATCAGACATCAGCATGATTAAATAACTGATTGTCTGGATACCGCCCTAGGTTAGAGATTTGCTGCCCATAGTACCATCGTTTGGAAAATAGCATGCACTTTGCAATATTGCTCAGTCCAGGATGAAAGATGAGATGGAATTTTTTTTTAATATATGTTTCAAAGGCTCGTCAAATTGCACAACGTTGCTAAATTGTTCGCCTGTTTACAGCTACTCACAAGCAACACAACAAAAAAGAAAACATTGACACAACACTAGAATTATAATTTTCTGTTTGTCATGGAGGTAAAATTGTAGATCTCATCCACATTCTGTCTACTTCTATACTCAACCTTTTGGTTCTCTCTAATAGAACTTCTAGTTTCTCTTTTAGTTTTACTTTTCACATATATTCTTCTCCTGAAGGCACTCATGGTGTGTGTTGAGTACAGAGGATGTTATTATTTTTGAAGATGGATGTCTTTATCGTTTTATCAAAGTTATTTTGAAAAATATTTTTGCATTTTTATACATTTCATCCCAAAGATTAAAGAGAAGTATCAAAGGATTCGAAGATCTTTATTGTCAGTGCATTTCTGCAATGAAACTTTGTTGGCACTCCAACATCAGAACTTTCTTTGTGCTTATAGCTATCTGAGCAAAAGCAGAATAAAATATGATGTGTCATAACTGATGTTTGGTATTTCAGCTTTAGAGCTGCTGCATTTTGCTTGATTGCTCCCCCAAATATTTTGTCCGTCCCACTACTGCAGATTCAGCGATCCAACTCTAGTTGATGATCGTAACATGAGAATAGTTATTATATCAAAGCAAAATTAAGGTATCCAATTTTTTTTATTACAGACTTGGGAGCTCATTTTTCCTCTGCTTTCAGTGCAGCTTTATGGAGAATGTTTCATCAACCTGTGAGATTTGGCTGGGCTGTGCTCTCACCTGTCTAGCAGCTTTGCCATCTTCCTATATGACACTGCAGGGAGAAACTTCAGGCATCTCTGTCAAATGGAGCACAGTGCATATGTGAACTGCATGTTTATCTCAAATATAGTGAAGTATTTTTTTCCCCTGATTGGATAAAGAGGTGTTCTTGTCCTCATCTCTGTAGATTTTTTATGTGTACTCACTAATAATAATTTGCTTTAAAATATATTTTTATGTCTTATAGTTTTTCAACTTAGTGGTTTTTGCCACTAAGTAATCACTGATCTTATGAAATTTTGGGTCTTTTTTTTTATAATATCAGCCTGAATAACACATAACCAAAACAAATCTCATTGGAATGTAACAATATAGAATGACATGTTTTTATGTAATAATCACAGTCTCTGATATGCTATACTTCTAAACTGCTATATTTTGTAGATTAACTGTGACTGTATTTTTTGAATTATCCTGTGGAATTGCTGCTTTGAGACAGTTGAAAAATGAACCAAGGAACCTTTCAAGCGATGATTATCATTACAGAGGAAGATGAAGACTGGAGTCAGAAACATTATGATTGAAAAAAGGCCATAACTCATCATGGCAACTGTAAACAGTAGTTTAGTTCTCTGAGAAATATGCTCTTTCCTTTCTTGGCAAGAGGAGCGATGCCACTCTCTAGAGAGGTGGGGGCGTACATTCCCAAAATGTCAGACTTTGTCTCCAGAAGGCCTGTTTGCGCAGTTTGATAGATTAGATAGACATGTACACTATCGATTCCCTCTCTGAGGGCTGCTCCCTCCACGCCTTTCTTACTGTTTTCCCATGATGCACATCTCATGAGAACCTGGTGGGCCAAGTCACTGCTTTCACAATCATCCCCGTCCCATGATTCTTGTTTTACACCGATCATGTGACGGCGTATGCCTTGAATAGGAAGGTAATTGATCTCACGCTGTGCTTCATTAACCAGTTTAGAATGGCTGTTTGTTCCTGCTTACAGTGTTAACAGGCAGCTCGGGTTGTTTTTGGTGTTCTCATCTGTTTTGGTTAATATTTCAAATGCCAAGCATCAAACTGTCACTGGAGTGGGCTGACCAGTTTGTGACTGTGACGCTCTATGATTTATCCAGTTCAAGCTTGGCTGTCATTTTCTGATAAATAAGTGTCACATGAATCCAGCTTCCCATGCAGGAGGGGATCCACTGGTCAGAAGAGGTGAGGGTTTGGAGTACTAATTCCATCCTGTAGGAAATAGTTTTAGCTACAGCACGGGTTCTCATGTGGAGATGAGCCTCCCGCTCACAGGGTTCGTGTCTTACAGTTGGACGACGCACGATGGGGGATCGAAATGGAAATTCACTTTGGGAGTCAAGCCCCTGATCAGCAGGATGTGTTTGTGTGCTGATGTGATGAGGGACTGTGGGCGGGACTTTTTTGAACTGACCTTGTTGAATGGAAGTTTACGTTGGAGCCTGACCTGAAATTAGTAGGACGAAATCTCCTTGTGTAGGATCTCTCTTATTTTAAACAGGCCTGCCATTTGGAACAGGGGGCTTTCTTGTCACTATTGTTAGAGTGCTACTTATTTTGATTATCAGTCACTGGCTGCTCCCTCAAATATGTAACGGTATGTTTCAGTCCAGATTCAATGCTTGATTATAGTTTGGTTATTTAATGGTATTTCTAGTAGTCTTTTAGAGACTTGATGTTTTGTTGAAGAATGAGTTGTTTTCAAGTGTAAAACCTGGAGAGTAGAAGTTGCTTTCTATGTTTTATGCCTGTTGAACAGGAGTATTAATCAGTTATTTTCACTCAAAGGTTTTATTATACTTACAGGTAGTCTTCGACTTTTCTTCTCTTCACTCTTTTGCAGTCTCCACGAGGCCTTTTCTGTTCTCCAGTGCACTGACCTTGCTTCCCTGCCAGTATCGGTGTGTTTCGAGGAGCCGAGGCCCAAAATCAAAAACATAAACCACTTGAGAATAGATTACACTATAAATCCAACTTCTATGCCACTTTACCAAGTTCAAGATCATGTTCAGGGTCTCGCGCACACACACGAACCATACACCGCTGTAAACACAGAAGCACCGGAACGATTAAATACTGTAGTTTTACAGCTCGTGCCACCAGTGGGTGCAGTGTTTTTTGCAATACGATCACCCATGCATGTACAGTCTTTCTTTAGTGCTTTTACCCCCTCAGTATCTGGTGTATGTAAAAATATAAATGTGTTTCTGCATATTATCCAGATGATGGCGTAGCACATTTGATGAACAGTTTATTGGAGAAGAATCTAAATGAGTGAGCAGCACAGGCGTGGTCAATTTATTTGAAAGTGAACTTTGTTCCCCATTGCTTCAGTTCTTTTTGAACGGTGCTTGTTTCATAATGTGCAGTATTTCCTGGAGAGGGTGACGCAGACATGCTGATCTGGTTCCCTACAACCTGAAAGTGGAAGTTGTAATCTAGAAAGACGGGGTACGATGAACAGGTTACAAGTCTTTCACAGAGCGACCACAACTAGGGGCCATTGAGTGCCATCAATTAGCCTCAAATACAGGTTTTAGGACTAAGGAAAGTTCAGTGTTCTGAGACAAGCCACACATGCACAAGGAAAACTGTCCTCCTGTCCACCACGCCACCTTCTATTGCAGCAGGTGTTTTGATATGTGCAAATTGTGTTTGAAGAAATAGCACATTGAATTTCTTCCATTTATTTTTTCCATGTAGAGTTCACTAACCTGGTTCCATTTTCGGGGCGCACAGTTTATTATGACACCCTGACTACTTAAAAAATTGGGGTAAAGTTTTCGATTGAAGCATTGTTTTTGTGCCTTGTGGAAGCTTCTGGTTCAGTAGCTGTTCTGTCTTGTGACCTTACAGTGATGAATATTACAGCGTAAACACTCACAGTGTCTTCTCTTTTTCACGCAGCGCTTTCCCTCAAATGCATACATGATGCACAGTGTAGCCTCTGGCACATCTCTCCCCTCCATTCTATCTGACTAGCATTACTGCTGCTTCAAGCTGGACCGTCCACCCTGGATTACCGCTCAGCTGTAATCTGGGACACTGCAGATTATGCTTTTCATCTAATGCGCCCCCAACACACACACACACACATGCACACACCACATGACCTGCCCTCACAAATGGGACCTCTCTTATTTCTTCCTTGGATGGCAGGCGAGATGGTGGAAAGCGAATGAGGATGGGAATTGGCAGGCGGACCCGAAACGACCATAACTAGAGCGGGAGCACAGGTTCTGCTAGCAGCTGCTAGCTCCTGATAATGCCACTGATTGCACAAGCGGCTGCTTGGAGGATGGACTGGGAGTTGACCTTTGGGATTACAGTGGAGAGGAGGCAGGAGTGAGTGTGTCTGCTTCAACAGCTGCTTGAGGGAACAGGTAACTCATTAACGGCCAGTAAAGGTTTCTGATAGCGTTCAGCATGTCGTCTCAGACACAGAGACACAACATAATAAACTCTAATCTCAGCCCGACAAGGTAACTTTCGACAAGCTTTTGCAAAACTTCTCCCCTCGTGCCCACGCTCACTTTCGGACAGCGTATATCTCTACCGCATCCAATACCAGGGACTAGGAGAACACAGGGACGACCAGCACATGCCTGGATCACATGCAGACAATCAGCACTTTGCTTAGGTAGCGGCGGCAGCGGCGGCGGCAGAGGGGGAAGGAGTCGCTCTGAGCTGCAGCACTGACTATGGAGCCACTGGAGGAATACCACTCTCCGTTTGACTTTGAACAAGGAGTCAATGCCAGCTACCTCTACCTCTCCCCAGCCTACAGCGACACGCCACCCAGCTCGCCCGCCGGCAGAGCCAGAGGTAATCACAAGGAGGAAAGGGAGAGGCCAAGTGGAGGACGTGTGCATGTGCGTGTGTGTGTGTGTGTGTGTGTGTAGGAAACGAGACAAAACACCGGTTTGGTTCATTGACCGGGAAGAATTTGGGGGAGTTTGAACTACAAGGGGGGAGGAGGGCAGGGGGGGCGGGGTGCAAATGGTAATCGTCAGTGTTGTGTAGAATGGCAACCGGCAGCCTGTGTTCATTGTTGTTTAATCATGAATTTCCTTAATTTCTCATGTTTAAGTTCCCATCGCTCTGATTATTTAATTTCTGGCCTTTATTGAGGTGGTTCTCACTGTTTATTTCCTTTTTTATTTAAAGCTCATTGTATATCTCATGGAGTTTTAGATCTTGTCTTTGTGTTATAGATTGTGGGGATACATCAGCAGGTTTGTTCTCAGTATTAGTTCCTCGACACTGTTGTGTCGTGGTGAGCACTCTCACCTCCAGCGTATGCCCTGTGATGGGCTGGTGACCTGTCCATGGCGTGCTCTATTATTCGCTCTGGCACTGAGTGACCCAGAGGTGGATGAAACTATAAAAGATTGATGGGGGAGGGATGGAAATGGATCATATTCAGTTTGGCTGTTTTCTCTTGGCTCAGACAGTGTCATCCAAGACTCAAAGGTAAGATGGTTTTTACAGTGTTGTGCCAGGGAATTGAATATGGGGCATTGACACAGAACATATATTTAAGTATACAAGTATTGTATAATTGTATTTCCTGTTTATGTGTGCCAGTGGGCATGCTAAAAGTAGGCAGGTACAGTGGAGACTTAACTTTCTCTGTGATTGGGCCTTAAACTGGCTTGAGGAGATGCCAAACTTTTAATGGGCAATCTCCAGTTATGTTTTTATTGATTTCTCACTGTCTTGGTTTCTATTAAAAAAAAAAAAAAAAAAAAAAATTCAATGTGCATTGTGATTTTGCCCAGAGTGATCCATAGTTTCCTTATTTTTCTGGGTGATTAATCCTGTTCAAAATAGTGACAGCACTGCAGTAGCATCATGAAGTAGAAATGAGTTTAATCACAACCTTCCTTCAGCAGAAAGTTTAAGTTATCTTTTCTTCCATTTGTTGATGTTTTTTCCTGTAGATTTTACAGCCACACTTAGCAGTGAGGCCACAGGGCAGAGGTTGGTTACAGGAAATGAGCTCAACCAGAGGGACTGGGTAGTGATGTGGGTGGGTATGGAGTTTGGCGCTGTGAGCCAAACTTCTACCCACACTCACATGTACACTTCTGTTCTCTAAGCACTTAGTGGTGCTGCAAGCCTTAAGTTTACTCAGACAGAGCCGCTTGCATTGCTTCCTGCAGGAATACATTTAGTTAGTTTTTTTTTTTTTTTTGTTTTACATAGCAGATAATTCTGACAAGGTGCTTAAAGAAAAAGCAGATCACAATCTTATGCCTGGAGCAACATACCAACGGTTATGAGAATAAAACACTGAGGACTTAGAAAATAGTGACTCAAGGACAGCCGATGTAAGAGGAAGTGTCTGTTACACAATACTGTCTTTGTAAGCAGGTGTGTATGTGTGTCTTGTGTGTGTTGTAGTGCTGAACACCACTAATAGGAAAGTGAGGGCAAATGTGAGACAAGCAAGAGATAAGAGAGAGAGCTCTGGCGCAAATGAAGCAAAAGGCTTCAGAGAAACAGCGGGGGTGGTTACTGATATGTAGACTGAAGCAGCATTTCCTCTATTACTCTTCTTCCTTTGTGTCTACTCACTTCATTAACGTTCCTTTCGTCGCTAGTTTCCGTTGCTATCAGTTGAGCATGTTTGATCATGAACAGGTCCAGTGAGCTCGTCTTATTCTCATGATAATAATTAGAATGAGGGGAAAGTCCAGCATTCAGTGTTTGACATGGATCGGTGTTTGTGATTGGCACTCTCCTATCGCAGTGACTTCAGGCTTGTGTGCCTTTTAAATGTTTGCAGTTTAAATGATCTACCTGTGTGTGATGCCAATTTTCCCTCGCGTCAGCCCGTCAATCCAAAAAGAGAGTGTGTGTGACTCTGAGATGGTGTGTCTGGGACTGTGTGTCTCTCTGATGGACTGGGGATCTGTCCTGTGGTAATCTGCCTCACACACAGTCAGCTGCCTTCGTCTCCAGCATCCCACCAGTTGGTTAAAGATGGATGGATGCTTGATTGAAAGGATGTGGAGCTTTTTTTTTTTTTTTTTTTCTGGGCTTTCCAGACAGTTTGGAGGAAATTCCACAGCCTGTATGGGAGTAGAGCAGCGGATTTTTGTGATGTTTGTGTCTATGTCCTCACCTCACTCAAGCCTCCGTCATGTTGTTTTGTAAAGCGTCTGTCTGTAGCTCAGAACAATGAACGGGAGCCAAGCGTTTGGAATGAGCTGGGAGGAAGAGGAGAGGAAAATTGATTCCAAGTGGCTTTTTTTTTTTTCAGGCAACAGTTGGCCCTCCATGTGGTTGTGAAATTACTCTGTAAGGAAGATGAAACTTAGATGTTGACTTGCAGGGTTTATCTGTACATCAGGCCATGTGAAGAAAGGTGCACTTGCTTACATTGATGTGCAATAAATTGTCTTCCAGTTCACTTGTGAAGATCACACCTCTGGGGACAGAAATGGACTCTGTCCTCCTTAGTAGTTTGCAGATGAAGCTGTAGATGCCGGGTGGTTAGCTTAGCATAACATGAATATTCAGAAACAGCTGCCTCAGTTCTCTTGGAAAATAAGAATGTTTATATTCACCCTAAAAGCGAGTCCTAATTTATGATAATCTGTTATATTTTGACGAGGGTATTGTTTGGTGTGAAGCCAGAATTCTCCCGCTGCTGTCATGCTGGTGGTGATGCTGACTGTTCGGTTGTATTTTGATCTCTTCTCAGTTTATATTATACTTCTGCCCACTGTCCTGCTGGGGGAAACGACAAAGAACATCAATGAACTTAGTTCCTTTTTTCCAACTTCTACCCATACCACTGCTTTATTATTCATTCTGAAGGCTTCCCCCTTTTCTTATTTTTAATACTGTGCTTTTTTAGTCTTTGTCTCTGTGTTTTCACTTCCTCCAAACGATCGGACAGACTGGATAGAAAGAGAAGTGACCTCTGAGACAGATTTGTGTGTTCCAGCTCGCTCCTGGCCCAGAACATCCCCATCATCAGCTCCTGTTCATTCACAGATCCTCAACATCCACCACACACACACACCCCCCCCCCCCCCCCCACACACACACACACACACACACACACACACACACACACACACACACACACACACACACACACACACACACACTGTCTGAACTCAGGAAGTATCCTTCTCAAAAGTTTCCTGTATTATTGATGCTCTGCTCGGCTCAGCTCAGTCAAAGACAGCAGCATCAAAGACAAGTGTGTACATATGTGTGAAGCTGTGTATTTGTGGTGCACAGGAGCAGTGAATGCTCATAAACATGAAAAGTTTCTCTCTTTTCAATTACACCTGCACTGTTTGGGTTCAGTTTGTGTGTGTGTGTGTGTGTGTGTGTGTGTGTGTTCTTGTATTTCTATCCTTGTCGGGGCCAAATGTCCCCACAAGGATAGCAAAACGTGGAACGACGTGCCTTGTGGGGACCTTTTTCCGGTCCTAAGTAGGAGAAACTGTGTTTTCTTGACCATGTTGTTGTTACTGAAAAAAGTAAAAGTGCAAAAACATTTCTTTAGGGTTAGGCTTTGTTGTGGTGTGGGTTAGGGTTAGGGTAAGGGTCAGGGTTAGGGGCTAGACATGAATGGGAGTCAATGGACGGTCCCCACAAGGATAGAAATACAAGACTGTGTGTGTGTGTGTGTGTGTGTGTGTGTGTGTGTGTGGTGTGTGTGTGTGTGGTGTGTGTGTGTGTGTGTGTGTGTGTGTGTGTGTGTGTGTGTGTGTGTGTTTTTCGTTCAAGATTTTTTTTTTTTTTGGTTTGTATCTTTGTTTTTAACCGATAGCCCACATCAGCCCGTCCTCTCATGCCAACCTGTCCGCTGTCACTCAGCTCGCATGAGCACTCTTACACGTCACTAAAAATAGATGATTAAAACAAAAAACAACAACCACCTCTACAGCCTCGACGGGTCCGAGGTGCTGATGGTTTGTTTTCTCTGTCTCTCCCAGGCACTCAGGAGCATTCGGACTCAGTCCCAGAGGTGGGAGAAGATGCGATGGCGTCCGTCGGTCCCCCGCCGTCTGCCCCCGCCATGACGGAGGAGGAGCGTCAGGAGCTGCAGCAGGAGCTGGCCAAGGTCGGCCTGGGTTTTTCACACCACTGGCAGACGCTCCCGACGAAGGGCGAGCAGCCACGTGGTCATGAATGAGTGAATATGAGTAACTGAGGAAGTGAATGATGAACGTACTTCACGTACAAGGCAGTGTCGAAGTGCTTCACACTCTGAGTCACATTCAACAACTGCAACTGAAACACGAGGTGCAGTGTCTTGTCCAAATAGACACAGAGTAAAGATGGGGGCTTGAAGTTTAAAGGTTAGCCAAGTTTCAGTCATGTTTGCCAGAGCGGATCCCAGCTGATGAGTCAGCGTCACACTTTTGGTGGCGGGCTACTCCATCACGGGGCGAGCACAGAGTCAGACACTCACACACACTCACATTTACACCGATGGACAATTTTAAAACCTCAATTGCATGATTTTAGACTGCGAGTGGAGTGAGTGGGGGACAGCCAGCTCAGGAAGCAGTTATTGGTATGATAATGTACGACAAGATGAAGGTTATTCTTAGATGATGTAGCAGCTTCACATATTAAAGTTGCATTAACTGATGAAAGCTCTGTTGACTCTACAGATAGATACAACTTCTGGCGCTTTCTGCTGGTTTCTACTGTTCTCTGTTCTTTCAAGAACTATAAATGATCCAGTCTTAAGATTGAATCAATTTCATTGATGTGCGATCTAATAGGAGTGTGTATGTTTGCGTGTATGTGTGTGTGTCCAGGTTGAAGATGAGATCCAGACTCTGTCCCAGGTGCTGGCAGCCAAGGAGAAGCAGTTGGCGGAGATCAAGAGGAAGCTGGGCATCACTCCTCTCAATGAGCTGAAGCAGAACATCACCAAGACCTGGCAGGAGGTCACCACCTCCACTGCGTAAGTTCTCCCAGCGTTTCAGTGTGACTGGACGCAGATTTTCCTGAACGCCTATGTAGCATTTTGTCCTTTGGCTGACAAAAATAAATAAATAAATAAAGCCAGAAACTTTTCGACCAGCTTTTTCCTATAATTTCCTCAACTTACCCACAACTGTCAGCAGAGTTGAAACGAGGGCTTCCTCGCTGCTTTATAAGGAATAAGCTGTCAGCTCTCTTGACAGGCTGCCTGTAGCCCGTGTGAGACTTTGATGGGTTTTATGTTCCAGGAAATGAGCAGCATTCTGATGTTCTCGGGCTCTCTACAGTGGAAAAATAAAAAGTTTCGCTCTGACCTCAGTGCCTCTTTGCAGCCTTTGATCCTCCAGTCTCAATCTGATCACTCTCATATCCTCCCTCTGGCTGCCAGTCTCCAGCACATCCCCCTCTGACTGCCTCTGTCTGTTTCAGCTACAGGAGGACTTCTGAAACTCTGTCTCAGGCGGGTCTAAAGGCCACGGCAGCCTTCACCAATATGGGCTCAGCCATCAGCCGAAAATTCGAAGATGTCAGGTGAGTTGGAGAGAGACGCAGCTTTAAAAACCTGAGTTCGCCTCGTTACAGTTTGATTTAAGCAATCAGCCGAATGCTGTCAGGCCTTGTTCGAGTCAATCCCAGATAACTATGGGTAAAGTAGGTCTCCAGTCCGTCACGGGACAAAAAACTGAAGCGCACACAGTGAACATGCAGAGTCCTCAGTGAAAAGCCCCAAAGCCCAACCTGGACTTGAATCTGGGCATATTGTTGTAATGATCTGAACCCCGAGACCGGCTTACAGGCCGTCCCACACACCTGTATATCAGAACATGAACAGTGGTTTTTATGCACTGACTGCTCAGAAACAGCTACTGTGTTGGGGTGATCTCAGGAAGTATTCCTCTGACAGGACCAAAATCAAACTGTTTACTTCCTAATTTATATTTGACATGATCCAAAAGTCTCTCCAAAGGTTGCTGTTGAACTGGTTAAACGGGTTAAACCATTTCATCGTGCCAGCCTCAAGCTGGAAGGAAACAACTAGTTTCCCTCTGTTCAGAATACACACAATAGAAACACGAGAAATGTGTGTTTTGCCTTGTTCGCACTTGTTTTTCAACATGCACATGACAGTAATACAGAGATAATGTTTGTTAAAGCTGCAACATCTTCTTTGTATGTAAAACTTACCTAACCATCGGTAATAAACAGAATGATAGAAAACAACAGTCCTGCTGTCACACAGTGAGCATCCCGTTTACAAAGGAGTCATGTTTTTCATGAAGGAAAGATAATACTCATTTTATAGGACTTTCATGTCTTAAATATCTCTATTTGAAGCTCTGTTTTGATCATATTAGATCATGTTGAAAGGGACTTTCCCCAACTTTCCACCGGTGGAATGTTGATCACAGTTTCAGACTGAGTGGTGGACATGATGAGCAGCTGTTAGCCATTTACCCACTGGATTTAATCTGAACCACTGCAATAAAAGAAGCACAAGATCAGCAACAGACTGACTCAACACTGCCACCTAGGCATAAATTGAATTTTAATGTTTACATTCAGTGCAACTCATCTATTTTTCTATTCCATTCTCTTCTAACCTACTGTTTAGCTTTTTTACATCTGTTCTGTACTGTTAAAATTAATCTTGTTTATTGTGACAAAGACCATTCAGTAAATTCTATATGAAACTGCAGATGACCTTTATTCTTATCACATGACTGTAATTACAGCGCCCTGTGACAAGAGGTCCTCCAGTTCTGCTTTCAAACTGCCAAAGTCTTCCACTGCCGTATCTGACTGCACTTCATTTAATATTTCCTGATTACACGCGGCTTTTAGAAGCCAACAGCAGATTGTAACATGAGACGTGTCACTCGCTGATCCTCCCAGTTCCTAATCTGTCTTCTCCCTTGTCATCCTCTTTCTCTCTGGATTACTGAGCTGCAAACAAGATTATTAGCCCCCTCAGAAGCCGCAATATGCTGAGAAGTGCAGCCTCTCGGTCCGGCCAAAGCCGGTTCAAAGTGGGGGCGGGGTTCAAAGGGTGACCCGACAGGGGTCAGGAGGCGCTGCATGTCGGCGCACGTTCGTGCTTTGCGGTGGTTTTCTGCGCGTCCGCTTGATGACATTATATTCACCCATAATACGCAGGATTAGCAAGATGCACACTGTGTTAATACACAATCGATCTTAATTGGATAAAGTGGGATTTGTAGGATTTGTTCACTTGGTACAATAAATGAGGGGTTGTACAATACGGGAGCATGTTTTTCTATTGTTTTTTTGTGTGTGTATCAAACTTTACACTATGCTGCTACGCTGAAGGGACCGCTAACCTCCCCTTTGTTTCCCACAATGCTGCCGGACAGCATGCATTCATTACAACACTCTGCTAGCATGCCGGCCATGAGGTAAGGGGCCTCCACGCGTCTGTCCACGCAGGTCTTGTGCAAATGTTGATTTTAAGTGAAATAAAGTCTGGTCAGTATTTGCGTGTGCAGGAGAAGACAGGAGAACTTGATGTTTTCTTTTTCATGCTAATCACGTGAAGATGCAGCCGCTCCTCCTCCAAGCCTCACTATCAGTGATGCTTCACGCTCGGCAATCTCACTCAGCCAGGCTGCTGTTTGGTCGAGCAGAAATTTGGAGATAAAAGTCAAGGCAGCATTTATGAACTGTGAGCCGAGAAACTCCCACTTCACAAAGGACCAAACAAGCTGTGTTCTGCACACAAAAATAAATCATTTCCAGAGTGATGGATCCAACTCTGCCTGAATTATTTGTTCTTTGTGGAACGTATGTGCTGACTACTTATTAATAACCTTCTGATTGTTTAGGTAAGGAGTTACTGTCAGAAAATCTTAAATCAACAGATTACTATCACTAACAGAGAGTTGTAAGAGAAGTTAAATGTTTGACCTGTTTAAACAGGGGATCTACTTTCCACTCTCACCTTCTTCAGTTTGCACCTTTTCAGTGTAACTGAACCCAATGAGGTCCCTTTAGAAAGTTCTTCCATTGTGTGTCTGGAGGATCAGATAGCAGGACCTGTTCGAGCTTACACAGGATGTCCAGCGCCTTTTCCCCCCTCTTTAAAAACACATAAAGTTTGTCTGTATGTCTGTTTTCCCCAAACCTCTGATGAAATCAGGCTGATTGAATCGGTACAGGTCCGATCGGGAGGCGGTCACTCACTGTTTCTCGCTCTGTCCTTTCACAGGAACGCACCAACTTTCAAGTCCTTTGAGGAGAGAGTCGAGACGCTGAAGGTAAGGGACGACAAAAGCACTGGAGCAGGCCGACAACGGGATCGTTTAGAGACGTGGCTCCGACCTGAAACATGGAAAGACCGACTCTGACGCCCAGGAGACATTTCACAATTCTTTACACCCAGATTAGAGTATTAATCTTTCAGTAACTGTGCTAATCTTCCAGGGGCCTCTCTCCGCTTGTCCCTCAGTGGGATTTAAACCCCATGAATATTTACAAAGGTTGCAGCCAGTTCACACTTCATCTGGAAATCTGAATCAATGTTTTGAGTGGGATTATGTCGTGATTGTGGAGTGGAGACGGCTGCAGAGCCACACTGAATCACTCCTTGGTGTTTTCCTCAAGTTTTATCTGATGGTTCTTTAAAAATAAACTGCAGAAAAAGCCACATAGCTCAGCAACTGGATGTAGGCCCAATAAATCAACCACAATCATTTTTCTATTGAACAAATGTGGCAGAAATGCAAGTTTAATTCAGAGACGACAGCGAACCACGAGGAGGCCGGTGAACGAGATGAGAAAGCAGGAACGACAGAGACGTCACATTACACAGAAATACACTCACCTGCCACTGCAGGTAGATTATCAGCCAGTGACAGAAACTCGATGCCAGACAGGATGAGCGTTTCACAAACCGCTGATCCACCGGGATTTTCATCGACAGCCATCTCCAGGGTTTAGATATAATGTCCAGTAAAAGAGAAAATATACAGCGAGCGACCGTTCACTGGGTATAAATATCTGGATGGGAGCAGATGTTTTTGTGTTTCTGAGGTTTTTAAGAGGAAGAAGAGATGCCACTGAGTCAGTTTACACGATGATCATCAGATCAGATCATTATGGCAATAATTAGGTCTGTGTGTTTTCATGCACTTCAGAAATGTTTCAGCTTGTTACTGGATTTCTTTGGAGTCCATGCAAGCCTGATCATCTTTTTTCATACGCTGCAGATCATTTTTGTTGTATTCTGTACTCCAATAACATCCCGGCTTCGTCACTGCAGTTTTGTACAATTTGTTTTTCACCCAACCACAGATATAAAAGAGCGGACCGAGTCAGATTACCAAACACAAAGAGGATTGACGAGAATTCTCGGTGCATTAATGCAATTTTCCATAACTGCCATTATCTGATGAAGCATTCCACAAACAAATTGTTTACATGATCACTTCAATGTTCTGATGACTCCAGAAATGGTGCCATGATCTGGCTTTTAATGTTCAGGCTCGCTGCATGAATTATGAATGTGATTGTTTGCATTTAGGATGAATAATCAGTTACTTTTTCCTCTTCCAATCAGTTTCTTGTCAAAGTGATTGAATTGTATTTTAATATTTTAGGTTCTTTATCTGATGGATCTGAGTTTGTTTTTTTTTTTTCCTCTAGATGTGTATAAATAACATGGTGAGTAAGTAATGTGACTTCTTCTCGCTGTTCCAGACCAAGATGTCTCCCTCAGCATCCAGCTCTGACCCTGCCAACCAGGACGACGGCCCCCCTCCCACCAGCGACCCCCTGCTCCCTCAGCCACAGGACTCGCCCACCAAGGACTTGCCAATGCACTGAGGGCGGCCTGACCCCCCCCCCCCCCCCCCCCCAACCTCCCTCCGACCCCTTCGTCCCTCCTCACTTGACCCTCTAACCCCTCCCGGGCCCTCGCCGCTCACCTCCTTAACTCCCGTGTGCCAGTCGCTCTTTATTGCAAACAAATGACTCACCATCGGCCTCCCTGTGATCTAATTGTCTGCTCCGGTCTCCTGACGCGCTCTCACTCCCTAACCAGTGTGGAAACTCGACTCATGCAGACAGGAGGGCCTTCTGTGCCCTTCGTGGATGTTTTTTTTTTTGTTGTTTTTTTTTTTAGCGTGTTTGGGCTCCGGATGGGAGAAATGCTTTCCTCTCCTCCCTCTCTTCTCCCTCTCTGCCTTTATTAAACCAGCACAAGCCCAGATGCCAAAACACGCTCCAATTAATTGTTTATGGAATTCATGCTTCAATGTTTATCTGAGTGGAGAAAAGAAAAAAAAAAAAAAGAATTTACACTTTCTATGTGAGCCAGACGGATGTTGTCTTGCATGAAACTTGTATCATATGTTGTTATAATAAGCACTTGCTTGGTGTGCCTCCTTTTTTGCCCTACTCTTGGTTAACTGTTGGCTTCCTCCTTCTTGTTTTCCTCACTGTTTCCAGTAATTTCAGTCCATAACACTGTTCGGAGTTTGAATGTACGCCTTTTTGTGCCATGAAGGTACGCCACGTGGTATCGGTAGAACAATGAACTCACAATCTTGAATTTCATAATAGAGTGTGCCCTCTCAGAAAGTGATCTCAGCGCTCAGCTAGCTGCAGGAAAACAGCCAAGACCAGCAGAACGGAGGCAGGGCCAACATGGCGTCGGGGCTCGGCCTTGACCCGGGCCCAGAGTGAAATACATGTGTCTCTTCCAGAGCCAGAGTCAATATTTAAACACTCGGCCATTGTTTCTGCGAGGGAGGCAACGCCGTGCCTGCCCACCCCGTGAGGAACACGGGGGGGAAGAAAGAGGAGAAAAGAGGCGTAGCGGGGTCGTTCTTCACCGGGTGTCGCTTTAGTCAACTGATACGGGATGACAGTGGAACCGAGGAGGTTCACACACAACTTTATTTACAGCATGAAGGCGTTTATTTCTGTCTTCTTCAAGCTGTGAAAGTTTCGTTGAACCGTTAAATTGTGAGATGCACAGTAGTGTAACTTCAGAAGCGGAGTGTTGACGTCACCTATCAAACATTCACAGCTGAACCTTCCTTTCTCCCCGTTTCTCTCTGAACCTGTTCTTCATCAGGTCCAGATGGAAATCCAACCCAAAAGCTGGATTTTCTTTCTGTTTCGAAGACATTCGAGAGCAGATTTATTTCCATGCTGAGGGTCAAATCCTCGGTGTCTCATCAAACTCGTCCTGTTTGTAAAACACGTTAGGGCCGAGTTGGATCAAGCGTAGGTTAAATGGTTCTGATGGAGGTTAGATTTACCTCCGAGTGCAAACGGAGGCAGTCTGAACACACAGTCAAGGTTTCCTCTGGCACAAACTCACACAGTGAGCTATGTGAAGGACACATGGGGGTAACGCAGATTTGGCTGCAGAGTCCTGGTACTGCTTCTTCCCTGCTGCTAGACGAGCACAGACACACGCACACACACACACACACACACCCGGGTGAATCATCTCAGTCGCCACACAGACGGCGGATCAGCAGCACTCCTGAATGTTGTCTTGTTTTGCATGTTTTTGTCTGTTTTTCAACATGAATAAAGTCTCATCTCCTCATGTAACGTTGCTCCCCTGGAGTTTGGACTCTTTTACTGCTGGACTAATTGAAGGTTTTCACCTGAAAATTGCTCAAGTGCATAAATAAGAATAAATGTTTCAACTTCATTGATAAATGATTCCTTTTTTAAAGCATCTTGAACCTTATTGGCGGTGAGACACGAGATGTAATGTGCACATCTACACAAGCACTACTTTGAATCAAAAAATGAACGATTGAAAGAAAAAGTATTATCTTCATTTTAAAACTCCAGTTAGTTTTTTTTTTCAAAGAAATAGGAAGTTTTGACATTTTGTTATTAGCAGCTGATTTTTTCACTTCACTGAATCTTGAGACGTTTCTCAAACGCGTCAGTTTGAAGAATGAAATTTGCAAAAAGTAGATAGTTACTTTTGAATATGGACAGACACCTAAAAAAGAAAAGTTACCAAAAAAGTTACAGAAATTGTTTTATTTTCTATTTGGAATCATAGACGGCAGAAATCAATTATAATTTCTAATTAAATCTTAACAGTGGGTTTTCTAAAATGTTATTTGTAAGATAACAGCTGAAGAATTTTTTTTTTTTTTTTTGTCGGCGTAGGGTATAGAAGAGGCTGAAAATACACCACATAAAAAGTAAAACAAAAAGTACAGTGATGAGACGCCTGTGGTTGAAAGTGAGCTCCTCTGGGTGCAGTACCGCATCTGACCACAGGAGGGCGCTGAGAGGAGACTCCACTGCTGATGTCTGTATTTGTCTGCAGAGCTGAATGCTGTGGAGGAGGATCCTTTCCCTACAACGAGCTGTTTAATCCATAAATAAAACATATACAAATACTCCTCAGCTCATGCTCGAGAAATTCATAATATTATTACACATCATTCTTTAATCCAAGGTCTAATGCATCCTATATATGCTAATTTTAGACCTGTTTTGCATAATTTAGGGGTGTCCTTGCTGCAACTCACCTGATTGTCAGTGGTGGTGGCTTCACATGCGGGCTTGTTGAAGACGGAAGACTTAAATAAACATGCAAGGCAGCGCTGCTGTCCTGTAAGAAGCGAACAATAAAGTGGTTTCTTTTAGACAAAGACAGGCTCAATTTTCACTGCAAAACAAAATATTAAACATTAACCAGCTGATAAAAAATTAACTATGATATGTATTTGATCAAATATGGAGCTGGATCTCATCCCAGGTGACCACGTGGACAAGGGAGAATACACCCTCGTGCTTTTGGTCAATTTAAAGACACTAATTAACCTCAGCTGTAAGTCTGTGGACGGTGGGAGGAGGAGCTGCAGCGCCCCCTGTCGGTGGAAGACCTGCATATCTACAACTACAACCCCTAAACAATAATAATAATTAGAAGAATGCATAAAAATATTTGAATTTAGAGAGGAAACCATCCATTTCAGTGAACAATCATAAACACACACACTTTCACACTCTGCTGAGTCAATCTGGGTTTGTGTATGTTTCAAACCTGATTATTATGGCAAATATTATCAGACTAATTACAAATTAATTGGGTTTTACACAGAGCATACTCTGGAAAAACAGAATTAATTACAATTTTATATGAGTGAAACCAGCAGCAAACGCCTCAACTAAAGTATGATCTCATGGAAACCCGGCTTTATCTGTAGGGTTTTTTTTCTTTTTAATTTCTACAATACTCGGTGTAGTAAACAGTTCAATAATCCAATAAAGACACCATGACAGCAGTTAACAAACAGCTGCCAAAAAATCTTTATTCAGTTGGAACCGGACGTCTGCAGAATGTTCTAGTCACACAGATCACTCTGGAGAAGGTCGAAACTGTACATCGAGTCAAACAACAACAGCACCAGAACGCAATAGTTTCTTCATTTGTCAGTAAACACCATTTACAACAAGAACGATGGCAGTTTTTTTTTTCCTTTTTTTCTTTTTCTTACACACAGAGATCAGATAAGGAAAGAATAGGAGTTAACAGTCAGTGTGCATCGATTCTCCTCGTGAGAGAGGAACCGTCTCATATTGATAGAATTCATCTGATAAGATTGAGGAAAAGAAGTTAAGAAACATCATTGGTGCACTAGGTAAAATATACGAGGAGTGTAGAAACACAGGACATATTGCAGGTGCTGTGTGTGTGTGTGTGTGTGTGTGTGGTAATAAAGATCAAACAGGGTGTCTGACACTGTGAATATGAACTTTGTTTCAAATGTGCAGAAAGAGAGAACATTCAGTTCAAAACATGGCTTGGGGTGTGTGTGTGTGTGTGTCTGTGTCTCTGTGTGTGTGTAAGGTCCAGTATCCAAAAAAAACAAACAAACACACGCTCACGATCACATTTTGGAATAAACTCTTGGTTATATTGTGAACAAGAGGATGGATTGTGATCGATCTTCAACGAGACCAAAGCTGCACCCTGTAAAAACACAGAAACCTCTGAGTGCACCTGGCTTCCTGTCAAAACGAGTCTGAATTTGTTCTTATGAAGTAGCAGAGAGACTCTGAGAGTAAAGTTACAGTTACTTGGGGTGGGAATGATCCTGGTAGCGTCAGTCACACACACAGATGAGGAGCATTAGCATTAGCATTAGCATTAGCACTGAAAGCTGTTGTTTCCTGCCTGTTCTGGAGGCAAAGCCCCTCAGTACTCTGCTGCTGTCTGCACGTCTGTGGGTTTTTTTGTTTGTTTTTTGTTTTGTCTTCCTAAGTTTAGAAGCACCAGCATCCGCCTCGTAGAGCATATTCCTCCCACGAGGAGCTGATCGCTGAAGTCAGTCACAACAATGGGGCTTTGAGCTCAGCATAGGGACGTCCACAGCTGAAGGACACGGACTTAAGGGAGTCAAGAACACGTATTCAGAGACGTTCTAACAGGACGATAGACGTAGTCAGGGTTTGAGTTTTAACAGAGGTGCATTATGGGTCAACCTGTTGCTGCTCTCTCTCTCCAGCGTTCGCTCCATCATCTGCACAGACCTGATTTCTTTGTTCCTCTCCTCCTCCTCCCTCACAGCGAAGCAAGGCTTCGCCGTCTCATCGGCGGAGGTCACACAATGCGCCTGCCCGCTTGTTTCTCATTGTCCTCATCAATTATTGAAGGAGCGGCTCCGCCGCCACGCTGAGCGGCCTCCGTCTGCAGCGCAGCCCGCGAGCTGGAGAAACATCAGCGCCGGAGGCTCGGAGCAGACGCGCTCGGCGTCACCACGGCGGAATCCCTTCAGCTGCACATGCAGGCGTTTACGATGATGAATCAGGCCGGCGCCTGGCAGCAGGGGGGAGCTTTACGATGTTATGTCAATGTACTAGTTGATAATGCATGAGGTACGACAGCCTGCACGGGGAAATGTGCAGTTATGGCTGCAGGAATGGCCTGATCAGGCTTTATAGGGACGAGAAGGTGTGTGTGTCACACACTAATGAAGCTTTGTGTGCTCACTTTCCCGACGCAAACACACAGACTAACAGGAGGAGGCGTAAACGCTACATGGAGCAGATGGGCCGTACCTCAGGCGGTCATTGGAAACTCACACACACACTCATCTAACGCTAACAACTCCTTAACAGAGCCGAGCCTTTGGATCGGCGTCCCGCTGCGACGGGAACATCTCCCATCAGCCAGCTCTGCGCAGCGCCCCAGGACGAGACCTGCAGCCACGGGGACATATGTGGAGCAGCGCATCGCCCCGACGACAGGATCCAGCCCAGCGTGCCTTCACACCTCTTTCACTCATCAAGCGTCTACGTGTGTGTGTGTGTGTGTGTGTGTGTGTGTGTGTGTGTGTGTGTGTGTGTGTGTTGAGTAATATGGGCTCGAGTCCTCCATGCTCAGGTTGCATATTGATGCCAGAGCTGCAGACACTGGAGAAAAGATGGAGCGGGCCCCGCAGACCCGGAAACACCGTCTGACCTCATTTCCAAAATCAGTTTCAGCCTTTTGCAGTGCATCATGGTAAACACGGCCTCCTCCCTCCTGCCTCCCCACACACACACACACACACACACACACACACACACCGCCACACTGCTACTGCCGATGACCCCGGGGAGAGCCGGCCTTTTAATAGCTGCTCACTCTCATCCGCGGCTCACAGATGATATGAGGTGAGTGGAGGAGAGGCGGTGGACGGAGGCCGCCGTGTCTCTGCATGTGGCGTAAACGACGCTGACTGGACGCTTCAGGATGCTCAGAACAGGGTCGCGTTCGGCCTCAAGTCTGCCTGCTTTATTTTGCTCTGAAAAAAATGATACAATTCTCCAATTTACACTAAAATCAGGGCCTGAAAAATAAGTTTTGGGGAAAAACGTCACTGGGCTTCTTGATGCCAGGTAGCTGAGCAACACCTAGTTCTCTGTTTAATATTTTCACTCCTATTTCATTCTTTACTATTGATGTTTTTGGTTTTAAATAAAGATAATTTAATAAAATCTTAACTATAGTTAAAAAAATCTTTTTTATTTTTTATTTTGATGAATATTTTCTGAACATTTCCTCAGTAACCTCGTCACTGGCATTATCGCCAACATTTCAACTTTTCTTCTACTAAACACAACTTTTAAAATGGAATTTTTTACTCTTCCTTTAGAATGTTTGCCATTCTCAAAACAGTTTTTTAACCTTATTCCAGATTTTCAAGTGTTTATTTTTTTTAAGAACCAATTAAAACATTTTTTTCTCCTATGACTCTCAGCAAAGAGAGCAGAGGAACTGAACTGAAGGCCGAACAGACCCGTTCGTTCAGACATCCTGAGCCGCTCGGCAGCAGCTGGACACATCTGGAGAGGTGAACATGTGTTGCATCTAGCATTTAAGTTTACAGTCTGGAAACACAGATCAAAACATTTACATTTAGAGGCTTCAAAAAGGATATAAAACACCAACAGACTGCGGCGGCCGGGTCGGGGTGGGGAGAGCAGCCGCGGAACGGATGGATTGAGATGCGTCCGTGAAATGTTTAATTGGAGTGTTATTGGCGATTTGAAAGGTGAAATCCTGTCCCGTTCTCCTGGCTGCCCTCTGGGCCCCGTCATGGCCGCCGCAGCACAGATAGAGCACATTTACATAAAGTCATGTATCCCATATTTTTTTTTTCCTTATAATTGCATGCACATGCAGCTTTTTAAAAAATACAGTTAAACCAGAGCAGTGTGTACATAACTGTTTGAAAAAAGTGTAAAAATCCAGTGCGACAGTCGTTGAGTTCTTGAGGTCTACATGATTGTGATCAGGAGGAAACGGCGGGCGAGACGATCCGGTTCGGGAAGCAGAGCGAGTCTCTGCGTTGCATATTTAGGCTCCAGCTGACGGAGCGGAGGCACAAACACCCTCAGACAATGAACTCAGCTCTGCTCGGAATCTTTAGCCAATTAATTCTCCATATTGATTAAATCCAATAATCGAGCATTTTTTTTTTTAATTTTTTTTTAAATTGTAATTTAGGAGATAAATACTGCACCCCTCCTGGCAGGGTGTCGGCGGCCACTGAGCGGCTCCACGCTAGAAACGGATAATCTCGCCGTCTGCTTCCTCTCGCTGCTTGCTTGAACGAGGCTTCCTTGAGTTCCCAAACATTTCTAAAGTTTGCACCACAACAGTGATTCAGCACAGAGACGGACGGTTATCTACAAGCCCTTGTAAAGAAAGGGATGGGAAAAGGGAAGAGGGAAGGGGGGGTGGGGGGGTCATGTTTGGGAAAACAAAGAAAATGAAAAAGCTCAGACAGAAAACACATTGAAACACAGCATCGTCAGGAGCTTGGATCAAATTAAAAAAACAGTTTGCAAGTTATCACAGCAAAGCGTAAAAAAAGTCGCTATCGATCTCGAAACGTCTTTTCGGGAACCAGGGAAAAAACTGGGGGCCAAAAAGGGCCTCAGAGCGCAGCTCACGGGACTCGTCTTTGCATCAGAAAACTCTGATTTCTAACACACAGAAAGCAGAACTCGGACTAGCCAGCACCAGAGACATTCCTCCAGGTCACAGCGACACACCGCCGGAGCTCCTGCAGCCAGAAGCTCCACTCATCAAGGCACATTCAGATAATCCTCCTGCAGAAAACCGCAAGGAGAGCGGAGCGGGTCCTGGAAACACCGAAGGGTTTCTCCCTCTTTTAATCATTAATCGTGAGGAGAGACGCGCCCCAGAGTGTTTGCAGAAGCTTCTCCACCCTCCTCCTCCTCCTCCTCCTCCTCCTCATTCACATTCCTGAATGAATGAAGGCCCGGTGGAGGGGCCTCCTCCTCCTCCTCCTCCTCCTCCTCCTCCTCCTCCTCCTCCTCCTCCTGTCGCACACGACAACGCCGGCCGACAGGCGACGGGATGCATAAAACCTGCCGGTCAAAACAAGCTTTGTTAAAAAAAAAAAACACGCTGCTACTCCGTCTCTGCCCGGCGAGGCCGTCGACCTCTTTGACCTGTGACCCTGAACAGGTTTGCAGGACAGAAAACAGGGGTGGAGAAAGCCTCCTGACTAAAGGCACAACCCGTCACTTCTCTTTAAAAACCCGCTGACAGTGTGGATGAAAACCAAAGAAAAAAAAAACAGGCAGGAGGTTCATCAACGTCGTGGAAAACACACCGATATACTGACGAACGGCGTAACCGTAGCTTAGATATACTGTACTGCAGCTTATTCCGTATATACTGTAGCATATATTGACCTGTACATGGACCATAGAAGGGATATTAAGTATCAGCATCTTGCCACAAACAAGCGTCGTCATGTATGAAATATTGACCCCACTGAGGATCAGGTACATAAACCAGCCGTTTCTTATAAAACTGTTCACACGTGAACTGCTGTTAAAGCCTTCGCTGCTCGGTAACCACACCGGACTGCACACGCGCACACACACACACATATATCGGGAGGGCCCCTCGTAACTCACAAGAGTTGATTTTATTATCATCCATAAGCAGAATAATGCTATCTTGTTTTATTCAGCGTATAAATCACGGCTGGAAGCTCAGCCCTTTAATAGGCGGCGGCGGAGTAAACACGCCAGAGAACAAAAGCCGGACCAGCCGCCGCCGCTCAGTTTGAATAACAGAAGAAGAAGGAAGGAAAAAAACCCAAGTCCTCATAAGTATTCATATCACTCTCTCTACAGCAGCAAGACCGCCTATTGTGGGCCTTTGATGCCGCGGTTTTAATTCCACTGTGCGAACACATGTTTATAATAACAGTGCATTTCTGGGCCCATTGTTCCGCCGCCTCCAGGAGCCAGAGATCACTTTAATATGGAGAAGTTAGGCCACCAGATCAGGAGGATGGGGCCATATGGCGCGCTTGGCAGCGTTTAGCTGTCAATTTGGGAGTCAAGTGATGAGCGCGGCTTTTGTCTGCCGGGATCGGCCCGAAAGGAAGTGAATTAACCGACACGCCGAACACGCGAGCGGCCACGTTCGCCTGATCGTTAACTGATGCTTCACAGCTTCAGAACATGGAAGTAGTGCTTAAAATTAAAGTAATTAAAAATAATAAAATAAAATCTGTTCCTCGTTGTGACTATACATTTGGATTGGATATGTTGGCAATTTTGTCTAAAACTTGGGGTTTTTTTGCACCGTCTCTGGAGAATTTGGTCCCCATCAGCAGTGGAAGAAAATAATGCGGTGTAGAACTTAAATACTTCCACTCCAAAGTAAAACTCTAATGAAACGAGGGTAAAACTTTAAACGCACTCCGTGTTTCTACTTCACAGATGACACTGGAAAAGGTTTAGAACGACAAGGACGAGTAAATAAATTCTCATATCTTAGTGTGGATTAAGTCTTAAAGTCAATACTGCTCACCTGGTCGTGCAGATCGTTTTAAAACTCTCTGCAGTGAGTTCATGACCTCCTCTTACCAGGCGACAGTGGCTCTCTTAATTGGGATGTTGCAGGTTAAATCCCCTGCCTGCCGAAGTGTCCTTGAGCAAGACACTGAACCACAACTAAACTACCTCATGTACCCAAGGTTAAGGTATTCTGCAGGTGTGGAGTGTTGATGTGTGTTTTCAGCTGGAGTTACCAAAATAAAAGCTCTGAAACTGAATGAAGAAACATTAGAAAGAGAGAAGAAGAAGGAAGGAAGGAAGGAAGAAGAAGAAGAGGAGGAAGAAGAAGAAGAGGAAGAAGAACAAGAAGAACAAGAACAAGAAAAAGAAGAGGGTCTCAGGATGATCTGCTCACTAACTGGTGTCCGGACACTTGGTAGACTTGAGGCAGGGTGTTTTTATTTTCATGTTCTACAGCAATAACATGGTGTACAAAATGGAGTTAATATGATGAGAGGACAGACTGCAGGGGTACATAGCACCACTACCCCCCCTCCCCGTCCCCCGTCCCAGGACCCCGGCAAGGCCACAGCGCCGGAATGGAACGGGAAGCGGACACAGACCTGGGCCGAGTGTCTCTGAAAGCACCTTCCCGCTAAGGCCGCGTCTGAGCCGCGGGCGGCGAACGGGACAGAGACGGCGTCGGGCCACGGTCCAGGAACAAACCCCGCCCAGTCCTCGCTGGTCCACCAGGAGAAGCTGGAGGAACCATGGCAGCGGATACTTGTCGGAGTTCTGTTCAGCTCTTAAAGGACGGCGTGACATTAGCTTATCGTGACCCCAATCGTGAACAACACCTTGATGAGAACGCCGCCGACCGGAGAACCTCCAGGAGGTTTAGCTGCCTGTAAATGTCGCCACTTCAGAGACGCGGACTTAAAGCACCTGCGAACGATGCGGGGTTTGTTCCTGGACCGTGACGCAGCCTCCGAGGAGGAGGACGGTCCAAACACGACATGGAGCACCACAGTGATGGAGGGAGGGCAGTGTGGGGGGGGGAGTGCGTGGAGACAGAACCAACAACCGGAACCCGGTCTGAACCCCGGCTAGACTCGACCGGCACGGAGGAAACGCCACGGGCCGTGTGAGGAAGCGTCGGGAGGAGCCCCGGCGGCGCTCCAGGGCACCTCGCTTCAGCAGCTTCCCGCACACACTCCGCCGCGGGGCCCCTTCACGTTGGCGAGCGCGCCGCCTCACAGAGATGTCAATCAAACTAATTGCAGGCGGCCTCTCCGTTAACCACGAGGGAGAGGAGAATTGGAAATAAGATAAAGGTTTTAATCAGCGCTGGCTTTTTTTCCGACCCCGGAGCGGCGCCGGCAGCGAGGGGCGTGACGTGAAGAAGCCGGAGGCGGGAGCATGCGGGTCACACTCAATTAAACACAGCATAACCAGCTCAGGGTGTGATGAAAGTTATGCCGGGGTTTCCCTCCTGCCAGGAACCACAACCGTCTCCTTCAGCAGAACATGAAAACAAAATCCATGGAAAGTATATAGATTCATATATTTATATGTGGAAAAATAAAAACAAGCCAAATCGGTGTCTTCTTGTTTTTTTTTTTTTTGTTTTTTTTTGCTTTGAATTTAAATGGTTTTCTTTTTCTTTACTTATATAGGTTTGTCTTTTCTTAAACAATAATTTGTTCACATAATACAATGGCAAATCAGCTCTGAGACTAGCTAGACATCGATGCAATGACACAGAAGAAGCACAAAGATCTTTTTAGAGAGTGACTTTAAGGCTAGCCCTACACTCGGAAACAACAGGAGCCCCACAGGCCGAGCAGTACATTATTTTCTCGCGTAACACCGCAACTCCAACCTGTCGGGCTCGTAAGGTGGCAGATGTCATGACCCCTGACCCCGGGATCGGTCATCAATCAAAAAAAAAAAAAAAAAAGAAGCTTTGAGCGAGTACATGGACTACATATATACATGGACAAAAAAAAAAAGACAAAATAAAAAGAGCTTAAGAGAGCTACGACTTTCATGTGCAGGTGTGTGTTGAAACGGGTGAGTGTGTGAGTTTATTAGCTGGTGTTGGTTTTGGATCTCTGTGTAATAATAAGCTGCTGTGTGTGTGTGTGGGAGTGTGTTTTCTGAGTGCGCTTGAACAAAGGTCACAGAGAGCAGAGAAACACAAAGCGGGAACAAACGGAGCGCGTTGGGTCGACACATCCTGTCCCGAACACTTTCTTCCACAACATCGTAACAAAAGAAGGTAACAAGAAGAGTTGGTCCACACTTTGTAAACAATTCATGATCCCGTTTCCCACGTCTGAGCCAACCGAGAGGCTGAAATTCAAAATGACAAAAACACAGATAAATAAATCTCTTTTTAAACCAATTTTCTCTCTTTTATCAGTAACAAAGTTAAGTGCTCATGAGGCCCGGGTCCACGTGGCGTTTTCTCCTGTCAGATATTAAATGAACTGGTTGCTTTATAAACAAATCTCCAGTGAAGCGAGCCTCAAAACGCTCCTCCTCTCTCTGATCAACAGTCTACAGATGACTGGGTGAGAAAGGCCGACTCGGGAGGAATCGCCACATGGACCGTCGTGAAAAGTGGACTCAGGAAGGTTTGCTGGCGTGTCGCCGAGCGCCGGGAGTGTGTGGTGAACTCCCATGAAACGGAGCGGACGCAGTAACTTTCTAAAGCAAACCCAACAGTACCAAGTACTCTGTTACACACATACAGTGAAAGTGCCTCACTTTTGGTTTTCTTTTCTTTTCCTTTTTTTATAGCCCTCCCCCTTTGGTTAATAGATTATTAAGATGCGCCTCTATGGCGCGAATGTAAACACAAAGTCGCTTTTTTTTGTTTTTTCCTTCCTTCTCTTCCCTTTGGGAAAGTGTAGAAGTTGTTGGAGGAGGAGGGCGATTTGTCTCTCTGTATGTGGCGAGAGATGTTGATCTTTTAATGGCGTCACATGCGGGTTGACTTCCAGTGCTGTCAGGAACACACACTGTTTAGCAGGAGGGGGGGTAAACAGTCAAACAAAAAAAAAAAAAGAGAAAGAAACAGAGGGAATAACTCCATCAGCAACATTAAACATGGCACCGTAACAAAAACCCAGAAGATGAAAGAACAAGATGAAGGAGTTTTTGGTTGGAAAGTTGTCATGTGTGATAAAAGAGAGAAGCTGTTGAGATCGTGCTGCATACAGTTTAACCCCAAGTTGAAGCTGCTGGTTTTTTTTCTTCTTTTTTTTTGCTTTCTTAAGAATCGCATCCCTGATAAAACAAAGAAAAAGACTCTGATTGTGTGGGAAACACCTGTGGTTTTGTGGATGCTTCATGTGGTAAACACGGTCCACCTGCTTTCCCTGACTGTAAATAGCATCTTGTTTTGTTTTTCTTTTTGCATTGATCACTCCCCCCCGTGTGTCTCTCCTCCGTATTTCTTCCTGCCCCTCCGTCGTACATTCCCCGGGGGTACGTCGGGAGGACAGGCGAGGGTCCGGGAGACGCTGCGACGAGACGAGAAGATCGCCCTCCAGAGAAGTCCGGAGGCCGAACGAAACGGATGAACACACTGAAGGAAGAACCAAAACTGAGAGCGTTACCTCATTCTTCCAATAGTTCAGCCAAGAGGTCTGTTCTTCTTTTGGATAAAAAAAGTGAAGTTTTTGTTTAAATTTGTTGACAAAACACACAAAAAAAAAAGCTTTTTGGCCCTTTTTTTTTTTTTTTTCGGAACCCCCCCTCTTCGACTAGACTTTCGTTTTAAAAACCAGAGCTGTACAAAACATAGAAAGATGCAACACTGAACTCAACATAAAAAAACAAAAAACAAAAAACAAACAAATAAAAACTGCAGAAATCTTCAGATCAAATTTTTTTTACACTGTTTAGCTGCACTGGGGTTTCCCCAAAACTGGGAATGAGGGGGGATGGCGAGGCAATACTGGGAATCCTGGACGGCAACATGAACGGCGACTCTGCTGTCCTTCAGCTTCTTCCGCATGTGGAAAGGTTTCATGGAGGCTGGATGGATGGGGGAGGGAGGGGGGGTAGCAGCGGGCAGGGTCAGGAACAGAGACAGAGCTGGACAGTTGTGATTTTGAGCTGGGGAAAAAAAAAAAAAAGAAGAACATGCAAAACTATGCCCCTTCCCGCTTCCTCTGGTGGAAAAAAAAAATAAAACAAACAATAGGGAAACTTGAGTGCCTCCTGAAGTGGCGACCATCACAGGGGCGCAATGCGTTCAGTCAGTGAACCTCTGGCAGGCCTTTTTCCAGCGGCAGGCGGTGCACCACATGTCGCGGTTCTCCATCCCGTACACCTTGCGGCACTTCTTCCCCTCGCCGCGCACCTTCCGACTGCAGAGACGGAGGAACAGGAACCATCATTAAGAAGATCCTGGAGACGTCTGATCTCTGCCTTCTTTTAACGAACCACTGCAGCTGGAATACAACAGCTCTAATTCAGCGGCGCTATAGAAAAACAGTGTGGCTCCTTAATCGGCTGTATCAAGCAAATTAAAGCCTTATTCGGGCGGAATAATCATGGCTCGTGTCTAATTAAAAGGCTAATTCCAGAAAGTCGATATTCCATCTTTAATGTTTCACCACAGGAGGTAATGTTGACTCAGCAAGGTCTGATTCAAGTGGAAAATTATATTAGACGCAGTGGTTTAAATGCATGTTGTAGTTTGGTGAGAAAAAAAAAAAAAAGCTAAGTGCATTTTAGTATGGGGGGGGGGGGGGGTTGGTACCTGAGGGCAGTGGTGGCTCTGGGAGGGGACGAGAGCACGGCGATGGTCTGAGAACGTTGTTCACCGAATCCCTGGCTCTTACTGGGAGATACCTGGACAGGAGGAGGAGGGACACACCTGTGTGAGCCGGAACGTGAATATCATATCTATATATTTATACGGGCGCTCCTGTATTTACTGTGTTTCCGGTGAAAGTGACGGGCGGCGACTGCCAGGAGATGCTGAAACTGGAGCTGTTGGTGGGAGTGAAGCTGGTGCAGGCGGAGCCGGCCAAGTTACTGCCGCTGGACGGGATCGACACTGGAGCCGTGGCCTGGAGGAGGAGGAGGAGGAGGAGGAAGGGGGGGGGGAATTACTTTCTGCTTCCATCAAAATGGACGACGGTGGAAAGGAGGCATGTAACTGAAGACAGTTAATCTGTAATCCTGTTAAATCAAACTCCCACAGGACGGCACGACTCATTCAAAATAAAAAACCTCATACAGGAAAACATCAAGGTCAGAATTACCTACAAATTAAAAAGAGAAGAGTTCAAAGTTCACCTGGTAGGCGTGGTCCGTGTGGATGAGGTAGAGGGCGCTGGGCGCCGAGCGGCTGAGCGGGGTGGTGCCGCCAGCGTGAGGCTCCTTGGTGTCCGGGGGCTGCTGGGGTCTGTGGGAGTCCGGCAGCTGGCCGAGGGGCGGCAGAGGGGAGGGGGGCGGGGGCGGGGGGGAGAGGACGGAGGGCGACACGGGGGACAGGCTGCTCAGCCCCTCGGCCACAGAGTCCGTGTTGAGCTTGATCTCGGTGTAGTAGAAGTCCTCCTCGCCGTCGCTGCAGTCCGAGTCGCAGTTCCGCCTGGGACAGAAGACAGTGAGGCGTGACGGCCCGAGCGGAAAAAAAATCGCACGCAGGTACAACCTTTCTGGAAACTGATAAATAAATAAACGAGGCGATGTTTGCCTGCGACTGCAGATTGTGATGCAAAGCGTGCCAATGCAATCACCCCCGGCCCCTCCATATCATGGTCAATATCCACTTAAATGTCAGAATAAATGTGCAATTCATTGGGCGTTATTGTTCGCCGCCTCGCTCATTTTCCCATCACCTGTCACCTCCTCCCCCTCCCTCCACCCGAGCGGGACGTGTCGGTGTGCTGATAATCCATAAGCCATTAATCTCCTGCTCCGACAACAGAGCAGGCTGAAGGGAGTCGTGGAGGAAGTGCCGGACGTGTTTACGAGGCGGCGGGGCGGCCGGAGCCGGCCTCCGGGCGCACCGGGGCGTCTGGCTCACCCCAGGTGGATGGTGCGGATGTGTCTCTGGATGCCGGCCGCCGTGCTCAGCACCTTGCCGCAGTTCTTCCACAGGCACTTGAACATCACCTTCATGGAGTTCTGCAGACCAACGCCAAACAAAACAAAACATCAGCGCTTCACTCATCGCCCCGATGCAGACCTCAAAGCAGACATCCGTCCTTTGAACCCGCAGAGTAAACAACAAGAAATCCTCACAAAGCAAGATTCTCACTTCTCTGGATGTGACCTTTCCTTATCTGGCGTCATCATCGCCGACGCCACGAAAAGAGTGTTGATAAGACTCCACAAGCTGCTCGTTCAACTCCTCATTGCAAGAGAGAAGAATACGGCTGATGTTTCCCCTCAACTTGCTGGGATGTCATTATGTTACTGTGTCAAATCTTCAGCTAATGGCACAGCAGGGGGAAAAGATCAATAATCACACATCCAAGAGTTGATATGTTCATTATGTGTGTTTCCTCTGATGCATGCCATACATAACGATGAAGCTCACATCCAGGGATAAACTGAGGTTATTTTATATATTTATCATGTGGAAAGCATTTTGCACTGACAATATTTCTTATAATGAATAAATATCAAAGTGTGCATGTGAGCTACAGCCAAAGGCGAGGGTGAGTAGTTCACATCGTCCTGAGGAGCTGCAATAAAACCGACAACCATTGTGGAGGATTGACCTTTAAATAAAAGACAATGCTGCTCAATATAAACGCGTGTCTTATTGGAAAGCTGCTGGTCTCACCTTATCCTGTCAACGTACAGTTCGTTATGTTTGAAGGCTTTTCTGCACACAGTTTGCACATTCTCCCTGTGCGTGTGTGGGTTTTCTAAAATTGTCCCCGGGTGTTTCATAAGATGAAGCTACAAACACCGACTTCAGGTAGAAAACCAGTTTATGCTGACGATACAATTACAGGACGTTGTAATCTTTCTTCACACAATGTGCCCACAAGACTTTTTTCTTGTTTTGTTACGACATGCTTATTTAAAGCAGTAAAACTGAGGAAACACTCAACCCGTAAAGTAACAGGTTTTGTTCTTTCTCTTCTGAGGGTCTTCATCAAAAGGCTGTATTTTTATCTCCGTCTTTCACCATCATGATAACTAGCCTCTGTGAAGGCCGGCCGGCAGGAGCAAGGCGAAACGTTTGCATGATGAAGGCTGATGTCTCTCAGGCAGTCTTTTGTCTCAGCCCCCGCTAATGAATTATAAAACTTCCGGTCTTTATGCTGAACCATTAAAATTCTGCTTTTAAAGTGGTTATTCATTCATGTAACTGTAGCGTATGTGTGCCAGAGCCTCTCATCCTGAAATACACCAGTAAAAATAACAACCCGGCTTTACCTGCCTCTTTATGTTTCCCACAGTTTGAATGTATAAAACAGACCTGCTGCTTTAGCAGCATGTTTTTGTCGCGTCTCCGTGTTTTCTCAGTTTACTGTAATTACACCTCGGGGTTCCTATAGAGACTCTATATTGTTTTCAAGGTGCAAAAAAAAAAAAAAAAGCCCTAAGCTTCCTCTGTGCCCTCTCGTCCTCCTTCCCCTCCCAGTCTGAGCCATTATAAATACGCTTATAGGCCCGTCTATCAAACTATTGTTGAGCAGCGCTGATTTAATTTTGACACGATGTTTTGTTTTTTTCCCCTCCTCCTTTCAGGAGAGGCGAGCAGCACACACAACAATCATCTGTCCCCTGTGCATTGTTTTGTCTTTGAGTAACAAAAGCCCATTTTGTGTATAGCAACTGTATGAGTGTGTGTGTGTGTGTGTGTGTGGGGGGGGGGGGTATTCCCTTTAAAGAAACATTTCACAGTTAATTAAATGGGGAGCTTCAAACGGTATTGTGTTGCCAAGAGAAAAATGAGAGCACAAGAGGAGCAACCGAGATAATTTCGTATGAAACCCTGGTATTGTGTGTACGATTTGTGAGTGTGTGTTTATTTATTTACGATTCAAAAAAACAGTTTTTCCATCTCTATCCCAGCTCTGTTCTCTTGTCCTTTTCCCTCTAATTCCTGTTAGTTTTCCGTTCATTTTTTATTCATAACCATCATCTCTCTTTCTAATCCGCACTGCTAAATGTCTCTTTCCCTGAGCGCCGCTCTTTTTGATAAGTCCCCCAATTAAGACAGCGCCGTGTGCCGATGTGGAGCTCACCCAAGGAGCCTTTATCGATCGGCTGTGGAGACGTGAGGCCGGCGGGATCTTTATGTTTGCTGTGGCAGGTATTAAAATCATTAATGCTGTTGCGGAGCGTCTGAATGTGAAGGCTGAGAAGTAATTATGAAGGGCAAATGTCTGGGGAGGACACAGGCACGGAGAGGGGAGAGACAACAACAGGCGGGTGGTGGTGGGGGGGGAAGGGATGGAGAATGAAAGGAGGAGGGATAGATGAATGATACCATCAGCAAACTCGCTCCCACTGTAGAGGCACAAATGAGGAGAGTGAGTGAAATAAAGCAAAACAGGAAGAGAGAGAGAGAGAGAGGGGTGCAATATACATTTGAAAAAATAATGAGTGACAGTGAAGCTGTGGATGTGATGAGCTGTCGAAATGAGATGAGGAGAAATGATGAGTGAGGAAGAAGGAAACAATGCGGAGTGTTTGCCTTTGTCTGCTGAGGTCACAACATCTGGACAGGGAAGACAAACCCAGCCGTGGAATAAATGGCTTTCTGTCCTTTCCTGTCCCACAGTCTCCTCCACCTATCAGTCACTCGGAGTCATTTACATCCAGAACCTTAATGGTCAAAACGGCGGCGCGCTGAGAGGTGAAATTAAGCGGGTGGCGTGCATGTGACGTTTTCCTGACCTTTTTTTCTTACGGTGAGAGCTGTCTCTGAGCAGAAGAAGTGCAAATAGAACGAAAGAATTTCATCAAGTGTTGTGTACCCTAACGAGTTGGATTGGATCGTTTTCTGTGGCTGTAAACTTCCGCAAAACCTGGCTTTGAGACTAACTGGTGATTGTAAATGTCTGACCTGTCCACAACTCGTCTGCTTGATCCAACCCCGAGTTAAACACAACAGCACAGAAAACAGACGGCGTCGCTCGGCCAGTTTGTTGCAAAAAGCTTCTCAAACCTTGTTGAGTCTGAAGTTGTTTAGTCTGAAAATGTTTATTTGTCCTGGGATTTTAACCCGAAAAAAGAAACAAGGAGCTTTTGGAAAACAATTCTGACACAGTGATGGAGTGATTTAACTTTCTGTTGTCCAAAACTTTCTCAAATTTCACCCAAGTGTTAGGAGTACTTCTGCTTTTATGGACGCTATCCATGTGATACAGTGTCGTTCCACAAGTATTGCTGGATTTGGGCATGTACGCTGGCAAATGATGGGTTTTTATCAGTCTTTCTAACTGAGCTGGCTGATCCGACTTGAGAAGGACTCAGACATCACATCAGAACCGGCCCTGCATTCCATCTCTTCACCTGGTCGGAAGTATTTACCTTGCGCTTGCGAGGGATGGGCTCGTCGAAGAGCAGACTGCTGCCGTCCTGCTCGTCCAGACTGGGGTCCTCGGGCCCCGCGGGGCCGGGCCCCACGCCGCCCAGGCTGGGCACGCGGAAGGGCTTGAAGCTGTCGGCGGAGAGGGGAGGGGACGGCGTGGAGGGGTTGGACTGGTCGCTGGGTGCGGACCAGCTCCAGTAGCCCCCGGAGGAACTGTTGCTGGACGGGGTGAAGGGTCCCGCCGAGCCGTTGTCCTTCCACGAGCCGCTCAGAGCCTCTGGAAAGACGGAGGGGACGGCAGAAGCAGAGCGTTGGAGAACATCTGACAATACGTCCAACATCTTTAGCTATATGAGTCGATACCACAAAAGAAGAGGATCAAGACATTCTATTAGATTCAGACAGATTTATTTGTACTTCAGATAAAAGAGTCTCCCAGAACTGCTGCTGAGCCGCCTGTGACAGAAAATAAAGGTTACCGTGCCTTCCTGTTGTGTGATTCCATTGAGAGAGTTTCAAGGTCTTGTTTTTTTTTTTTTAGAGAAAAAAAAACATCAAAGAAACATTTCTTTTGAATATCAGCAACAGAAAGTATTTCACTTTGTGCAGACACAAGCTGGGGGAAACTTTATAAAGTCTGTTCTTTTAAGAGACACTGTTGAGTTTAACGAAGCCGCTTGATGGCTGTCAGTCTCGCTTTTCACATTTTTCTTTCATCTTCAAAACAGTGTTTTACATTAAAAAGGAAAAGGTTCATCAACAAAGACAAGAGTGGAGTCTATCTGTGGTTTTGCGGTAGAGGAAGACAAAGCCATATGAATGAAACTCTAAAGGATTTACAATAAGCATTCTTCAAATAATCCAGCTCCATCATTTGAACAATAAACTGTCAGATCATCAAGGAAAATCGAACCGTGGCCCGATGTGTGCAACATGCTTCACAATCTACCGAGCGCACTGATGTAAAATCTTCCTTTGCGATCGCAGCCATACATACATGAAGTGAAACACATGTACGACGACACCGTGAAAACAACACCACTGCTGGTATTTAAAATCCAATTTGTGCACGGGTGCATGATGTATGTGATGTACATTTAACATCTGACTGCACGGGGATGTGCGACCGTGGTGGGAGGGCTGGCTGAATGGACAGTTGCATGGCTGCACAGACTATCTGAGCGGTTGCAAGTGATTACAGGTACGGGGGGGGGCTTTGGATTGCCGCCATCAGATGGGTGGCACGGGTCCAGGCCCACAACACAACTCATCGATGAGACGATACAAACACAGCAGGTGGCTGCAATTTATCAGTGTAAACTCCCGCATTATAAAAGCTGTTAGAGGGTGAAAAATGTGTATAGCAGAGTACACAAATTATTGTTTGAGGCTTAGTAAGTACTGTGTGCTCACTTAGTAGAGTATAACTGCTTTTGCTGGAGTTTGGAGTGAACATTTAAAAAAGGATTGTGCTTTTTCTTCCACTAAAAGTCAAGATTTAGACCTAACTCTGTTTTGAGCTGAAGGTTTTCTGGCCGTCAGAGGAGATACAACCAAACAAAGGTGAAATATCTTTCAAATTCTGAACTGATTTGACTGTCAGTGGCTATGGAGACTTGTTGGTAATAACTAATAAGATTTAACTGCAAACGCACAGTATCTCCGTCACACAAGTACTGGATAATGGTGTTTTTAACCACATTAAACCTGAAACATGACAGTCACAAAATGAAAGCCATCAAACAGATTAACCTTCCTGCTAATGTCTGACTGAAGACGTATGTATCCCTTTTAAACGGTGTATTGAACATGTTTTTTTTCAACATTTCTTATACTGCTGGCAGCTCTTTACCTCTGTTATGTCTAAGTTATGTTACTAAGCTGGTGTTTCGATAACGGGGCTTCTAACTTGTTTCTTTTTAAATTGTTGTTTTTCAAGTTCGTTGGACACTCTCTCATGTCGCCATTGTTTGACATTTCTTTGCACTCTCAAAAAAAAATTGAAATATAATAGATCATGATATGTAACATTTGCTCCTTTCACACATTTTCCTAACCATAGAAACTGCCTGTTTAAAAATGCATTTGATGTGGTCTCCAGGACATCTTGACCTGTTGTGTCTCTTCAGGATACCCACCGCTCACTTTGACAGGCGGACTCCTCACCAGCGGGCTGGTGGACAGACTCGTCAGCACCATGGCGGCCGTCACCTTGTCCATATCCACCTCCTCCTCCGACCGTCTGTCAAAACACAGCAGAAGAACACAAAGAACTTTATTGAACACCTTCTGCTGAGGAAGTAGGATCAAGGTTTTGGAGGACAAAGGAAAAAAATAAAACAAAAAAAACAGTACACTCTATTAGTCAAAGAAAAATTCAGCTAGTTTGAGATGAAAAAAAAAAAAAAAAACCTCCTCCATGCTTTCTTTGACAGGGTTCAATCAGAATACACTGCAGAGTTAGACAGAAAACTCTCGACTCAAGAACACTTGACTTCCTTAACTGTCCTCAGGCTGATTTTTTTCATCCAGTATACAGATGCTCAGTTTTGTCTGCCGCTGTAATGACTGCAGCATAAGCTTCTTTTCTGACTGATACAATTCTGACCAAACAACCACAAGAAAGAAAAGAAAAAAAACTAAAGCGGACTGATGTTGGTCTTGTACTGAAGCCCTAAAGCTGATATAATAAACACCAACGCTGTGGAGTACATGCTCCAACTAATCCACGTGACAGACTGTAGTCGCACCCAACACACACACACACACACAGTCGTCTCTTCTAATTGGGAAGCGGAGCGTGCGGACCAGAAGACAGCCGTCTTAATCCTCTCGTGTGTTTTCCACCGAGAGAGACAATCTCTGTGATCAAAGACGTGTCAATAGCTGTACTGTTGACAATATACCTGCGATACACGCTCACTATTAAAGTGACAAACTGTGTGTATATGTGTGAGTGTCTGTGTGGTCTCTAAGCAAGCAAGGCTTTGACTTTGCAAAGAACCCAAATGATCAAAGTCAATTCAATAAAGATGATGAAATCTTCTGGTGCCATAAAAGAACATGGCATCAACAATTGCCTACTTATCACAGCAGCGGAGATCAAACGGCAGGTCGCGCTGCATCTTAATTGGTGTGGAGATACCGAGCAGGCAGCGAGCTGCTGAAATAAACAAGTCCCTCTCTTACGTTCCAGATTACTGTCAGAAAACAAACACATGCCCACTTTGTTCTGAAAAGAGAAGTGAGCGGACAGACATGCAAAATGTGCTGGGACAGCTCGTATTTCCACCAATATTTAATGCGATGTGGAAAAGGCTATTTATGGATTTTACTCTTTCAAAACCAAAAGCATTAAACTGTAAACAACAATGGCTGTCAGGATGAAACGGGAGGCCAGAGGGGGGGAAAAAAAATGCAGTTGTGAAAAGAGACAAACAGATGGTGATTTATTTAGTTTGTAAGCGATGGAGTTGTGCATTTGAGCCAAAGATGTTTCATAAATTCACATCTTCAGTTGTAGGACTTCACGAGAGGATCAATGCACTCTGGAATCTATTGATGCAGAAAGTTTCAGATGACAACCGATGTGTAAAATTTTTTTTTTAAAAAATCAATAAAATATGATAGGAAAAAAATCTACAAGGAGGTCTGTCGCACTTGATGACTACATTGTGAAGGGAAAAAAAGACACTGCAGAAATCTGTGGTTGCAAAAAGGTTGGGATCAAAGATAGAGAGGTAAATAATTAAATTACTCCGAGCTCCTTGGGAAACACTGCAGTTTACTGTCTGCTGCATGACTGCAATAAAACAAGTGAATCTGGGAGGCTGCTGGAGATCAGGGGGGACACATGTGATAACTTTCAACAGGACAACAGAACATAATCTGCAACACAAACATTTACCAAACGCACAAACAGAAAAACTTGTAGAGTGAAGGACCAGATCTGACTTGAACTGTTTTCAACAGTCTTCTCTTATTTATAAAAAGCACATTTGAGACGATGGCAAAACACCTGAATTAGTCACCATGTTAAGTACCCTTCCTATTTCATCCCAGCTGAGAACAGTAATGTAAATGGATCCAGGAGCACAGTGAGTTCATTAAACCACATTAACTGTGAAACAATTTCAAGCCATAGTTAATAAAAAAAAAAGTAAGATTTTGTGATTTGATTATCCAAACACATAGAATTTAAAAGCACTGAGCTGTTGACCATTTAACACAATCTGCCGACGGAATGAAACTGTTGATAAAAATACCTATCTGCCCATGTGCCTCAGCAGCTGCTGTGCAGCTGTTCATTGTCTGAACTGATGAGCAGCTGACAGCTTCATGTCTGTTCAGACGTGGAAACACTGAGACGTCTAGCTGCCAGTCAGAAAATAAACCGGGGAGGCACCGATATGCTGTTTGCCTTCAAAATGCTCATTATTACATCTCTGGTCTCAGATACAACAATCAGTTAAATGTGGTAAACAATGGTTGTTACCATGTTACGGTGAAAACCACCCAGGTGTCGTTCCAAACAGAGACTCTGACTCTCCACAGGCAGTATGTGGGGTTTTATTTTTTGTTTCCAGGCCTCACTAACTTTAAGTTATAAAAAGCTGAGGACAGCTAAAGGGAATTTCCAGAACACTCCTCTAAATGGAAACAGACCCAGGAAGGAATGAAGGATTGTTGTGTTTCAATAGAAGAAAGAAAGAAAGAAAGAAAGAAGGAAGAAATCATTATTCATATGAATAAAACTCTTCTGAAATGCAAATTTTCATATGTTGTTGTTAAAAGTTAATTTACAAGGAAAAACCTTTTCAGATGTACCATCTCATTTTTTTCCAACATATTAAAATATGTTTTCAGGGTTTCGGAGGAACTTTGACTGCGGTCCATTTATTCGTCTCTCCCGGAGAGCCGAAACCCGCCGCCCTGTAGAGGAAAGGTCACAACCCCAAGTTCAAGAGCATCAGCCAGGCTGGGGATGTGGACCAAACCGTGAACAAAGAGCTTCGTCCTGGAGCTCAGAGCCCTCTCCATCACATCGGGCCAGTACAGCGTTACGACAGACGCACGTCCGAAAAGGGGATGTTTACACTTTCAAAACAGAAAAAACAGGAACATGAAAAAACATAAGCAATGAATCCAGATTAATAGAGCCTGACTGAAATGTAAAAAAACGTAAACAGAAACGTTTTAAGAGTGAAGACTGAGAGCAGAGAAGAGAAGAGTTTGCTAACAAAGAGAAAGCCTCGGCCTCCATTAGCTGATGTCTAATTTATGGCGCCCTCTCTGTTGTTGAATATGATGTCATTACAGGCCTCACATAAATCAGGGAAAGAGGCCACGCACACAACTGCCACATTTACCCATAACCACCCCCCCCAATCCTGCGCCGCCGTAAAAACCACTTCCTGGTCACCTTGGGAGGCTATCATGTGACTATAGATATCGTCTCCGTGGCAACAGTGACAGATAATAATTACCGTAAGATTTGTCCGTGGTGAAATATGAAAGAGTAAATCTCAGAAAAGCACATTAGGAAGAGTAATAATGAAGACATGATGCATGAGACGGAGGGAAGAGAGAGCCGGGGAAAAAAAAAAAAAAAAAAAAAAAAAAGGGGGGGGGGGGGGGGGGGGGGGGGGAATTTCCCAGACTGCATTCGTCATTAGTGGCCTTATCAAACTTAGTTTCCGTCCAAGTGCTTATTATGGCTATAATTAACACACAGTGGGAGCATATGTGTGGGTGTGTGTGTGTTGGAGGGGGACGCGTTAAAACACATGATACATGTGACACCGGAGACGTGGTGGGATGTTTAATGGATCGGTAAGTGAATTCTGAGGAACGAGCTTCGGTTGTTGGCATGTTGTGTGTGGAGTGTGTGTGAGCGAGACGGCGCGTCTTCTCTGTGTGTGTGTTTGCCATTTAAAATTCTTACTTCACTTATCTGCAATAAAACATCTTCCCATATCTGATCCCCGAGGCTCCCTAAGAGGAACATTATTGTGGGCATATAGCTGCATCACCACAAAAGTATCCGGGAAAGTCAAGAGCGTGTTTACTAATGCAGATTACATGAAATAGATACACGTAATTTCATCTTGCTGCTGGCTATTCATAAACGGAAAATGAGTCTCCACTGTAGAAGCCGTTAATGATGTTAGGACACTGCCAAGGTTTCTCCTAATCGACCTGAAAAGGGGCCACAAACACCTTAATTGATACATATTCTGTTGGTACAGCAGCACAGCACAGCATTTGATTTACAGCTGCCCTCAAGCCTTTCCATTCAAATGAGGCAAACAGTAATCCACTAAACAACTCTGATTACGAGCTAATTTCACAGTTACATACTGTAATAATAATAATGGTTACTCCACTTATAAAGAATCTTCAGAAACAAAGACTATGGCACTTTAACAGACAGGAATGAACATTAAAAAGCAAAGTAATAAACAGATATAGACCAGCCAAACGACGAGAAAATACAAGCCAAGTGGAATTAAAAAGATGCAAATAAATGACTTTTGAGAAAAAAAAAGCAGGATTATCAGAAAACAGTAGAGGAGATTTTTGGACCAATTTTTAGGGAGAAAAATGTGACATTAAAAATGAATTACAATAAAATAAAAACATGAAAATAATAAATCAACCAACTGCTAGTGAATAAACAACACTTTATTTGAAATTAGGGTAATGGAGCAATTAAATATTTGTTATCTTCCAGCCTGCTCCCAGCTCCATATTTAAGCACTTTTATTGGCATACAGGTTTTAATTACAAATGGAAAAAAAAACGGGGCTGGTACATAATGGGTTTTTTCCAACATCAACATCAAAACAGCCTATTCGTTTTGTAACAGTAAAATTTTAGATAAGACCGCAGCAGAACAAAACATTTTAGTTGTTTTGTCCTGCTGAAAATCAACGCTTGAAATCGGATTTTGCACAATCGCTCAAAACGAAGAGAAAAGTAGCAAATGCTCATGTGTTTGAAAGGCTGGCATTGAAAATTGGGCTGCAGTGTGGTTTAATTTCAGAATCAATGTAGAGATGCTACAAAAATTTGTTGATTTTCTGACTGATCATTCTGTTGCCTCTTTAAATCCACACAGGTAGAAGTTCAGAGCAGTAGAGCGTGACTTCTCCCCTCTCATCGGAGGAGAGCCTACACACTCCCACGCAGGCTTCAGGCACCGAGGTCTGGAATGGAAACACCTGTGTGCTAAACTTTATCAACAAATTAAACAAACTACAAGCTTCAGGTCAGCTGACATTCCTCTTTCACCCTTGATTTTCTATGAATAGACTAAATAAAGGGGAAAGTGCAGGCTTAGGCTGGTCGACGTGGCCCTCAAGAAGCAAAAACAAGAGCAGGTATCAGAAGAACTGAGGGGGGGGGGGGGGGAACCGAGTTGATTCAGGGCCTTGTGTTACCAAGCCATTCAAAAGCTACTGAACATCTCAAAGATAAAAGAGACCAGCGGATCACTCACTGGCTGCTGAGAAAATCATGAACACATGTTGAAAACCCCTGAAATGAGAAACTGGAGGAGTTAAAATTAGAAACAGCAACGAGATGGCATTAACTCTCTCTCTCTCTGGGTACACAGACAAGTAAAACAACAGCTCCCTCTTCAGGGGTTTCGGTGGGTTGGGTGGGAGGAATGGCTGTTTGCCAAAATGGGAGTAAACGGTGCGCCTGCAGTGGGTGATGAAAGTTGTTGCACTTTTCTTTTTTTTCTTTTTTTTTTGCCAGATGTGCTGTAGCTGGAGCCACATGAGGACGAGCGAGTGGGGCGGCAGGGTCAAGCAGCCACCGTTGTGGGGGACAGGCCGTGTTCAGTTTCAAGCAAAAGAGAGGGCAGGGCGAGCGAGAGAGAGACAGACAGAGAGAGAGCGAGAAAATGAGGGTTCGTGTTACTCTGGACCTCTTGGTTTGACAGCTCTGTGGGAGCCAATGAAACATAGGACTGCTTTTCTTTTTCCCCCGTTCATTTCTAAGTTTTGTTTGTGGAATCAAAAAAAGATGTTATTTGTTAAGATGGAAAAACAAGAAGTGACTGAAGGTTTGCCGTTTGATCTGGATGCAGCCATTTGAATACGCCTGAGCCAACCACTCCCAGTAAACGCTAAAAGTGTTTGCATGATTTCCCTGTGCGGGCCTGTGATGAACTGCAGTGTCCCACCATCCTCAGCTGGATAGAGAGGTAGAAAAGATGGGTTAAAATATGAATGGACAGGATCTGACAATGTGGAAAGTTCCAGTGTCTGCTGGCTCAGATGTTGCTCTTTAAAGTCACATCAGCATCGTCAACAAGAGATAAGACAGGAGTTGACTTTAAAACACTGAATTCTCATCTTGTTCAGTAATTATTGCTGTAAAATGTAATATATAAGCAAACACATGTATGGAGTATTAACAAACACAGGAATCTGGATAAAATCTTAATGATTAGAATGATTTTATTTGGCTGCAGACAGATTTTTTTTAATGAGAGAAAACATCTGGTGAGAGAAAACAGAACTATCAGCTCGCATTCTTGACCAGCACAGAGTTCATAACACAGTTGATGCTTCACTGAAGACAACACTGGCCCTATTCTGTTTAAATTTTGTTATCTTTGGTTAACAAGCTCTCTCTCCAAACTAATTTGGCCGAGGTCATTGTTCAAACACACACACACACAAACATGTACGAAGCCCCGGTAGTTTAAGTTTCCATGTCACCCAAAAACACAATCAGTCATTCCTAATGAGGGCTGCTGGAAGGTGTGGTGGGTTGGTGGAATTCCCCTGAAACACGGGCCAGCGCTGCCAAGCACACCCGACTCCTACGCTCCCTGCGCTCGTCTTCCCTCCACCCCTGCTGCACCGCCCAACATTTCTGTTGCTCTCTCTGTCAACATCGCTGTTTCTCTTACTAGTTTCCAGCTCTTCTGACTTCTGTTGCCACTGATCACAGCACAACAAAGACGAGTAAACAATAACAACAACAACAACAGCAATAAATTATGTGTGAGTGTGTGTGTGCGTGCGCGCGTGTGTGTTTGGGTTGGCTTGTTTCTTTGATGCTATGCCATGCGGGGAGGTTTACTCGTTTATAACAGTCACTGGACTATGAAGCCCATTTCCTCCTCTATAAGCTCCTATAAATCAGAGAGCTCCTCCACTACAATGTGCTTATCTGATTTCTTCCACTCTCCTCCACACACACACACACACACACACACACACACACACACACACACACACACACACACACACACACACACACACACGTGCGCATGCACATGCACATGCACGCAAACACACACGCGCGGTATCAAAATAACAAAGGGAATCTGCATATGACATGGAGCTAACATGCATGAAGGGCACAGCCTTTGATTGGCAGATATGTATGAGGGGCAGCACTGAGGCGCTTTTCTTTGATATGCAGAGGTGTAAACAAAAGTCATTTTCTGTTGGAAAACACTTCTGGTGTTTCCAAACCTGAGATGCACAAAGACTCACACCACGGCAGAGAGTCACTCATTAAATTTTGCAGAGTGTATTATGACTATTGTTCTGTGAAAGGTGCGTCGGTCTGGGTCTTCACCTCTGACACAGAAGTCAAGACACTCAGACTTGAGCTGCAAAATGACATTTAGCTCATAAATTTGAATCCTGAGGCTTATGAGAAGGGCCCATTTATATGAACGCAACACAGAGGGAGCTTCCAAATATCTTTAAATATTCAAATGATTGATTAAACTCTCAAAGTCTAAACACAAAGTGCCATTGCTCAACAGTTAAGATGGAAATGGAGGCTAATAGATAGTTCTTCAGGTGTAGGTGCTTTCCAAAATATTACTTTTGTATTGATCTCATAGGCTCCTGTCTCCTTTGTTGTCAGAGGTCAAGATTATATGGGCTTTTATGCATCCATCCATCCATCTTCTATACAGCGTAATTCAACTAAGAGTGGCAGAGCAGTGGAACTAATCCCAGCTGACTGTGGAAGAATATAAAGTACACACACGAGACCTCACCAGTGCACCACAGGGCACAAACACACACACATTAACAAATATGAAGCAATTTAGAGTATGAAGTCACCCATCTTTAACAAGAGTACCAAGAAACTCCTGTACACACAGGGAGAACATGCAAACCACTGCATCACTGTGCGCCCTGTTCTGATATGATTACAAATTAAAAGCACGTCTCTTCAGTTCTGTTGGTCAGACTAAAGCTCTTGGACATCATCACCATTGGATCTTCTATTTCTTCTTTCAAAAAGCTAAAAGAACTCTTGAGGACTGTGTGTGAGCATTTTTAATATCTGCTCCACTTTACAATTTGGATTTCTTGAAATTAGGTTTGACTGCTCGATGCAGCCAGAGTTCTCCTGCAAGGAAAAAGTTCAGTGTCACAATAAACACCGATGTCAATGTGGTTCAGCTTTTGTCTTAATTCCTTTCACACATTTCAAACATGGTTGAATCAGATAATTGCAGAAGTTCGCAATTTTTCTTTTCTTTATTTTAATTTTGGTTGGCTCGTCATCACAATCTAAATAATTTAAAAAGTTGGAGTGAAGCTAAACATCTGGATCTAATCTATAAAGAACATTTTGAGCAAAATGTAACCTTGACTTACCTTCACTCACACGTGTTTCAATAAACAAAAAATTTAATCGATTGTCTGTCTTTCAATGGCGCTGAAGACTCACTTGGCTGTACAGGGAGAAGTACCAAAACTTTGATTGATGCCATAAAAACACAGTATCAGTTACACTGTAAACCTCCACATGGCATCACATACATGCGCGTGTCGGCTTTTCAGTGTTTGTGAGCCGAACATCTGTTCTGGAAGCTCCACATACAGACACACAAACTCCCACACAGACATATAACCAAAAGACCAAGTCGTCCTGCTAGCCATAACAACATATGCACTGGCCTGGCAGCCAGTGTCTTGAAATAGGAGCCATGGGCATCTTTCCCGTCACACAGACTCTGCTTAAGCTCTTTAGAGCTGCGGTGCCAAACCTCCATCTGACTCACTGTAACTCGAGCTTTAACTTCAGGCTCTCCCATGCTGAAAAATGGGCAAAAAAAAAAAGAAAAGTTCTCAATCTGCATTAATACATCTCAGTGGAAACATTTGGAAAAACATTATGTTGAAAAGATCAGTCTCTCTGTCAGGGAGAAATCCATCCTTTACTTTTTAATGAAGACCTCACACTGGGATTTGAACTTGCAGTAGCAGCAATTACTACAAACTGATATTTATACCATGCATTTGTGCATCTAAAACAGTCAGATGGTAACAGAGACAAGCAACACTAATCATGTTTATGATCTTATGTCTGTTTAAAAAAAAGAAAGTCAAACAACAATCATCCATTGAGAATTTACAGATCCCATTGTTTTCCTGTAAATTGCTGTAATTGCCTGTTGACTCTTCTGCGTTGACTGATTTTTCGCACGATCCAATGTTTTCTTGGCTCTTCACGTCCCTCCTGTACGAGAGTTAATCCATCTGCATGTTCGCAGTGATGCACCTGTGTCTGCAGCTGTGTCCTGCAGCAGGAGCTCCACACATGAGCTTTTACTGACAGGAGTATGTAGTAAATTACAAGGTAGAAAACCCCACAAACTATTTTATTTTTAATACATCGACTTCAAGATCCTTGTGTGACGATTCCTTCACACACATTCCTGGTTACAGGCTAGAAACACGCCGTCACATCACATGTACGATGTGCTTTCTGCTCCTTCTGTGTGTTGCATAATGTAGGCATGGAATATACTGAAATAACTTTCACGCTGATATTTGTTCAATTTGAAGGAAGCTCAAAACTCACTCCTGCTCTGACAGGCTGGAGTCCATTTCCTGAAATACAAACTACACACAGTGTGCGAGGCCATACCGTCATCTTATATTTCAATAGACCAACAACCACGGTAACAACGCTGCACCATTGATTTTCACTGTGTAAACAAAGTCATAGTTCCCCTTTCACACATCTATAGCAGAACTCATGTCTTGAATCACTTCATTTTTATTTTCACAGTGAGAGTTTGAGCCGAGTTTCAGTCAACCGCCGACGAGCGCTAAGAAAGGCTGAACCGAGCTAAAGATACAGAACCTCAAAGATGGTGTGAGGCAACTTCATGGTGACTTTTTGCTTCAGGGTTAAAAAACAAAATGGTTGGTGGATTCACAAAAGATGTCTGTGCTGTGAAGCTTCGAGAACTCACTTTCATTAGTGAAGTGAGACATCATTATGAGTGACTGTCGACTCTCAAAGCTTTCAACATGAAAGACGGGAACAGAAGCATGTTCAAGAAACGGCTTTGTACGATTAATATCGCACAAAGGAAAAGAACGCAGGCTCTTCTGCAGACATGATGAAGAACACGGCATCGGTATGATTTTTTTCTTTTTTTTAAGTATTCCATTTTCAAGAGGCAAAGTCTCCTCTCATCATATTCCTAAAACAATGCAACGGCACACACCTCGCCACGCCTGCAATAAGCCTTGAAAATCCTGCATGCAGCGGGCCGTTCGCTGCAGAGGATGTCTTATTGAATCTATAGAGCCGCTCGCGTATAGATTAGAGTGGATGATGAAGTCATTAAGAATCAACAGGATTATTGCTGAAAGCCACACTGCGTCCCGTCCCTGGCATCCGTGACTGACTAATTAGCTGATTGTGTATTAGCATGTTTTAGCTATTCGCCTCTCTGTCTGCGTGCTCTTTAAACAAACACCGACACACAACATGGTAAACACTCACAACGCTACAAGCACATGGCAGTATATGAAGATGGAAAAAAGGCGCGCAGTGTTTGCTAATTCTCCTTTTCCAAACAACAAACACACTCCGGATTTTTTTTTTTTTTTTTTTTTTTTTTAGGCCCCTTGGCAGGAGAAAAACAGGGTGCGGCGTACATTAGCTGGGCATGGAGCCAAAGACCCTGACTGTGTGTCTGTGTGTGTTACTTCCTCGTGTGTCTGTGTACAGACAGTCGCAGCTGTACAGCAGAAGTATTTGCAGATCAACAGAGGAACTTTGTATCCGCACATCCAACGCATGTTTTGATCAGCGTTTGTCCCCCCGCCTGACACTAATGCACCAGGCGCGGAGGAGACATGCTCCGTGCAGTAAATAGATAAATAAGTTAACACAGACCTACTGACACACACGGCCGCTCACATCCACTTTTCTCTGTGTACGGCTCAACAGATAAGAGTGTGTGTGTGTGTGTGTGTGTGTGTGTGTGTGTGTGTGTGTGTTTCTGTCTCTCCCGCTCGATCTACTTTGGAACACCACAGAAAACAGCCTCCCTCCTCTGTGCTGCTCTTTAGCCTACTTTACTTTAATCAAATAAGCGTTTAAACGCCACACCGCTGGGAGACTGAAAGTGCATGCGCGCACACACGCAGGAAAAAAAACTCACACCCCTGCACACACCACGCCAGAAATTAGATCATACATGTAAACAGAGACACATACACAGGGGAAAGGCAATTACTTCCACTTAGATATAACAGTCAGCTTGATGAATGTATAGATAAATATAGTTAAAAGGCGATTAGGCTTTTATTTTGATAGCTTGTCTGCATTTTTACATAATTTGAAACTATCCATCTTAAAGCAGTAATGACACCCTCACGGGTTCTCAATAAGTCAGTAGAGCGTCAAAATTACTGATTAAAAAATTAGAAAGCACCTCCATGTGCCACTCACTGCTGATTTATAGTCTGAACATGAATCGTCATCTGCAAACATCAACCAGCAGAAAAGCAGAAGTTTGTGTCTTTAGTGTGATTCTCACAACAGAGAATTGCTATCACTAAAAAACACATAAACGATTCAATATTATATACAGTACTTACCCATCAGGCAGCCGCGTTCTTACTTTTATGGACTCAATAAGTAGCTAGATACCTACACAACATCAAGTCTCATATCAATAAGATACATTCCTCTTACAAGCATCAGAAAAAGAAACCTGAGCAAAAATATTCATCTGAACCATAAATCTGACATAGTCACACATTCTAATAGATTACAGCCAACCATCAGCAGTCTCTGTTGAATATATTGACTCCATACTTGAAAAATTAACTAAACTTCATAAAATTCGTCAATATTCTTTATTAGGTGAGATGTTTCTGATAAAATGGGCAGCATAAAAAGAGACCAGCAGAGCTGTTGTATTCATGACCCCGTGTCAAACGATTTTGCGTGAAAGCATTACCTTTGAACTGTAACGTAAACATTCACATTGACAAAGGCACAGTGACACATTAATGGCTCAGACGCAGACGTGCTTAAGTATGGGAAAGGATAATGCTTCCTCCAGGTAGTGAGCGCATGTGTTTATAGAGAGAAAGTGCTGCGGGGAAGAGAACTAGGCCGTCGGTGAGTGGATGTGTGCATGTCAGGTTGATGTATATAAGTCCTGATTTCTTCTCATTTCACCACCATAAAGACAGTTAACCCCTTGAGCAACAGAGACGAGGGGAAATGATCATCTGTGCTTTCTGCTGCACTTTACCTTTTAATGTGCTTTTTGATTGACACACTCGTGCACGCATTAGGAGTTTGGCCTAGATTTGCACTATAGGTTGCGCTCCCGAGTCTCGAGCCTCGTCTTTAGGAGGAGTGTGAACACACATACACACACACACACACGCACACTTGGGGTGGTGATGCCCTAGATCGGTGCTTTAAGGTTAGAGGTCTAATATACATTGAAGCCTCTGGGGCAGGCATGCACACTCGCACACGCGCACACACACATGCAGCACTTACCCCACTAGCAGAGGTCTCCTTTAATATTAGAGTAGCATTTGAGGGCGAACAGCAGGTAAATAAGACACTTGTAAACAATAGATGTTTTCTCCCAGTGGAGGCAAACTGTTTTGTACTGAATCCCATTTCTATCATTTATTCAACATTCAGCCTGATCCTAATATGTATAATGCTGATTTATATTAATAAATCTACATATTCGCTTTGATAGGATAGGGGCTCCATTGTTTGTGGACCGTTTGGTTTTATACATACGCAGTGAACTCGTCCCTGCTGACAACGCTCTCGTCGCATCTCAGCGAGCTTTCCCGCAGAATCGGAAAAAAGCACCTTGACAAAAGGGTTGCTGTGAGACACCAACATCAGATGCAGCTGAGTCTCTGCACAACACAAATACACATGAGTAACTTCCATAAGCTGTGATTTGGATCCGTTTGCTTCTTGAACCTGTGCACTCAGAAGCCCTTGGAAACAAAGCAAACACAACACTGGATTACCAACGACTCGGAATGCAAAAATCCCAAAATAGTTACTGTTGTGTGAAATGTTAATAGCATCTCTTGTCGGGTAGCATTAAGCACAAGAAAAATAACTCCATCAGGTGGTCTAACAGGGGAGGGTTTAAATCTTTGATCAGGTTGCAAGCAATGTCTGTACGAGTGATGGAGCGGTACAGTGTTGGGCTTCTCAACTGTTAAAGAAAACTCACTCTGATGAAGACATAGGGAAGACATCTTTTGTATTTTTAGATTCACGGCAAACTACTAATGCCAATTCAAGGTAATCAAGTCAAAACTAGAACTGTAGCACGACAGTTTCAGACATCTGCTGATGATTTACTGGACTGAGAACCACAACCGTCTTTTCCTTAATCTGTAAAATATGAATGAAAAACACAATAAGCATTAAAAGGAAAAGTCTTGACTCAATGGGAACAAGTCAACATTAACCTTTAGAAAAATTTGTCATTAAAAAATAAATTATGCAGAAAACCCTTGAGCCAATATTCTAAAATTAGGCTCTCATATTTCTAATGATAGCAGGATAACAATGGGCGTAATAGGTGATGGACACACATTTAAAATGCAAAGAGTGAAGACAAGGGAGATGGAGGAAGAAAGAGGGGTAGAGGGGTGGGAGCAAGGATAAGTCATCTCGATGCACGAGGAGCACGCACACACACACACACACACACACACACACGCACACAATACATAACACACACACCACAAGTGATGGGCTTCCCCTGAATTGATGTTGCTATATGCCCTAATGAGCGGAGGGAATACACATGATCTCACAGCTTCAAGCTACTCATTTGGCCTCATGTGTGCACGTGCCAGAGTGTGTGTGTGTGTGAGAGAGAGTCACTCTCTGTGAGACGTGTACCTTCCTGAACACACTCTGGCAATGTGAATGTATATGAACATGGGAGAGTCAGCGAGAGAGTCGGCTGATGTGAACAAAGGGAGCAGCTACGAGTCAGGTCAACCTTTAGAGCAGGCCGGCTAGGTAATATCTCACTCCTCCGTTCATTCGCTCTGTTAAGGAAGCCCCACCTCTCTCTCTTTCATACATACATATATATATATATATATATATATATATATATATATATATATATATATATATATATATATATAGTATATATATATATATATATATATATATATATATATATATATATATATATATCTCATCCATATAGCATTGGAGTAAACAAAGGGCTGGAACAAAGCGAATGGAGCATCTGATCCCTGTGTCAGAAATGGAGCAAATGAAGAGTGGAGCAGTGGCAGGAAAAACAAACATCAGAGGAGGTCTTTTTATGTGATTCTGTTATGTCTTTTATTCCCCGCCTGTGGTATACCATGATTTATTTTACCTGGGTTCTGACTCTGGTAACTTAATAAATCCAATCGCTGAAACATTTGACAGGCAGTGATCAAAAAGGAGCCTGAGAATAAAATCTACTGTATCTACAGTAGCTATTTGTCATGAAGCAAAAGGAGTGTGAATACAGAACAGACATAGCATTCTGTCAAAGCTGTTAACTGAGACATTAAACTGTGATCCTTGTACATTTCAAGCTACAAACAATCGAAAAGACAGTCAAGACAACTGCTGGCTTTAACAAATCAGCACACAACTGATTTCTTAAGGTAGTAACACTGTTCTTGAAATGACTTCATAATGGAAAAAAAAACAGGGCTCCATGAATCGTTTCAAGTTCATCACCCACTATATTTTATTTGTTAAGGTCTGTGTTTTAGTATTTTAGCACATTCTGTCATCAGAAGGAATGTATAATGAAAAAAATCATTTAAGTAATAAGAAAATAATTAAAAATGTATGAGCATCAATGAAAACTTATAGAACGGGTTTCCTCCTGAGTCATAATAATAATTTATGGGCATCCTTCTGATTTACATTGAAGCTGCTGACAGTCACGTTTTTCCAACTAAACTTCAACTTCAATATCTTTTTTTATTAAGTCTCCTTTGTCCTTTTCTCCACCTCTGTCTTTCTTCTCCTATTTCTCCTTCAAGGACCGAGGACTCAGGGAATCCACGCCATCAGCTCCATTCCGACTTTTGTGTGTGTGTGTGTGTGTATATACGCACTTATTATGGTATTTAGTGATGAGAGAAGCAGTGATAGCAGGGGGTCTCAGAGCAGCACGATTTAGCCCCTGAGTGCTCCTTTCTTTCCACCTGCCCTCCGGACACACACAAACACACACACACACACACACACACAAACACACACACACACACACACACACACACACAACCTGCCAATAAGTGCCATAAACCGCAGACATAAAGACACCCAAGCACCCTTTTATCACTGCTGGGCTTGATTATAAACACCTTGGCTGTAACCACAGCAGGCACCGGCGGACACACGCCCACGCTCCCGTGCACACCTCCGTCCCCTCTGCTCCCAGGAGAGCGATATGCACACACACCGGCGTAAGGGGCCCTCTTTTTCCCCCAATTACACTTTGAAAGGGAGGGGGGGGGGGGTTAGCAGAAGCTGTGTGTATGTCAGTGTGCACGTGAGTGTGTGTGTGTGTGTGTGTGTGTTTGCTGAAGGTGCTCATAAAACCTCTGGAGATTGAGCTGATGGAGAGCATTATAAAAGACCTATCAGCTGGTCCAATCGCTTCACACAGCCTCCAGGCAGGACAAAGGATCCACTCGCCAACATTCACCTAAAGGCCTTTTACTTATAGCCCTCCCCCTTCACTCTCACCCCCTCACCGTCAGCCCTCTTCATTCCTCATTTCTTTGCTCTTTGTGTAATGTTTAACTTTTTTTTTTTTTACTATGAAATGAGCAACTGAGATGTGCTTTTTTTTTGTGTCGACCATGACAGAACATTCCTTCAGGGTAAGTGCATTGTGTATCTGCAGTCTTTATTGTTTGTGTCCACTACACTTAAGAAGCAGCAAACGGGTGCCTTTCCCTTTGTCCTCATACCAGCTGTGGGTAAAGTATAAATAAAGTCAACATAAATCAAGAGCTGGTCAACATTTTTTGGTCTTGTGGAAGGAAAACAATCAGAGGTGAAGAAAGGTGGGGGGGGAAGCAGGAAGAAGACTGCGCTTTGGGGGAAGGTCTCCATCAGGCGAGCATCATCTCTGATTAATTTACTGCTATGTGGTACGAGGATGTGACACCAACCGTGAAGAGACAGCCGTGACCGAGGGAAAGGGGAAAAAAAAAAGAAAACACCAAGAGAAAGGCGAGAGGGAGCTAGAGAGACAGGGAGAGGGAGAGGGAGAGGGAGAGACCACCCCTCCCTTTTTCTTCTCAACCATGTCAACAAGTCCACACAAAGACCGCTCTGCTCCAGTATCCCATGTCGGCTTGTGTGAATACACCAATATATTCATGCTCATTTGCTTCATTATGATTACTTTTTAAACTTTTTAGTATGTATTTTTGTGTTTCTGCAGTCACCTTTGTGTCAATTTATTTGAATTCTCTTTGATTGAGGGATCACGTATGACCCTGCTTACATGAACGTATTATTTGTGGATCAGTCCCTTGATGCCTTGCACTGTGACTGGCAGGCTGTCACATGTATACAAGAACCCACATCCAGTGTAACCAGAAAACCAGTGGTGGGTGAAAATGAATTTGTGAGGTTGATCAATTAAGTTTCTTGTCTTCCTTTGAGTGTTTTTTAAAGTGCATTAATCCCCCTCCAAAAAAAAAACAAAACATGCAACATACAGGCCTGCACTGTATCAGAGTCGGATGACAGAAAACAGCGATTACTGAAAGTGGTTGTAGTGAAAATGACCCTTTTGTCTGAGAGAAAAACTTTTTCAGACCCAAATCTATAGAAGAGAAACAGTCCTATTTTCAAGCAGGAACAACAAAACAAACACAAAGTATTGATTTCATTTATGTTTACCGCACTTTGTATGTTGTGACTACTTGGAGTATCAATTTAAGAAAGAATCACTTCTCGTGCCAAATATAATTCTCAGTGTGGCATTGAGTCAAAAAGAATAGGCAGCGGTATAGTGATGCTGAAATGGAAACAGCTGCGACAAAAGAATCAATGAGTCCTGCAAACACAAGTGCTTCACACTGTACTTATTTCATTGATCATTTGTAATTATCCAGGAGATCAGCATTCTGCGAAACAAAGCATGCATGGAGCCATTTCAAAATACGCGAAGGTTTGCAAAACGTGCCTCTAAATTCCAGCGCTGGGAAGCCCTTAAGCTACACAAAAGTGCACGGACTTCTGAATTACGCTCCCACCACCTGTGTCTATGCATCATTATGCCGCTCACATCTCGAGTACCGACGCTCCGAGCCGCTGCGAGCGAGGCAACCGATTGATGGACAGTTTCAGCCGGCGAACGTGCCAATTGTCACTTAGCATTTGGGTCAGCGCCGCACGCCTTCGCCTTACAACGCTCTGCAATCAAAAGGTAAACAAAAACAAAGTGAACTGAGCGTATAAGCATGAGAATGAGTGGAGGATGCCTCTCTGCTGTATGTTTGTGATATAATAATCAGTTTTTAGACGGGCGATTGCGCTCAAATCATAAATCATTAACTCTTCCTGTGGGGGTTAACTGCAAATGACGGATATATTTGCATACTTAATTGTAAATGCACGTGCGCATTTCTGCGTGCGTTTGTGTGGATACGATCTGCATACATGTTCAGTATTCTGCATGCTTATCCCTATAATGAACGTTTCCCCAACTGGACAGAAGGGAAAAGTAAAAATCTGGGCTCAAGAGGCTTTCTTCTGTTGCACAACAGGTCTTTGTCAGAAAAAGGCTCAGATAAATCATCTTGTACGTGTCTCACAGTGTTTGTCATTACTGATTTTATATGCTGGTTTAACTTCGCCATACTGCCTACTCCACATCAGCGGCACACGGCTCAGCAGTGGGCTAACATCTCTCTCTGTCAGTCAAGAGGAAAACGCTGCGCGCACTCAAACACACACAGACGCACACACACTCTCACAAAGCAGGCAGTGGAAAGAGGAGACAAAGGAAGGGAGGGAGGGCTCGAGTGTGGGAGGGTGGGAGACACAGATCATGAGGGGGACGAAGGGGGAAATGAGCGGGAAAACAGAGATGGAGAAAGCAAGAAGGATACAGTGAGTTAGGAGAGGTGGAGGCAGCAGAGGGAAAAAAGAATGTGAGACAAAGCAACACTGGCCAGGAGGAACAATAAAAGAGTGATAGAGGGAATAAAAGGGAGAGGGGAGAGGACTGGACAGTAAGGGGGAAAAGTGCACTGTGTAAATAGACAAAAGGGAGCATGGAGCGATCGAGTGAGGTAGTGGAGGAGGAGGTTTGCTCTTTGTTTTAGAAGAACATCAGTGATACATGATCTCCCACACGGGAAAACGTTTACCGCTGATCCAATACAATATATAACAGCAGCCATCAAAGCTGACCAGTTCAAAGAGCAACTGCACGATGAGAAGACTGGACTGAAATGCATCATGCGATAAGTCTGCAAAGGATTTAAAAACAATAACCTCTATCAAATTAGTTGTGTTGAATGAAACTGTGTGGCTGAAGTTGAGTAATTTTAAAGTATTTTATTCAATTCAAAGACCCTTTCTTCAAAGACCTTCTATAGGGAAGCTGGAGGAAGCACCCATGTTTACATAGATGTCAATGGGAGGTCATGAATTATGCATGCCATATGGAAGTGTAGCTGTGCAACATGGTCTGTGTCTCATGTGCACGTTTGCAGACCTAACTCAAGATGATTTTGTGTGTGTGTGTGTGTGTGTGTGTGTGTGTGTGTGTGTGTGTGTGTGTGTGTGTGTGTGTGTGTGTGTGTGCGTGTGTGTGTCTGATGGGGGTGTTACATTTCCCTTCAAGCTTCAAATGGTTGCAAAAGAGAAAAAAAACGAGAGAGATATGAAGAAAGCGGGAGGAAAGAAGAGCGAGCAGAAGGGCGAAAGAGAAAAGTCCCCGGTAAACACATCCACTTTCAGCTTACAGTGAGGTAATGCAGTCAAAGCTACCATGGTGTACACACAAAAACACACGCAGGCAACCATGCAAAACCATGCACAAAGTTCATCAGCTTCACAGTCTTTTAAGTTTGGCACAACACTGGAGTCCCAAACCTTAAAAAGTCAAGTTCAGTCTTTGGAACCCAAACCAAAAGGATAACAAGCTCGCCTGCAGATGCTGCCGGCTCACGTGACAGAAGCCACTGGTTCCCATTGTTTACAGGGAAGGGCGAGGGAGAGGGGGGAGCGAGGGAGGGAGGGAGGGAGGTAATGAATCTATAGTTTGGCCAAACTGCAGCGTTGTTGATATTAAGAGCTCCGCAGCAGTGGGGGTGGTGTGTGTGTGTGTGTGTGTGTGTGTGTGTTTGTGTGGCTTGAGGAAAACAGGAGATGGTCTCAACAACCTCTCCAAATGGGGGTTGGCTCGGGGGGCAAATGTACCAGCTGTCTTCGGAATTCCACCACCACCACCACCACCACCTCCAGTGTGCCCACCCACACCACCCCAACCAAACATGGGCCGACACACACAAAGACCCCTCATAATCTACCTCAAAGCTGATGGTGCCACCGCTGGCTGTTTATCCACCTACAAGCTGTTCTGAACAGCGACAAGGGACAACCTGAAGCGAAGCACAACTGTGAAAAACTAACCTTTGCCTTCAGGGCTTGTGTGCATGCGCATGTGTGTGTGTATGTGTGTGTGTGTTGAGTAACCAGCTTGCAGGTGAAGCGAGTGAAGCTAATGACAAATGTCTTTGAAGAACAAAGGACGGCGAAGAGAAAGCGGGAGAGAGACAAAGAAAAGTGAGTTATAAGAGAGAGAGAGAGAGAGAGAATATTACAGGGAATATAGACAGTTGATGCAACAATCTTAGCTTTATCTCATTTGAAGAGTGGGCTGCGTGCGACAAGGGGCAATTATGTTTGGGTACGTTTACGGTGCAGCTGGGTTCCACCATTAAAACCTTTACCGCCACAGAGGGAGCTTCATGCATCTCAAGGCTTTGAAATATCAGATCGAAGTCACACAGACCTCCAAACACAAATAACAGGAGCGCATACATCAAAGACGAATGGATGCGTCAAACTTTCTAAATGCTATTTGCTAGCATACAGCAAACGTCTCAAGCTGCCACAAACTTTTCTCCTCAAAAAAAATATTTGCTGTTCTTGTTGGGCTCAAGTCTGCAGCACGAAGCAGTGGAGTCGGCCAGCAGATGATGCATCACGTCTAACATTTCCTCTGGAAGAGCCTGGCCTCCTATTTACAGTTCTGGTCTGGTGCCTGCTCGCGGCTTTAGATCTTACTGGAGACACCGAAGACCACAGAGGCCCCTTATTGGATTATGAAGTAAAAGGATATTTCGCTGTTGTCTTGTTCGACATCGGTTTATGCAGATCAGCCGCACCAGATGGTTCTTAGATGTCAGACTAGCAAATGGCTAACTTTCAATTAAACTTTATCACTCCCTCTTCACAACATACGGTCTTTTTGTTGAGAAAGGCATCTGTGGTGGAGTTTTGACTGAATGTCTGGCTTATATGAGTGAACAGACGATTCCAAAAGCAATGAAAAAAACAAAAGCAAAACTTAAAAGATGCCCACAGTTGAGATATTGTGTTTATGAAAATGGCTCTCTCGTTTCCCCGTAGCCTAAATGTTGTTTCCAGTTTTAAACATTGCTACAGAAAAAGACTAAATGATAAATCAAGCTAATCTGTGTGGAAAGGTCTTCTAACACACAAAGCTGCAGCGCGTTTTTCTCCTCTCTCGCTGAGGTGAAATTACACGCAGCCGCGCTAAACGCATTACAGCCTCTCCCACGGTGTGAGTATCTTTTATACATCTGTTAGTCCAGAAGGTGTGTTCACAGCACATCTGGAAATTAACCATGCGTAGATATCATGGTTTTGATTTGTTACATGTTAGGCTCACATGAAGGCAAAGTTTAATCCCAAATAATGTGCTCCACTGCTCTAATTATCTTTACTTCCTGGCTGTGTAAACGTGCAGGAACGCACTTTGATCCGCTACCTTAAATCATTTTAGACACACTTTGATCCCGGAGAAAACTCATTTGCTTGTTTGCTTCAACATATGTTTTTTTTTGGGGGGGGGGGAAATTGAACAGCACTTTGGGAATTCAAGGTCAGTTTTCTGAGAAGCAAGATGGTGCATCCCGTTATTTCAAACGGCTAATGAGAAGGTAATTTGTGTCCTATTGTGGTCAATAACTCGCCCGTCATTAGGACCAGGACAAAAGCTATTAACTACATCAGAGGATGGCGGCGATCAATCAAAGCTCTGCTCGGGCGACTGAGGACACATGAGAGAAATGTATGATTGCTCTCAGCGGCTGCGCGTTCCAACACTTTTTTTCTGGAAGACACTTGTGTGCTGACCTGATATGACTGAGAGGAGCACATGAGAGGCAGACAGAGGGAGAGAGGACGCCGATGAGTAACGCGGCGTAGCCGATATATATTCCTGTGAAATTACGACAGCCACAACACATGGGCGCCTGATAATGTCCCTGAACACGCATACAAGTTACGGAGGATTCTGATGAACAGATGGACTGAAAGTATACCCAACAAGCACCGTTTGGACACTGCAGCTCTACACTGCATTTTTCCGTTTTTAATTCCAAAACAGGGAGACCAATGGAAAGAACTAAGAAATAAACCTAGAAATAACTCAGGGGAGGAGTTTCTGTATTCCAATGTTGGATGGGTCCATTGTTATAACAATAATAATTTACTCTCGTCTCCCAAGATTATGACAAAAACAATAACAAAGGTTCTTAAGCAAACGGTCATGAACAAAGAAGAAAACCATTATAATCTTGGTCGGTGAAGAAGGCGGTGCTGGTAATCTCAGAGTGCCAAGGAGAAGCGCTATCAAATGATGGACGTTAGCGTGAGACGGGGCTAAACGCGCGCTCAAACACAGGAGTCAAACCAGGGCACCTCCACCCCACCTTCATCGCCGCTCCGGCACACTGCGCCCACTCTGCTAAACTGCGATTAAAAATGATGTGTGGACACTCAAATTAAAAGGGGCTACAATTATGACACCCTCATGCCGTGCTCTTAATTAGTACATCTCCATTTTTAATTAATAAAGCCTGTCAGTCTGACAGATATCAATAATTTAAAGCAGACAGGTCAATGGAGCTTCAAAATTGATGGCCATAATTAGAAATAGTGTGGGGAGGGGGGGGCACTTCTGCAGGGCTGGGGTTGTTTTTTAATAGATTTGACTGGAGAAGCTCGTCGGCTCCCCGATGTGTCATGATGTCTTTGCCCCAAACCAAAACTTCGCCTCGGTCAAAGCGGTAATATTAATTCCAAAACCATCGGACAGGAGGTGGCAAATGATCGAATTTGCAAACCTCAGGTACTTTATTTTTGACCTCAAGATTTGTAGCTTTACTCTTTGCTGCTGGAGTCTTTGTTCTGCTGCACAAAAGAAAAAAAAAAAAACGGTTTCATGTTAACAGAAAGCAACAAGTAAAAAAATAACTTCTTGGCCAAAAAGTAAAAACAATACAAATAGGGTAAGCAGATATGAGTCCAAACCAATAAGACAAGCCTAGTTTGCCGATTTTATATGTTTGTGATTTTTTCAAGAGATGATATGTACAAGTTAACAAATCCTTCGTGGATGAGGCAGCGCAGCAACAACCTGTCATTAGTGCTGCTGTTTGGGTACAATCTGTGACACTTGACACTTGCGGTAATTAGTGCCACCTTGTATACACTCCAGATGACCATAATGCACATCCATCAATAGAATCAATTAGAGCTCTTCTTTCCTCCAGCTTTCAGTGCCATCAGTCCATTAAAGCCGGGACTATAGATTAGTCCGGAGCAGCGGAGAACCGACAGAGCCAACTGTCACATAAACATGGGCTTTAGGGCCCTGGACTATGCATTATAGATAACTGACAAGGAAGTACTGAGCTCAAAACTCCCTCATAGATATAACAGCCAAATTAGCATCTCGGTGGCACTCTCGATGAGGCTTTACATTGATTCATCTGTTGATTCACGACATCACTGCTGTCACATCGACACATTTAGTCACGCTCCCCCAACAGTCGTAAGAATGTTCAAACTCCCGAGGAGGAGCGTTGCGCTTATTTACGACATCCATAACTGGAAATAGATTTGTGCTGATGGCTTGGAAATTATTGTTGAACATGATGGCTTGCTTGCACTCCCAGTCATCAGCGGCGGACATTTTGAGATTAAATACATTATTTAGACAAACAGCACACACTGAGGACGTTCTTTAAACTGCAAGCGATGAGTTTTCTCTGCAGCTGGTGTTGCGAGATCGCTTCTATTGTCAATTACTGTTGTCATACTGAGAACGCCAGACATACACCAGTCAACTTCAAGGCAGATTAGAAGCCTTTTCTTTAAATTTAATCTCAGTTATTGTGGAGCTGAATCACAATAACACAGTGCCGGTGCACACAATCCAGGGTCCGGAGCTTTGGCGAAAGATCACGGTCGATTCAGGCCAACCGCCTACTAATCCGTGGTTAATGGTCCCACTCACACTAACGGGTATTCCACGCACTTAATTAAAGAGGCAATTTGCATATAAATTTAAACTCACAATTCCTGTCCTGCGGCATCACAGGTGGCTGTTTTCCTGGGAGCCCGACCCCGTCGAACGAGCCGGGAGATCAGCGCGATGCGGCTCTCGCTCATGTACCTCAGATATTGACAAAGAGCAAGGGCTCTGCCTTTGTGCAGTGGAGGTGTAATAAATCTAAAGCAGAGTTACTCAACACGCCGGGGCGGATTCATGAATGCTCTGCTGTATCGGAGATTAGACTTTCACAGTCAATTTAGGTGGTTTTCATGCTCTGAACAGAACAGACATGACAAACGGCACACGGAAATTCAAACTCCTTTCTTGAAGGCCTTTGTCAACAGAGCTTTTAGCTACGCGTTGACACCAGGTTTTTGCCACAGAACGACCCGGGAAAATATTGCTAGAGCAAAACTATCCTCGTAGATCGCTGTTTAATAACATATGCTCTGACGAGAAAAAAAAAAAAATCCTTCACGCTTGAAAATCACAATGACAGCCTATGGCACAGAAGGAGCTTTTGTCTCTGCTCTCCTGCACATTTGTTCTTTTTTCCCAGCACGGAGAAGATCTCATTTTGTCTCATTATACTGAGTTATATCACACTGAGAAACCAAAGATGAAAAGTGGGAGGTTAGAGAACCAGTTTGATATTACAGCGATGCTCATGATAGTTACTGCGCAACGCTGACACAAATTAGATCATATCACTCTAATTCAAGCGTGTTTACACTGGTTAGCTGATGCGCATAGAATTGATGGGAAGACTTTGCTGATCCCTTTTAGAACATGAATGCACCTGGTACCCAAGATATAATCAGAGACCTTTTAACCCTCCATAAGCCAGTGTAAGAACCTTAGGCTCGTCCCCACTGGCTGCTATAAAGCTGGGGCTTTTCTTGCCCAGGCTTCTAGATAATGAAGCAGCCTGTTGTGATGAACAAACCTGTAGAATATCCTAAATCCCATCCTAAAGCCTTCCCCAAAGGCCGTCGTGCCCTGGAGGCAGGGCCAAATGATATGAATACACTCAACGGCAAACATTTTGTGTGATGACTAATCGTAGTGATGGCGAGGTGAATTTGATCCAACATTGATCTCCGATGATGTTCTGGTTACTCTTCCTCCTCCTCATGGGGGAAATACGAAAAGAAGGGCAGGCCGTCTGAATCATACGATCACAGATTGAGGACACTTTCGGGGGATGCTAAATTTGATGAACAACAGGTTCTCTATTTCCTCTTAAACATATTTGACTTGCTCCAATAGTTTCGACTCAGGTCAAACAGCATGTCCTGTTGAAAACAGCCTCTTAAAACTGTCATAATGATCGATCATAGAAATTATTATAATGGCTCAAAGTCAAAGCACTCAGTTACAGGTGTAGACTGATTTAAAAAAAAAAAAAAAAAAACATATTTGTACTTGTAGAGTTCAACTATTTTCAGCTATGTTTCATCAGGCCAATCAGTTAGTTGGAATATTTGAAAAAACTACATGCAATCAGATAATAGCATGCAGATATTATTAGAGGAAGATTGTGTGTGTGTGTGTGTGTGTGTGTGTGTGTGTGTGTGTGTGTGTGTGTGTGTGTGTGTGTGTGTGTGTGTGTGTGTGTGTGTGTGAGAGAGAGAAAGAAAGAAAGAGGCAGAAAGAGGGAGATTGTTGTTGCTCTCTTTTCAGATGGTAATCTCATGGTTTCTGGTCATTTCTGGCATCCAGACCAGAAAAACTGTTTTATTTGGCAAACGCTGGGCATTACTCTCACTCTCTCTCGTCCCTTCCTTTCCCTCTCTCTCTCTCTGTCATTCTAAACTGTTGGAATATGCGGCCCATTCTCCTCCTCCTCCTTATTTCAAAACTCAAAACACCCTCCTTCACCGCAAACACAAACACATTGTGCGAAACCACCACGAGCTGTGGCTGTGCTCTAAAAAAGGTAGGAAAACAAAATCCCTGACAGAAGGTAAACAAGGAGATTACGAGCCACGCCACTTTATCAAGCGGCAAACGATAATTTGAAGGTCCCTCCGGTCCTCTTTCTGTCTTTTGGCCGTGTTCCACGCCCGAGCTGGCTGATGGACGGGGCTACGCGGGTGCAGCACATGGCTGGCTCAGTACACCGAACAGGGCTGATTCGCAAACACACTGATCAACAATAACAAATTGTTTTCCTCTGGCAGTGAACTCGTTTTGCCCAGCCCCTCCAGATTCCTTGTATTGATTTATGGTTAGCTGGTTTATAAAAGCAAATCACATGTGGTCACTTTCTTATGTGAAGGGGAAAAAAAAACAAACAAACAAAACTAATGCAGGAGTCCAGTCGTTCACACAAAAGCGAGCAACTTTAGTGCACTACAGAAACAGCGGATCTACTCAAGCAATACAAATACCGCAGCATTTGAACCCTCGGATCTGTTGTTTTGAGGTTTTGCAACAATAACCAAAGCACTCTCTTGATTTCCCTTTCAACTAAGATTATACTTCACTTCCCATGCTAGCAATTAGTCTCCAAAATACTATTTGTCAAAACCCGAGCCATTCATTTCCAGTGGTCTGCCCCCGCCAGCTCTTGTTACAATTGACTGTTTCCTGCGTGGAGGAAAACATAAGCACTGGGAGGAAGGAGCAGAGCCAGCAGCTGCCTCAGACCACAGCCCGACAGTGTGTAGGGAGAGCTCTGATAATACAGTGGAGACAGAATCGGACCGTAAACAAATCGGAAACTGCTACAGTGAGCAATTTCAGCCCCTGTATCCCAAGACACAGCAAATTGAACAAAAATATTTCATAAAAGACACCATTTCTTTGGGCATTTGGGAGTTGGAGTAATGCAGAAACAGGTCAATCACCGAAAGACACCTATGATTTTTGGCGCAAGATCTGACAAAAAGCGGGGTAAGTAAACGTGCTGTAAACAAATGCGATGAAGGAAGCTACTCGATAAAGTAATGAGCGTGGACCCGCTGGCAGAGCCGTGAAATGTAGCTACACAGAGTCCCCGAGGGCCAACATCTTATACGGCACGCTGTCACTCTCCCTCTATTTTCCCAGTGATTGCAGAAGTGGCATACTGGTGCTCAGTGACTCCAGCGAGGTGGGAACACCATTGTACGCTGGGCTGCGAGGGGGTCTGGAGAGCCTTCAGACAGCCAGACGTTTTCCTGGTAAATCACCAGCAGAAGGGGAACTTTTCAGAGTGCAATCTAACAACCTCAAGGTCAAACTTCCCCCGAGACTTGCTCTGGAAAAAAAAAATCCTCCGGCGTTCTCTCCCCTCACTCTTTGGCTGTTATCTTCACAGCTACATACTTGTACACATGCTCTCTCCATCTCTTTTACCTTCTTTTCTTCTCCTCTACACACACACACACACACTAACACAGATTACCCCATTTTTCAGAGTGCTCCATTGTCTCCTTCCACCACCGCTTCAAGCAGCCCCCCCCCCCCTACCCTGTCCAGCGTTTCTTCCCCCTTGTCTCTGTGAGAGATAAAGCCTTACTCCCTGGTCAGCGGCGACCACCATTTCTTCCCCAGAGCCAGCGAGAGGGCTGGAAATCGGTTTGCAGTGTGTGCAAAGGATGGGAGGTCATGGATCTTAATCCTGAGCCAATAATGGCGGTGTTCACTGAAGAGGTCACAGAAGCGATATCCAAGAAAAGAGCTCAGACTCATGGCTTCTCCAGAGATGCGGCAACGCAGAGCTTTTCATCTTCCTGTTGTGCAAGTCCAGTTCATAAAACTGAGATGAAAATATATCAACTTTTTTTTGTGCGTTAACAGTTGCAACGGATTGATTCAGTACTTGTCAAGAACAACAGATGACTGAAATCATGGATATGAGTGATCGGTTGAGCAAATGATTACATGTCTGCTGTCTTATGAGTTAGCAACAGAAAGTATTTTAGCATGTTGACCAAAAAAGAAAACCTAAGAAAACTTCCATTTAATCACTCACAACTCACATTAACTACAGCTGATACAGTTTATCAGGAGATGATCCTGGTCTGAGAAGATCTCTGCAGGACATGCTTCCACTGAGCGTTTTGAATTGCCTCAGAGTCAACTCGTATTAATTAAGATGTTTCTTTGGTTGACTGACAAATTAGTCATCAGTACTATCCATACTGTAAATGTATTTTATTAAATAGCTGAGTGAATAGTGGGCTTTTCCAGAATAGAATAATTTGTTTGTAAAATAATGTGAGTTAAATTTCAGTAAAGTACAGACATGAAGCCACTTTGTTACTTTATGTTGACATTAGAATATTCATTGATCATGATTATCACAAGATCCTGAAGGCATAAACCCTCGTATATCTTCACTGCAACACTTGTTGAAGTGGAAAAGTCTTTTGGTCTTAACAGTCTTTCACATCCCAAACTTATTGACATATTGGGATTCTCAAGTAAAGCAAAAAAAAAAAAAGAAGAAGAAGGTAGGATTTTTATCATTCCACTGTAACATATGGAGCAACAACCAAAACACACATAACACAGACAACAATCAGGATGTGGTTGGCTGTACATCTGTTGTTTTCCCTACAGGTGGCCTTCATTTACCTCCACTCGCTTTCCGAGCAGACAGACGGAGATAGGCAGGAGGCGCAGAGGAAGGGAGATAAAGCTTCACTTGTGAGAGCAGAGCACACATTGGAAACAAGTAATAAAGGATCTCAGCAGGTATGTCTCTGCTCTCAAAGGATAAAGTCCTGTCACAACTCCTGAAAGTATCTGATACCAAATGATACGAAAGCAAAAATACTGGAGAAAAGCAGCGTTACACTTGCCTCTGGTCGTCTTCATCGTACATGTGAGGACTACTGCAAACAATTGTCACCTTTAGGATGTGTGAAAGATCTTAATATGCCCATCAGGACTAAATCCTGGGTTACATTTTGATTTATGCAACATCCCCCGTGGCGGCTACTGTTGTTTGATAGCCTAATTAGAAGTAAAAACAGCAAGTTTTCTTGTCCCTAAGCTGAGGCTACACGCCTCTACAGGAGCAGTAAGAAAATCGATACGGCTTTCCACCATCACCATATAAATATCAATATTACTGCTATTCCTATGCAAGAAGGTAATTATAGTGTGACAGGTGTAAAACGTCCGTCCTATCTATATGATGGATTAAATATAAAACAAAACCTTCTACTTAATGGGCAACAAGAGAAACCCCAATCAATGATTCATCAACAAATAACTATTACTTTTAAAGCAGTGGCTCAGGATGCAGTGATGAAGCTGCTCGAATGGGAGACTTTACTGTACGTTTCAGCAAGTTGCAATCGATTCTACTCCTCCGCCCGGCACGGAGACGAGTAATGGGGAGTGATGCTCAATAAGAGTGTGCTCCTTTACAGTGTATTAGTGTTTCACATTTAGTAGTGAAAGTGTGTTGTTTCTTTATTACATGGCACTTCAATGCTGTACACTGCTGCCCATTAATGTTTAATTGCCCCACTGTGAACCCGCTTCGGTGGCTGGATTATGCTGACCTTCTAAAAATAATATTCCTGTCCCTCTGTGTGTGTGTGTGTGTGTGTGTGTGTGTGTGTGTGTGTGTGTGTGTGTGTACATTGGAAAGAAAACCACGGGAGGAGTAGAGGAACAACTGATGCATCATTACATAATAATTGTTTCCAGTTGTGGAGGGCTGTGTGTTTGCGAAGTGAAGGATCAGATGGATTATGTACCCCACTTTCAATAAAACATGAAAGCAATAGCTTGCTCTCTCGCACAGATTTCAAGCATATTTGTTCCGATTAGTTCGTGCTGGCTCCAGAGCTACAGGATCCAGTCAATCGGTGGTGCCTTTGTTAGCGAGAGCAGGAAAGACATTGAAGAGGGGAACTGATGAGATTTACCATGAATGTCATGGCACCGTGTCTGTGCTGCTCCACAGAAATGTGAGAAACCAATGAGGGCCGTGTTGTTCAAATGCCAAAGCCATAATTGTCTCAGTGAGTTATGTCAGCGGCAGTGAGTTCTGAAAAACATATAATCAAAGCAGCTACTTTTCAGAGTGAGATTCAGATCAGTTCTTCAACACCAGCAAGGCTGAAGTGCAGCTCTATACTGTATGATTAAATATAGATGTGATGGAGTACAAGTGGACTCCTGTCAAATTACATTGTAATCAATTCTCTGTCAAAATGGCTTCAAGGTTGATATTAAAAAAAAAAAAAAAAAGGATGTCAGCCCATATAAACTCTGACCTATTTGTGGGATGACATATCTATGTCATAAACTTTGAATGAACTTTGCATAAATGAACTCAAGCCAAAATCTCTTCAGGGAGATCATCAGATGCTGGCATGCCCACAGTCACTCACACACACACATGGTCCTACCTGGCATGGGGGACATCGATGCTGGAAGACACGACTTTGCGTTTCTGCTCCAGCAGGGACACTGATCGGGTGTCTGGGTCCCGGCTGAGGCGCTTGCCGTCAGCCAGCCGCTGCTCCTCCACCGCCTCTGGGCTCAGGCAGCCGCCCTCCATCTTCTGACCTTCTGGAGCGCCGTTACTCGAGCTGTGCTGTAGAGGAGTGCAAAGACAGTCTTCAGCATTATGAAACTTAAGGCAGAGTCGATGTAGAAACGTCACAAAACAGACAATGAGGGAAAGTTGTAGAGAGTATTAACAGTGGCACAAAGTTATCAAAAATTCACAATATTGCAGGGAGATTATTGCAAAATGAAGATAGCTTATCGTTGCAGTGTAAAATTAACATGCATGATCTGGGTTCAGAATGTTAGCAGCAAGTGAACAAAGTTTCCAATTTGTTGATGTTCACGTTTCAATTACTTACTTTAATATGGATAAAGAAAAAAAATAAGTGTCAACAATATTGTAAGTATCTCTTGAAAATTGCCAATTATACCATCTATATGTTCTTGTTTTGAATTTATTTCCAAATTATACATGCGCCACAAACCAAAAAAATTATGATTTGTGTGTGACTGATTTATACATTACCTACCAGGTTCAGAGAAAATGAGAACAGTCTCTGCAAAACATATTTACGTCTTTTCACTATAAGTGCACAAAATACATTTGTAGAAAAGCGTACGGCTGTCAGTGAGTAAATGCTGACAGTTTATTTGCATTTAAACATCCAGCTTGTAGAAACGAGGCCCAATTAAAATTCCACTCACTGTACAAAAACACTATGGCAACACACATTTTTCTCAATAAAATTACCACTTTAGTGTTTTCTGTATCAAAACAAGAGAAAAACTGGGTAAATAAAGCTGAAAAAAACAGCAATCTTCAGTTTTGTCATAAGTAACACTGGTTTAAACAATATATGTGTGGATAGAAGCCTGCCAAGGCTTGTTTCATACTAAATAACTATTAAATTTAGCGAAAAATATAATAATGAAATTACAGAGACTTTTTATGTGCTGAAAATAAATGAAAAACAGTATGAAAGAAATGTCACTACTTTTCATATTTACCTAAAACCATTCACAGAACTGCATTTATATCATAAACAGACATTATTTTGTGATTTTACTCCAAATATGCAGCCTCCGAATCCAGTAAATTAAGTTTAATGCCAGACATTGCTTGTAAAAATCATCCATACCTTGAATTAATAAAATGGCGATCAAAACAATAAAAAAATTTGACATGAGGTGCAACTCTTGCACCAGCATGGAAACAGACACAACATGCACACGCTCACACAACAGCAAAACTGCAATGGATGCACATTTTCACATTACAGTAACACACAATCACAAGGAACAGCATCGGTGCAATCACAACACTCTGAAACGCCTACCTGTACAAAAAAAAAAACCAACTGTTCCACATGATCTATTCTCTTACACAACAGGGATATATAGCATATTCTTGCACATGAATACCTGCTTGCACCTATGCGCACACACACGTGCACTACTGGGGGTTAACCAAAGCCATCAGGCTCTTTGAAACAAAGTGAAAGCCAAAACACAAACAGAGTGACACACACTGCTGCCCACTCCGCTGGAGCGTTGTGGAGGATAACATTCAGGCATGCCTGTGCGTCCATGTGTACATGTGATAATCTAGACCATCAACTGAGAGTCTGGAACACTGCTAGTCTTGACGGTGGAAAAGGCAACGACGCCCAAGTCAATCACACTCTCTCAAAAAACACACGCAAACATTTAATTGATTAATGAGAACAAAAAACAGAGAGATAAGTATCCAGCATCACTCATGAAGGAGACCGGCCGCATAAACGGCGCGCAAAACGCACCGAGGAACACAGACTTGAGTAAAAACAACAAGATGGATTACACCGGCTCGGGAAAGATTAGGTGTTGTGTGCACGATGAGTGTGCTCCTCGGATAAAAACTAACAGCCATTCTTTCAACAGGCTTATGAATGATGGCATTTCGCAGAGCCAGGAAATTGAGAATCACGCCAAATCGGTGGTGAAATGTGAGTTGCATATGTCAAGCTGGTGTTCATGTGACTGTTCCTTCTGCACAAAGAAGAGTCTTCCCGCCCCCCACCTCCTTGCTGTCTTCATCTCTGTTCTTTCACCAGCTCACATACTCATAACCCGCTTGCTTTGGGCTGCGATTCGCCAAGCGTGAAGCTTCTTGTACCTTTACAGGTCAAAGGTCATGATAAAGAATGTCATAATATCCCAACTGTGTCAGATGGCTCATGTGGCTCTCACGTTAGGAAGCACTTGTATTACAGCTTCCACCAAAAAGTTGAGATTCATTGATGATTCTATATTTAACTTAACAACTCAGTCTTGGGCTTCATAAGTCTTCGGTAACTTATTATTTCAATGTAGCGAAGAGTTCAAAGTAAAATTAGATATTCAGCACGATACATAGAAATCTAACTGTAATTGCAAGAATCATGCTGCAATAAGGTCAGATTTTCCTTCAGTATTCAAGTCCAGATTTCTGTTTTGCTTCATGAAATGCAGGATGTCATTTCACATGTAGCACAACATTTAAAAAACTGTGTGTTGCTCTTGGTGTGTAAATGGCACACATACACCTCACCCACTCTTAAAGATTGCAAAGCATTTCCACGAGGGCGCCAGCATACGACTTGATGATCACCGCGCTTCGTGCTGATGCCGATCGGCCGACAATGAGGGCGGCCAGCGGCCGCCTGGGATCAGCGCTTCAGAACAAAGAGTCACTCTGGTCGTCGTCAACAAGCCTGCTTCATTCACTCCCATGCTGGCGTTCGATCAACACCAACAGCAGCGAGGACAGCGCAACAAAAACAGGGACCGCCTCTTGTCAGCATTGAGGAACCGGTGTGGTTTCGCTCAAATACGGCACAACTTGCACACAAGTCAACAAGTGGCATCCAGCAGCCCCCCTCCTGCAGACAGGGGGGCATCGTTTGCCATCCGGGACCGACAGCGCCAGGCATCCAGGAGCATGCCCCGTTGCCAACTGGAGCTGCCACTTTGTGGCTGTACAGCTGCTGCTCAATTGGGGCATCAAGGCCCACAAACAACCCCCCACTCCAAAATTAAAGTAGTCAGATCTCACCATTAAACGTGCAAACACACAAATGAGGAAAATCACAAGCCGAGCTTGACTACACACTCGTGCACACACAAAGCAACACACAGATGCACATGTGAATCCACCACAGAGAGGCACACAGAGAGCAGAGACCCTCCTCCTCATTTTATGGCTTGTTTTCGACCTCACTGGGAATTGAGTCGTGCTGGAAAGAGACTTGACCATTGTGCTGACAGAACGACTCTCTCGGCCTCAGCTGCACTCCTCCAGCCTGTACCGGTGACTGTAACGGTCTTGTGCAACAGCTTTTGTGGAGTGCTGCACGGCACACACAAACGTGCACCGTGCAAACCAAAGTTTATATAGCATTTCCTCAAACCTCAAAAGACCTCAAGAGATCAGCAGTTTCTCCACACAACCAGAGCATCTGTCTTTGTTTAGATTAGATGCGTGTGTGGGGTTTCAGATTTAAACATTTCACATCTTCACTTTGGGTTTGCATGCATTTTAGCCGATGGGGCGAAATTTTACTGTTGTTGATGTAGGAAATGTGTGGAATTGAGCCGTGGCTCGAAATTTCTGTGTGGAAATGACACTCTATATCTGGCATCAAAACACCGGCATTATGCAAGGACACCAATAAATCAAAATCTGAGCATAAAAGGCTGTTCTTTAGTCACAAGCATTCCACAGTCCTCTCTATAAAAAGGACAGCACACACGCACACACGCACACACGCACACACACACACACACACACACACACTTCCCCATGCCAGAAACAGTATTTTCATCCAAGGGCTGGATTGCTTTCTCAATCTGAGCCCATGTGACAGGAAAACATTCAAGTTGGACTTGAAAACAATTAGGTCATTGCTTATTAAGTCTACATCACGACATCAGCCAAACTTACTATTTTCACTGAAATGCCACGAGACATTCAAATAATCTATATTTAAACGACCACATATGAAATGGCACAAGGAGTCATTCAAAAACCCCACTGTTTGAGAAGCTGCAGCATGCATGGATGTAAAATCCCAAAACATAGCACATGCATGATGTGCAAATGTGCAACCGGGGACTGGATGCACGAGATCGTGTGTTAAATAAAAATAACGGTGGTTCAAATAAAGAGGAGCTCTTTACATCAGCCCAAAACGCTGCAGTCGGAGCGTGTTTGTTTGCCTCATCTCACCCACCCACTAGCCCACATAAACATTGCGCAGCTCTCGCGAGCCCTTTGTCCCATATATATGTATACATGAATGTCGCCAAATGTCATGACAGTCCTTAATTCCCCGCTACACGGAGTCGGACGGAGGCGGCGGGCGCCGTGCGCGGAGCGTGTTTTGTCTCCGGCGCTCGGAGGAGCCATCAGGAGCAGCTGCAGCTGCGGCGGTGTCACCGCTCACTCCGCTCCGTGCAGGAAGCGGTTAAACGCTGCAAAACACCGCAACAAAAACAGTGGAGCGCTGCCCGCCCGCCCGCCTGCCGGCCGGGGCCCTCGCGCGCGCGCGCACCACAACACACACACACACACACACACACCACACACACACACACACACACACACACACACACACAACACACACAACACAACACACACACACACACACACACACACACACACACACACACACACACACAACACACACACACACACACACCTTGAGGCGACTTGAGCGGTGCTTTGGCTGCGGTGTGGTTGAAGCCCGCGGCTATCTCCTCCTGGAGACTCCTTGAGGCTGCCGTCCTGCATGAGCACCGTGTAGACGCTGCGGGGTCCCCGCGGCCGACACGTCCCTGTTCTCCTGCTTGACAGCCTGGACCACTCCTGTCACCGGGGCTCCGTCCCCCGTCGGGCTCGGCGCATAAACGCGGCTGCCGAGGATCGACCGCTTCACCAGGCGCTCGTATGCATGTCGGGGAGAAAATAAAAAGTGTCTCGCGGTGTGCGGAGCCGATTTAGACCATTAAGCGTCGAATTCTAACCGGCAAACGACGTCGAGAAAAAACACGAAACCGCAGCGGGTAGACGAGGCGCTCCTCCAACAGCCCTGGCAAAATGTTAGAAAAGCGGCAACATACTCGGGAAAACTCCGCGCGGCCTCCCGGACGAACAGCAGCGAGACCCGGGGAGCAACTTTGGAAGAGCGCCCGGCGGCTGCCTCCGACACGGAACACAGTCATCCGCCGCTAAACAGCCTCCACATCCAACCGGCTACCGATCTTCCTCCGTTCGACCTGTTTGTTTTCCCCACTGCTCCCTGAGAGCGGAGCGGCCGGACGGAAAACGCGGCAGAATCCGGACGTCCCGGAGCCGATTGGACCGCCGCACACGATTTACGAAATAACGTTTTTTTCGCCGAAATGCCCCCCGCACGCGGACTGGCCGTCACGTTCAGTTCCACAACAGCGGCCCGCTCAGCCGCTCGCTCCGCCGCCGATAGGTTCGCGCGGGGGAGCCGCAAAAACACGCCCGCCGAGTGAGTCCGGCCGGCTGCCTCCGCATCCACTCCGGCGTCTGCTCCGACCGAGCGGAGCCTCCACCGGCGGAATGCTGCCTGTAAACATGTGCGGTCCGGCGGCCGCGGAGCGCCGTGATTGGCCCGCGCAGCACACGCCTCCACAAGCCCCGCCGCTCCCTCCTTCCCCTCCGACAGAAGGAGCGCAGCTCGGAGGATGCTCCATTCAAAACAATGACGCAAGGATGGAGAGAAACCGGGAGGGAGGAGGGCGGATAGGGAGGTGAGAAGACAGAGGAAAGTGGGAATTTAGGCTAGGGAAAGAAGAAAAAAAAAACTTCAACCAGACAGTGAGCTTTCTGCTATAACCTAGTTGTGCAGGCATGTAGCCTACTTTTCAGGTGCCCTGGGACTTCTAAATTACTATGGTCTGGGTTTCCAAAAAAAAAATCTGTGGAATCCTCTGGCCAACTTTTGTGAATGTGTAAAGAACAGGTTCCTAATTTTCTCACGAAACAGGAAAATCTGTGTCCTGGGAGGGAAAATCCCTTTACTCTCCTGGTTGCATATATAATTTTTAAAACTATAAAAAAATTCATGATGAAGCTGCACGTGAATCTTACTTGTTATCTTTTAAAGTCTGAATGGTCTCGGGCCTAAATACATCTCTGGTTTATTAGTAGATAATGAAAGAGTTCCCTGAGTCAGAAGAAACAAGACGAAGCAGCTTTTAGTTCCTACACACCTGTGGAAAACACTTCCTGCACCTGAGATGACAAAATTCTTTCAAATCAAGACTTTAAAAATTACTCTATCCTCAGGTTTTCTAATAAACAATAGTTCTCTCACCTGAAAACATAACTGGATTGTTCCCAAGTTTGGGAAAACAAAAATGTAGTGGTTAGCAGTAGCACTCTACCCTTAAGATGGCCTCTGGTTTGAATCTGAGCTGTCTCTCTGTGCAGAATGAGCTTGTTCTCTTTGTGTTCATGGTTTAGTCACTCAAGTTTCCAGTTGCTGTCCAGAAAGTAGTGGCAGCTCGTCAGACTGTAAAGCGTTTTCAGATGTGATACTATGACACGATGCACAGGGAGAGGCCGGTCTGCCAGTGCTACAAGTTCAGCAGTTTCAGCTTCCACTTCAGATTATCACTTTGAAACTTCTGACAGTTTTCACACTTGTGCTGCGTAAGTTGCCATCTATGCAGTTGCCGTCCAATGCACTTTCCGAACATTGTTGTTTCCATGACGACCTTTCCATAACTTATTTCCTCCTCTACCGAGAGAGTTTCAAAATAGCAGCCGAGCTGACAGCGTCTGAAATTATCGGTTATGCAGCTGAATTTATTGGGAGCGTGCCATTTTTTCAGAGCTGCACTGACTGTGATGAGCATTGATAGAAACTGTTTATCGCCCACAATCATCGATCTAACAATGCAGCACTGAGCAGAGGGTCCGGCTGATGACCACAAACACAAACACCATCATGAACCAAATGTTCACATGACAGCTGTGACTGAAGTAGTAGCAGTTGCACTAAACACACACAGATTAGTGTCATATCTTTGTCAGAATTTATTTTGGATGAACATTCCTCGGTGCTGAGCAGGCGGATCATTAATATGTTCCGAATGAGCGTCTGCAGTTATATACTGAGCAAATTCATGACTTCCAAAGTGCAAATAAAAAAAATGAAAATATTTGCGAACTTCACTCTTGTGGGGCTTTATTAATGTAATGAGAATAATTCAGTCTGCAGAATTCTACATGTTAACATATAGAAACTACTTCAAAACAGGTGGATTTGTTTTGTTTCATTCACCTCTAATTTTATGGTTTTCCAAAGGAAACCTTGAAAACAGTGTTTTGCATTGCACTGAAAAAAGTAGGATCTCTTTTGTTCCCCAGACAAACACGTCAAGATGCATATACCGTATATGAATAAAGGAGTATCTTCTTTACTTGTTTATCTAACTTAGGATTGGGCGCTGGAGGCAATCAGAGGGGGAGGCAGTGTACATCCTGACACACACACACACAGATTCATACCTATGGGCAATTAAAGTCACCAATTAATCTGAAATGCATGTTTCTGTAGGAGGAAACTGGAGTAATTGGAGTGAACCCCTGCACAGGAAGAACATGCAAAATCCACAAATAACGGCCCCCAAGGCTGGACTTGAACTAGTGCAAGCCTCATCTTCCTCACTCCAACTCAAAATATGTCATTTTTTTCTCTTCAGTTGTGTTTTTTTTCAAGACTTGACAGCAGTTTAACCTCAAGCTGAATTTACTACAGCTGCAACTAAACATATAAACGGACAGGCAAAGAATCATGTAAATGACGTTTATCTCATCGCGTCTGAAGTTGTTGCTCTCTAACGTATACACAGACATGACGAACGAGTCTCCTCTGATTGGAAAGTTCACCGCTCTCTGATAAAAGCAGATTTACCAGGCCGGCTGGTTCATTTGTCGTAATTATCACCCTGAGTGGCAGAGAAATATAAAAGATGTTATCGCAGTAACAATGACCTAATTAATGTCAGACGTAATGTTTTGGAGAAAATCACGGGGCGTACGACCCCTCCGCACGACAGGCCCCGCGGACACACACACACAAACGACACGATTTATTACATATATATTTTAATAGAACAATTCATGTCATCAAATATTTACATGCAGAGAATGGGGAGCCGGAGCGGGAGTGACAGATGTAGACATAACTGCCAAAACCGGCTTTGCCCTTTGATCAAAGGCGGGTGTCACCACAGAGTTGTCTGCTGGTCGCAGGGGGGGAACAAATGGTCTCATTAGGGGAGGAGTGGAGCCCGGGGAGCGTCTCCGCATCGCAAACACACACACACCCCCCCCACTCCCTGAAGGGGAATATCTGTGTGTGTGTTTATGTGATCGACATAGGCAGCCTGAGAGGATAAGTAATTTTAGGGAAGTATCTATTAACTGTGTCTGGTATGTTGTCCTGATTAGATTTGGCACTAAAACATCCCCCCCCTTTGGCAGATCATCCTTGGAGGTCATTCATCGTTTCCCTGCGAACGCCAAATGTGTGTGACGGCACCAGGTGATGTGCATTCCGTCACTGCTGAGGACAAAGCGCTGCCATGCTCATGGTTTTAAATAACGTGATAATGACTCTTTGCTGAAATTAACACTATTTTTTCAAAACGGCTTCTCATTTTAAAATACTGAGGGGGGGGGGGGGTTGGATCCATTAAAAATCCGTTTCACTGTGGCAACACTTTCAGATAACTTTGAATGTCTATCATTATGACTCCAATAGATGTCAGCGCAGGTGGCTGCGTCTGTTGACCACAAACAAGCCGGCACGTCGGATGAAACACGAACCGAAGCCGGAGATGCTGTAATATCTGCTGTGGGTGGAAAACAGATGAACACAATCTCTGCTGTAAACGGGGTGCAGAATGCAGCAATGAAAACGATATTTACAGCAAAACGCCGTGGTGCTATTCATTTGAAGGCGATCGTAAAACAACATTTGTTTGAGCTTTTTTTTCCCCCCTCTTAAATAAAAGTACCGCAATTCTCTTTTAATGCATGTTCCAAAGGAAATGTACCATATGTCTGTCTCCTGTTTTACTACCTGTTATAGATTAAATGCTTTGAGCAACAATAAGATATAAAAAGCTTATCGACAACGAGGTTTCAGCTTCCCGTAGCACATCAGTGGCTCTAACACACTTGTTTGTTTTTAATTATACCACTCTGGACATTGTACAAATAAGTAAAAGCTTACAGAAAATTTCCAGCAAGTAACAGTTGGTTAAAATAGTGCTCTAACTATATACAGGCCTCGGTCGGCATGTCGTCAGTACAGGCTACAAACGTATAAGTACGGTTTTCTCTGCTTAAAAGCTTCAGGTGCTGAAATTGTGCAGACATTTAGCTAGATTGTGACGATGCTCTGTGTTTAAATGCAGTACCGTAATATCAAACACTGTGCTTCAATGCCAACTGACGATCTTTGTACCAAAAGTAGACTTAACAGAAACATAAAAAATACAACCAAACACAAAACAAATGCAGGTTTGTTGTCACATTAAAGGTGTTCTGAATTGGCTTCTACCTGTATGCATAAGTTTTTTTTTTTTTTTAAACAATGAGAAAAGCGTACCAAACTGTCCTCACAACTCACTTCCATTTAGTATCTCAATAAAAATGCTAGAAACGTTTATAAAATCCTATTTACTCTTCTCTAACAGACACGTCCTGAAACATTTCACAATTACACAACGATATGCGTCTTCAAATAAATATGAATTCCACGAAAAAGGAAAAAAAGAAATATTGACATGGATGGTAAAAACTTCTTAGAGATCCTTTCATAGACTGTGATAACTCTTCCCTCACACCCTGTGTTCTCCATTTTGGTTGTGAAGACGGCTGCGCGCCTCCTGCGGCGCGTTTCAGCTCATCCGCGTGCCGAGCATCGCCGTAGCCAAAGGACGCGCAGCCACGGAGCCATCAGCTCCGTCTGACAGCATCTATCAAACGCTATCTTTGTTTCTGCTAACCATTTGGCCGCAGATCAGGTTGAGTTTTTTTTTTTTTTTTTTCCTTCTCTCCTTCTTTTTTTCACACCCACACAGGGATTTCAAAGGGAAGAATGCACAGTGGAGGAGCTGCCAACCTGACAAGGAACAGCCTGGAAATACATCATCTGACACCTCAATAAAACATGACACTGAGTCACCTGGAGGAAGCTGAGAGGACGAGCAGCTGCAGAGGGAGAAAGAGGGGATAAGAAAGATGTTACCTTCACATGTGGAGCAAGAGCGAGTGACGTTTTCACGAGCATATGGCACTGACTGAATTCCCCGTATCTTCTTTTTGTTAACCGATACTGATAATGTCTCCAGCTTACTCTTGAAACGCTGCGTGTCTGTTGGGATTTAGTTCTTTATTCCTGTTTTAATTATTTGATGTTCGTCCACAATCAAGAGTTTTTAAGGCCTACCAGTACCAAAGACATTCACCCTGGTTGATAAATTAGAAACAGTCAAGTTCAGATATGATAAACCGTACCCAGGCTGTAATGAGGACGCTCATGCGTGGATGATGGATGCTGTGGCGTTGTCTGTCCCCCTAAGCCATGTGCTCAAAGTACACTTGATAGCGAGTTTAAAGCTGCAGCGGTGTCTGTACGGAAAAGCGTTGGCGCTGGAGCATGATGGGGGAGCGACAGGGACTCAGAGTCGCGAGGTCTCCCGGCTCAGGCCCAGCTCCCCCACGCTCTCGTAGTCCGGCTCCGTCTTGGCCGAGTCCGCGCCCTCGGCTCCGGGCGCCGCCCTGCGCACGTCGTCCAGGCTGCCAGTCTTTGGGATGCGGATGGTTTCGTAGCCGGGGTCCGTGCCGTCGGGCGGGGGGTCGTCTCCCGCCCGGGGGTCGTCGGGCTGGGCGTAGATGTCCCGGACGGTGGCGTAGAGGTCGCTGGAGGAGGAGGCCGGGACCAGGCCCTTGATCTCGGCGATGCTGCTGTAGTCGTGCTCTTTGTCCTCCTCGCTGGCGCCGTCGTCACAGTTTGTTTTGTTTACGGTGGAGTACACCTCCGACTGCAAGAAAGAAAAGACGTGAAATGATTCAAACCTGTTTTATTGAACTGTCTGTTTCCAGTGACTTCAACTTAATGCCCACCTCATTTACAGATCAAGCAGCTTCAGATGCATGGATTGCCATAAAACTAATTTCTTTTTTCGAATGAACACACTTCTTTAACACTGTGAACATATTCATAAAAGACGTGCGGCAGTCACTGCACTTACTCTCACACCCATGGTGATAACAAGCTTCTGCTTTGCACCATTTAGTCACAATGATGAATATAAACCTTGTAATGCTCGGAAAAGCTCTAACATGGGACAAAAAAGGGAATTGGACCTACCTTCCTCTACTCTACTATTCTTCTACATTTCTACACTGTTGGACTTATTCATGCACCTTTAAAATAAAATCAAGGGACAGCATTCCTGCATATGCTAAAAATCAAAGCACAGTTAAAACCCACCAGACGCCCTTTTTTGCTGCAACCAGGACTCGAATCAAGGTCCTCTACACTCAAGGTCAAACACTGAACCCACTGCACTCTGGTTGCTCAGGAGAAAATCATAACAAATAAAACATAAAAAGTTAAAAATATTCTTGAACACTTTGGATCTGGTAAATAATGAGATGATTAACATTAATGTAAGTTACCTGCTGACATGTTCTTTTTGAGCTAATAACAGGAAAATTACATAATTTATTAAAAAAAAATACTGGGCTTATATTTGGCATTTTATATGTAATTCTTAAAGTGATTTGATCCTTTTGAATTGTTATGGGAACATTTATTGCTGCAAGTACCGTACATTTACAGGAAAGCAGTTTCCTACCCTAGTAACCATACATTTTCCCACAATCCTTTGCCTTTCACAGTAATGACTGTGTGTCATCAGGCGCATTACTGTAAAATACCGTTGAAATTACAGAAATGCGTCCCTGTGCAGTCGGCTGCTACGTGGCTTATTATTGTCATTTACTTCATGTCTCAGACAAAAAGCTGCTCCTCAAAGCAGCAGTGATAATAAAAACACGAAGGGTCAAGACACTGATGTATTCATAACTGAATATTCCTGCATGGATTTTCCATGTGAGCACTTCGCCTGATATCGTATGACTGTTTCACCATTTTCCACTGCCTCCGCCAACCCCCCCCCATTGTTCCGTCTTTCATTTTATTTATTTATTTTTTTTTATCTTCTCTGTGTTTGGAGCATTGGCATTCACACGGTAAAGTGCTGCTGTCTCGGGACTGGAAACTGCAGTTTGGGGAATAAGGGAGATTAACACACACACACACACTTACCTCACTGTTTGACAGAACCTGGTTGTTGAAGCCCGGTGGAGAAGCCAGGGGGGAGTGCAACTAGAGGAGAAAAGAAGAAGAAAAAACACAATAGATTGAGGTATGAGTGCAGAATCACAGGGTTTCTGTACCAAGAATGCAACAAGTTAACCAGTTCGAGCCAAACGTTCACTGGATCAGGTTCTAGACCATCTTTACTGTGTAGAGTTTGCATGTTCTCCCTTAGCTTGCGGGACACTAGATTCCTCGTGCGTCTGCGGTCGGCTCCCCGTTTATGCAGCAACGCAGCTTTTTTCAAAAGACTTTGAGGGCATGCTATTAAACTCTGGTTGTATTCCTCATCGAGCTGTATTAATAAAACATGCGGGAGAGATTATCGACAAGTTCTCAAAAAAACATACACACCAGCGGAAAGGCTCCCTGAATGTGAGTGAACACTTGGCGGCTGATCGATGGTGAAATTCTGAACTACCCCAAGCAGTGGGAGAGGCTCACGCCCAGCATCTGCAGTTTCTGCCGTGATACATGTGGGACTAATGTTCTATATAATAACCCATTCATTAAAAAAAATTGTTGAGCGGACGTCGATGGGAAGTGACAGAGAGCGGGACGCTTTTGAGCGCCGCCTCTGTCCACCTTGCCTCGTGATCGATGAGGGGAGTCATTAATCAACAAAGCACATCTGACAGCAGCACAAAACACCTCAGGAGTCTAACAAGAATCTCAATATTCCTGCCAACACTCGCTAAATAGTTTATGTGAGGAGGGGGGAAAAAAAAAAAGAAAAAGAAAGGAGAACACAGCTTTTCGTGTTTTGGTGTTTTTGTGTCTGTTTTCGGCGAAGTACAAGGCCAGAATTTGAGATTTAAACCTTGGCCGGAGGTGCGGAGGGTAATGCTGATGTTTCAAAACGGAGGGGCACGGCGCTCGGTGTCACTTAAGGACACATCTCCATGCAAGAGTCGGTGCGCACGGATCATCCATCAATCTGTCCGGCTGCAGCTGAACGCAGTGCCATCCCCATGTTACTCTGGCGTTTTCTGAAAGCATGTAAATCAATCGGATTACTTTATGGATATGGCTTGTTTGGAGACATGATTACTTTTATAGATCCGGCATACACTCTGCGAGCAGATGCCTTTTTCATTTCGCTTTAATTAGCCAGCCAATTAGGCGGAATGCCCCCGGAGGAGCGTTTGTATGAAACAAGGACGTAGGTGACTTGGCTCAGCCGCTGCATTCTCAGCGTGCTTCGCCATGTTTGCGCATCTAATATGAAGCCCCCTTTACCAATGGCTCAAGTGTTATTGCAGATGAAAGCAGAATTCGAAGTTAGCCAGTCACCCAATCAGAGGTAATCACATTATATAGATACACTGCTTCTGATGCATGCACTCCTCCGGGGTTGACTGGTCAGGGCATCAGACTGTGAAGGAGAGCAGCTTGGAGCCCTGCAGGAATGTTCTCGGTGGCGTTATGATCCCGACACTTAATCACTTAGGACCAGGGATACGCACAGCTAGTGGGTTAAGCGCCGTCTCTCTCCAGTCGGCACCTGAAATATCAGTCGGCTCAACAAAAGCTCTTTCATTTATGCACAAACTGGACTGCCAAACTGTCACGGAGGCACCCGCTGCTAACGGGGAGTACAGCGATAGCGTGTTTTTAAAGCAGTTTTAAAACGACATTGCAGAAAGTTGAAGCCGGCTTCTTGCAAATCCAACATGGCTTGGCAGTACCTTCATCTAGAATATGAAAACAAGGTCGCATGTTGCTAATTCATGTTTTACCTATACCTGTACCACAGAGTCAGTTTATGGAGCGGGATACAGAGATATCAAGGTTCATTTTGGGAGGCAAGCAGTGCAGGATCACACCTGTGACACTACAACTTCCCAGGGGAGAAAGGAGGAACGGCGGTCCCAAGTCTCAAAGAATATTCCTCTACAGCTCAGATCAGGTCTGCAGGAGAACTAAGCAGCCAAATGGAAAGATATCAAACGAGCAGATCCAAAAAATATTAGGAGACAGACATGTAAGACAGAGGAAAACCCAGTTAGACCCAATCGCTAAATTTACACTAAATATTTGGAATACAATAACAAAGACACAGAAACTAGAAAAAGAGACAAAGACAGAAGACACTGGTTTAAAGGGATGGGCCAGAGAAGGCATTGCAGCAACAAGTAAAATGATAGAAAAGAGGAAATACTGAGCTTTCAATATTTGAAAGACAAGTTTGGATGGAAAAAAAAAATGATTTCAGCCAAGGGATTATTATATAAGGGTAATAAAAACAGATATGGCCACAGAGCAGAATGGAGCAATTAAGGTAGTAATGGATGCATATAAAGGAAGACAGGCAGAGTGATTTCAGCACCGCATCAAGCTCTGGTGAAGAGTAGGAATGAGAACTTGAAATTGAGATGACAGAGGAAGAATGGGTCAGGAATATGGCGGTTCAACATCATCAGATTCTTCATAACCCCAAAGATAAAAGGGAGGCATGTTCCAGAACAGAGGAGGTGTTGGAGGTTCTGCAGACAGGAGGAGGCGGACCACACACATATTCTGGGAGTGTCTAACGCTGGAGGGATTATGGGAAGGAGTATGGGGAGTATTACAGGAAGTTTTAGGCGATGAAGTACCTAGGATTGGCTCAGCATTAAACCCGGGGAATCTGACAGAAGATAGATATATTGTAAAGGCGCTGCCACAAGGAAAATTGCGAAACTGACCCACCTACAAACATCTGAAATGGATAGATTTACTAGATGTTGCTTAACAAAAAGCAGTAACCTACTCCTCGATTGCTCGCTGCTTACTTTCTCTGGATCTGAGGAAAAATATGTCTAAAAGTACGGATGGATGTTTGTTTTCGCATCAATATGCTACATCTGACAGATCAGCATTATGACAGGTGTATGCAAAAGAGGATTATGGGTATGTGTTTGCATGCATGTGGGAGATACGGTGACCTACAACGCAGTTATTATGACTATAAGCCGATTACAGCTGCCGCAGAAGACGGATGGCACAGGTGTCAGTGTGTCAGTCACGGCGACGCCTGCATTTCATCTCAGGTCGCCGCCGCGGTTCCAAACGGCGACGGCACGTGCAGCGTGCAACTCAGAACACAAACAGATGTTACTATCTGGCCATACTGGCTCCTTTCAAGCCGCGGGCAGCTCGGCAGTGCTGACGCGCCGAATATCGCGGTTTCCCTGGACCGTGTCCCCGGCGTGCGTCCCGGCAGCCCAGCGGCCGGGTCAGATTCATTTCCTGCTCCTCATAAGAAGCCCGCAGGCGACAGGCAAGCAAATAACGCAAACAAGTGTTACTGCTGTTTATGACAGTTCAATAACTGTTCAGCTGCACGGGATCAGAGGGGCTGGCAATAAAAGGTCACAAAGAGGCTGGAGGAGTGTGTGTGTGTGTGTGTGTGTGTGTGTGTGTGTGTGTGTGTGTGTGTGTGTGTGTGTGTGTGCGTGTGTGTGTGTGTGTGTGGAGCTGCAGCACTGAGCGAGAAGCCAGGTGGATGAATATGTAATATGCTAGCATATAGGAAAGCCTGCCTGCGTATAGGAGAACAGCATTTACCAAGACGCTACCTGAGGGGATTCCTCTCAGACATTTACATACAAGCACAATGTGTGAGTGTCTGTGTGTGTGTGTGTGTGTGTGTGTGTGTGTGTGTGTGTGTGTGTGTGTGTGTGTGTGTGTGTGTGTGTGCAGATGTGAGGGATGGATGCAGAGAGGGAGAGTTTCTATAGCCCGTATCATCCATCATGAAGCCAAACTAACTGTCAGAGTGACGGTGGCCAGCTGGTGCACACACTACACTCACACACACACTCACACACACACGTGCACAGGCGGTCTCGGCCAGACAAGACAAATCACAGACGACTCCCGGTCATACATGGGCGCAAACCACAGGGAGCCGGGAACATCCACGGTTAACCTTAAATCAGCCCCAGGGTGTCCAGGTAGCAGAGTGTATGTAAACACAGCCATGTCAGAGGGCGGTTCTGAGTGTGTGTGTGTGTGTGTGTGTGTGTGTGTGTGTGTGTGTGTGTGTGTGTGTGTGTGTGTGTGTGTGTGTGTGTGTGTGTGTGTGTGTGTGTGTGTGTGTAATGTGTGTAATATGGAGGGTGGCTGGGGAAAAATGAGAGGCATGGGGTTGCATACATTTGCGGGTGGTGGTATAGATGAGTACATTTTCGAGTGTGTGTGTGTGTGTGTGTGTGTGTGGTGTGTGGTGTGTGTGTGTGTGGAGATACACTGGAGCTCACTCGATCAAGATTTGATCACGGATATGGGGGTCAGCTGAGGCTACGCTCGCCTGCTGTCCAAATGAGAAGCAGTGATTAACTAATTGGCTACAACACCACAGACAAAGAGACGGAGAGGAATGAGTGAGGAGAAGGAAGAAGAAAAGACAAGAGGAGGCAGGAGGGAAGAGGTAGACAGAGGCTGAGAGAGGCCAGAGAGACAGAGGATATTAAAGAATATTTATGCTTTGTTACAGCATGGGTCATATTTCCGTTGCTCAGGCTGCTGATTTTAGCTGTTTTTGAAGCCGCTGTTCACAATCATGTAATTATGAGAACAATAACAATGGGATTGCTATGTTTGGCAATAACACTGCTATAGCTAACGCATGAATGTTTTGCAGGTATACTTGTTTACATTTGTCACTGTCTAGAGTGCTAATTAGCTGCGCTGAAGCATCCTGGAAGCAAACATGTAATAATTTCCCACAATTCTATAGACTAATAAACAGCCATTGAGCTTTTCGATATGGAAAATACCAAATAAATAGAAAATTGGAGTGGATTATTATTTTTAGTCTGGATCAAAGTCAGGAAAAAAAAATTTAACAAAAAGCAAGAATCTTCAGTTCATAAAAACTGTGGAAACTAAAAGTAAACAAGCTGAAAGACTTGGGAGGGGAGCGTGCAGAGGACCGGTTGCCGCTTCGTGCTGTTTCGTCTGATGCAATTCTCTCTCAGCTCGGAGCGGCTTGTTGTGATGCTCTGAAGGATTTCCACATGTGGAGGGGCAGCGTGCTGCTGAGAGCCGCCGCTCCGCTCAGCCTCTGACACACAACTGCTTTTTCTTTCTTTCCACCTTCTTCTCTTCTGCTCTTGTTTTTTTCCATCCCGTCCTCTATACATCTTTATGTGTCACCTCTTTCCCCCTCTCTAATGTCGCTGCTCCTTTGTCACCCGCCTCTCGTCGCCGGCTTCCTTTTCTGTAACAGATGATCATTTGTATGCTGCCGGGCCTCTCGTCCCCCCCCCCCCGCCTCCATTTCTTTCGCTCTATCTTGCCGCCTCTCACTCTTGACTTTCCTTCTACCCCAGCCTTTTCAGCATTTTCTTTTTTTTTTTTTTTTGAGTCAATCTCCCATCATCTCTCCGTCACTTATCTCCGTTTCATCTATTACTCTCTCCTGCTCTTCTCACTCTGCTTCCCATTTTCATTCTCGTCTCCTCCCCTTCACTCCCACACCGTCTCTCTGTCACCCTCAAATTTCTTCCTCCGGTCTGCCACTCTCTCGCTGAAGCAGCGCCGAGATGGCAGCTTAGCAGATGATAATTGTGGTGGAGAGACACATCTCCCTTTTTCTTTGTCCCCCTCGGTATTTTTCTCAAGCCACTACACCGTTAAGGAGGACTCTTTTACACCGCGGTGCCGAATTAGATGACCGGCGTCGGCTGTATTGGAGGGATAGATGGCTTTTATTAGGATGTGGATAACAGGGAACGAGAGAGACGGGGATCATGACCTTAAGGATGGAAAGTTTCTGTGAAAAAGATTTAAAAACTGAAAAGCTCTGTTCAATTTCAAAAGAGCAGTCACAATAAACTTTTTACTTTTCTTTGTAGCTTCCCTGGACCAAAGATTTTCAAAGTTTGGGAAGTTTGAAGAAAGCCTGAGCCTCATTGCTTCCTCCAATAACTCATCTTTTGTTGGTTAAGTAATTTTAATAAGGCAGCCACTAGATGGCACTGTATGGCAATGGGACGCTGATATAGTCAACATCTAAAAACCTCCATCACTACTGGAATTCACCGACAGCTAAAACAGAATGCCGCCAAATAGAAAAGCCAACGGCTACGCAACATATCGCAAAATAATCATCCTCTATATACATATTGTGAAAAACTGACTGGACCTTCATAAATTGTGTTACCAAATTTAGGAAGAGTTACTAAAAACAATTAAGTAAAAAACAGATGCTGCAGAGGCAACTGATCTGAAAATGGACGACAAGCCTCACCTCTCCGTTGTGCAGCCCGGCCTCCACCAGCCCATTCATCGCCACCGGCTGGTTGTCGTTCTCGTCCAGAACCTTCTCCGGCACGGCGGAGGCAGATCCTCCTCGGCTTCTTCCGCCGGCTTGTTCGGAAGGAGGGCGGCGTTGTCGGAGCGCCGCTTGGCCTCCATGTTGACGCTGTGGCGGCTCTTCTTCTTCAGGTCCACGGAGGCGTACTCCACGCCGGCGCACAGCGGCCCCCGCTCGGGCGTGCCGGGGCTGAGGTGGCCGTTGAGGAGCGCGGCGGCGCGGGTGGCGAGGGGGCTCGTCGTCGGGGCCGGGCTGGGCGGTACCGTTGGGGAGGCCAAGGTGTGCCGGGGGGTCTTTCAGCTCCTTGACCGTCTCGTACAGAGAGTCCTCGACGCTGACGTCGCGCGACGCCGCCGCCATCCTTCACCACCTGGACGCCACAGACACAGCTTTCTTTCAAAACGCTTCCAAATGGGAGAAATACGTTTTTAACGCTACTTGTGAAAAACTGTAGGATTTCTGATCTAATCCCCTTCTCTATATTTTGACCCTGAGCTCAATCAATCCCACAATCAATCACTCAGTCAACCAGACCGGCGATTTTTGAAGCGGTCAGAGCTTTAATCTCCTCTAATGGGCACATCCAAGCGACGGTCTGCGGAAAAAATATGATTCTGCTGCCGAAAGGTGACTTTAAACACTGACCTCATAAGTGCTGTCCCCTGAGGCCGGGGGTCCGTCCCCCATGAGCGCGTTGTTGGGAGGGATACTGGGAAGCTCGCGGTCCTGAGGACACTTGGAGGACCTGAGCTCTGATTGGCTGGAGAGCATCTCCTCCGACAGCTGGGGACTGGTGTCCTGGGTGTCTGAGAGGACTGGTGCAGCGGAGGGAGAAACGATGGAGTCGGGGGTGAATTAACTGCTTGTTGTTGTGCTTTTTATTAGGTCGCGATGCAGTTTTATCGTCGGCTTCATGTCTCACAGTTTCCTTTTGCATCGACAGAAACAGGGTTTAGCATTTACAGCTCTCTGGAACTGGTGTTTAATATTCACAGAAGTAGAAATGACTAATAACGTCACACGGATACTCGTCACGAAAACAACAGCTGAGGATTCAAAGGCGTCGGCTAGATCGCAAACGAGCTGCGTAACAACAGACGAGGAGCAAATGTCAATGACATGTGGCTTCATACTGTAAATTAATGTAAAGGACAGTAAAGCCATTGACTTTTAGGTTAATGTGTTATATCTAAGCCAGTTGACTGCACAGACGTGTGAGGCTTCTCTTACTTGTACCACTGTGAGGGGACCGTTGTGCGAGCTGCTGACGGCCAAGTCAGTCACCGGACTGTCTGCCGATTGGCTGATCGTCTCCTTCTCTGACACCTGCACACAACAAAGGATAAGCTGTTCGTCACGGCTTCAGCTCGCAGCTCAGGTCCCGAGGAGCTCACCTCAGAGCTGAGGTGTTTAATGCACATAAAAAAAAAACAGCACGAGCTTATTTGGATTACCTAATGCACACACACACACACACACACACACACACACACACACACACAACACACACACCACACACACACACACACACACATATAGAAAAGTACAAAGGGAGCGAAATCAATCTGCACTTCTCTTGCACAGGATAGACCATTTTCACACATCTGTGCAACACAAAAGCCACAAACAGCAGAAGGTAATGTGTTTTGAACTCCATTTCCAGGATCTTCAGGTTTTTTTTGGGGAAATCTTTTATATTTTCATTTCTGATCACAGCCGTCAATTTTCACACTTCCCTGGCTCTTCATCACGACTCCAGTCACAGTCTAGATTATTTTAAGCTCATTTCCAGCATGTTATGCTCCCTTGATTATATGTAGTGTCAGTTTATGCTAAATGTCTACGTTAAAAAATAAATTGCAGGTATTAAAAAAAAACAAACCGTTAAATTACTAAACAAAATATGTTGGTGGTAATTCCTAAAGACTGAAGCTAATCTAAAAACCCCTCATGGACAGATGTCATTAAGTGTCTCTAATGTCTGATTCATTAACTGGAGACACTAAAATCAAGTCAAGCTTAATGGCACAATTCAGCTGAGGAGGGCAAAACGATGGTATTGGTACTGTCACATGAATAATAATGAAAACCATAGGGGTATGAGACTCTGAGGATACCCACAGGGAAATTGGCTTCCGTTTTTTTCCCTCCTGCTTCCCTCTACAGGAAGCGCAGTGCTATAGATCGAGTGCTCCGGCGCTGGCGGGGATTCAGCCGCGTGCAAGGACACTTCAGTCGAGCACGCCGAAGCTTTGAACGGCGTCCTCCCTTTGAAGACGGTTCCTATAGTTGCAGCATCATGAAAACGTTGTCGGCTAATTAAAATGTCAGAATAACCCCCCTCCAAAATATCCACGTTTGATCAGCCTCCGCGGAGCGCAGTCAGGCCTGTGAGTGAGCAAACACTCGAATCAACACTCTTCTCAACTCCAAATAACAGTCTGGGAGAAGAAACAGCACTAATTAACACAGGATGAGGCGAGTGCTTCGCGCACGGAGGCTGATTTATGCCGAGTGCACGAGTCGTCTGCTTCTATAGGGGGGGGATATCACTGAGTCACGCACACCTGAAACATAAGAACAGTCAGAGATGCTCCTTAGCAGTGCAAACCAAAGCTGCTCTTTGTTTAGTTTGGTTGTTTCCCCTCTTGAGGCTGAGCAGAAGGGGATGAATTTGAAGCTCCACAGCCCCACCTAGTGGCCGTACACCAGCATGGCTGCAGGTGTCAATGATGTAATCTTTAACTATTTTATGACCCCAAAATTGATTACGTTATCCCTTCATTCGCTGTGCTTTCTTTGGAAACCAGCACTGTGCTGTCACAAATAAGGGAAGATTACTTTCATTAACTGGTTTTCATGGACGCGTCATTCTGGTTGTGTTTAAAAATACAAAACAAAGATGAGTGTGGATGTTTTTGTACTATTTGCAGAATGTTGAACCATCTCAGAGCGTGCCTTTTAAAGCGACCGTCACCTTCCGAGGATGTAAATTAGGTCACCTTGTCCATTTTCTGGCCGGACCTCCCGACACCTGAGCTCTGCTGTTAAATGATTCTGGATTGAACCCGACTTTTGGTCATCCGGAGGCTTGAAAAATAGAATTTAGTCTTGTAATTTTCTAAATCTAGAAACAAAATCTATTTTGATTTGTATGAAAGATGTAAAAATGAATTCAAATTAAAGTCCACATGCCTGTACTGATGATATACATGAAACACCTGATGTAGTAAATCACGATGAGGCAGCGGAAGCGAGGGAGAGGAGAGGAGAGGAGGAGGAGGGGGCTACGAGACAAACAGCCAGACGGATGTCGGGTGAGCGAAGAAGGTCTAATCCACTCATCGGCAAAGACAAAGACCCCCATTTAACCTGTCAGCCTGTGACATGGTCCGTCATCCAAATGGGCCCCTCCTGAAACAATTTGGTCACCCGGCAATTGCGCCGCTGCTTAAAGGTTGCAGGGAAGATATCAATCAAATGCAAAAAGCCCTGCAAGGAGAGTGCATGTCAGCCTACGCGCCTCCACGTGCGCGCACACACACCACACACACACACACACACACACACACCACACACACTCCGGAGGGAGTCAGGGCATCAGGGAGTGAGTGGATGTCACTTAGCTGGTGAAAGCCGGGTATTTGTCACTGCTAAATGTTGCTTGGTTACTGAGGCATCAATATTATGGTAGTTGGTAATTACAATCTTTGCCTATGACACGATGTTCAAGAGGACAAAAAGTACATTAAGAGTATGTTATTATCAGCCGTGCATTGCAGGAAAGGGCAAGGTCGGCTGTATAAGTACTTAACATTCTCTCCTTCAGACTCATCTGTCCACCTGTGACTGAAGTGGAGTGTACTTGTCCCTTTGAATGACTCAAGAAATGGCCCACGTGACAATAAAGGAACCGCAGACGTGAACCTGGCAGGGAGAGGAATTTCCCACGTGTGTGCTGCGCTTTCCCGTCAGCAGCTGCCAACAACCTTGCCAACAACTGGAGACTGTCAATCATCCACATGCAGGCTGAGTTTTTTTTTTCTTTGTGTGTTTCTGTGAAAGACTGGGTTGTGAGACAAATGCTTAAAGTGCATGTTTATTATCCCCAATGGGAGCAAGATATGTTAACACGCTGACACTATGGGGAAAATGAAATGGTTCCAAGGTCAGATTATGTTCATACTCAGGTTAAGTTTAGTGTTAGGTCAACAGACGTGACAACTGACTTCAAAATAAGTCTGCATAAAAACACATCTATGCATCTTTACTTGTTTTTCTTGACCGTTGAGTCCCATCAGCCAACCCCACCATAACCTAAGGATTATGGTTCAAGGTTTGAATTCAGTGAATTTTGTCTCTAAATGAATGTAAGCCAACGCAATGCAGAAGAAAAGCATTGAATCCTAAGTACTGAGTGTGTGTGTAAACATGTCATGGAGGTGATGTGACTGTTTGATACTGATAGGAGTTCAATCGACGGCCTTATTAATGGGTATTTACCTCAGCTGATTACAGACCCGCCGCTCCCACAGCTCACTGGGATTGATGTATTTTAACTGTACGCTTTTGTTCAGAAAGAGAAAAGGTCTCAAT